>NC_057797.1:637746583-638059575 GCF_018294505.1 Triticum aestivum | reverse complement strand
GTAGAGGCGCGCATGTCGCATGTACACGTACGTACATCGGCCAGGGTGCAAGAAAGAGAATACGGCCATGTATGTGTACATACGGGCGGGGTCTCGAATGCCTACTCGCGCATACGTATGGCGAGGGCTCGTGTACATGGCTGGGTCAGAACAGAGAAACAACGTCGTCGTCGTGTTCATGGGTCGGAACGGAATGCGTGGTCGTGTTCAAGGGGAGGGCTTGGACGGAAGAGGCGATGGAAACGAGGCCTGGCGTACCGCACAACGGAGGAAACAGACCTCCTATGGTCGAAACAGGGGTCCTGTTGATTGGGAGGGGTGTGGCGTACCGCAAAACGGAGGAAACGGACCTCCTACGGTCGAAACAGGGGTCCTGTTGATCGGGAGGGGTGTGGAGTACTGCAAAACGGAGGAAACGGACCTCCTACGGTCGAAACGGGCGTCCTGTTGATCGGGAGGGGTGTGGTGTACCGCAAAACGGAGGAAACGGACTTGTGTTGGAGTGCTACGGTCGAAACGGGGGTCCTGTTCATCGGGAGGGGTGTGGCGTACCGCAAAACGGGACTCCACGGGATACTGTTCATCTCCACCGTCGACCCCCTCCAGCCTCCACGAGCTACTGTTCATCCACCGTCGACCTCCTCCAGCCTTCATGGGCTCCTGTTCATCCAGCCTCCACCGCGCGCTACTCCACCGGCTACTGTTCAACCACCCCTCCACCATCTATTGTTCATCCAGCCCTCCACACCACGGGGTCCTGTTCAACCACCCCTCCACGGGCACCCCTCCACCGTCTACTGTTCATCCTGCCCTCCACACCACGGGGTCCTGTTCATCCACCCCTCCACGGGCACCCATCCACCGTCTACTGTTCATCCAGCCCTCCACCACATCACGGGTTCCTATTCATCTAGAGGCAACGCCACCGCTCACTGTTCATCCACCCCCCCCCCCCGCAACCCCACAATGCTCACTGTTCATCCCATCGATCGGCTTCAGTTAGCAGCAGTAGCCAAGGAATCGCTCGATCGGGTTCAGTTGACAGCCATCGATCGATCGCTCGGGTTCAGTAACGTGTAGCCTACAGTGCAATCGCTCGGGTTCAGTTAGAGCCCAATGCCTCGCTCGGGTTCAGTTAGAGCCAACGCCTCGCACACACGCGTGTACGTGTATGAGAGAAACACACATCGCTCGGCCCCTGACCTCCCACCATAACCGGGAACTCCCCGAAATTTTCCTCCCCCTCGCTTCTACCATGGTTTTTTCCGTCATGGACGGCCCAAAGAATGTCATGCAGCTGCGTGTCCGGCCCGCCCAGGACGAAAAGCCCATTTTTTGTCAGAGAAGTAGGAGCCCACCACATCTATGATGATACCGGGTTTTGTCACAACTATCATCATAGAAGTGTCATATGTATGACAGAAAAAATTTCATTCGGCCCAAAATGTCACGGATGTGTCGTTTTTTTGTAGTGCATGGGGGTGTGTAAAGAATCTGCAATGTCTTTTGCTGATATTATCTTGATTGTGGAAGCCTTGTGGCGCAAGTCCTGTTTAGGCTCAGTCTTCCCTTTCCAACCTCGTGACAACTTGTCGCTCTATGCTGACAGGTCTCGGTCCCCAGGCAGGCTTCAGCCGTCGCTGGTATGCCAAGTCGTGTGCTGTGGTCAAGGCCAGGAGTTGAGCGGCCCAAGGTCCAGTAAGAGCCCCTGAGGCGCGATGCTCAGGGGGTCCCCTTTAGCGCCCAAGCAGCCGTGGTAAGATAAGAAAGGGAGGTGACGTTGCCGCAACAGGGTCACGGCGAGCATGTCCGATTAGGTTCCAACGATTAGTTGATCTGAGCTCGTGACTTATCTTGGCGGTACGAGGTCGATTCTTCGTGATGCGCTAGGCCTGTGCGCGAACACCCGCAACGTAGCTAGGTTAGGCCCATATGAGTCCTCCCCTTCCTATGCTCTCCTTTTTGCTCTAAGTTCTCAAGCCCCGGCCCACGAGCGAGCTCAGCCGCTGTTGGTATGCCAGGTTGCATGCCATGGTCAAGGCCAGGGGGTGAGGGCTGGAGAGCCAGTAAGAGCTCCTGAGTCGCGATGCTCAGGAGCCCCCCTTTAACATGAAAGTGGATTGCTTGGAAGAGGTGGGAGCTCGCGGTGCCGCCTAGTGTTATCCTCGTGAGATTCCTGTGAGCCAGCACAAGGAAGAACATGATCTGCCATTATGGTTGCCAGCCTGCCGCTGGTTGCTCCGCGAGGGGGTGAAGGCACTGAGGGCCTGGTGAGGTGACGTGTGCGGGGTGTGCCGCAAGCCAGAGCTCGACCGCTCAGGTTTTTGTACATGGCAGGGACTGATAACCCACAAGTATAGGGGATCGCAATAGTTTTCGAGGGTAAAGTATTCAACCCAAATTTATTGATTCGACACAAGGGGAGCCAAAGAATATTCTCAAGTATTAGCAGCTGAGTTATCAATTCAACCACACCTGGAAAGTTAATATCCGCAGCAAAGTGTTTAGTAGCAAAGTAATATGATAGTAGTGATAACGGTAACAAAAGGTAACAGTAGTAAAAGTAATGTTTTTGTTATTTTGTAGTGATGATAGCAATAGCAACGGAAAAGTAAATAAGCGGAGAACAATATATGGAAAGCTCGTAGGCAATGGATCGGTGATGGAGAATTATGCCGGATGCGATACATCATCTAACAGTCATAACCTAGGGTGACACATAACTAGCTCCATTTCATTGATATAATGTAGGCATGTATTCCGAATATAGTCATACGTGCTTATGAAAAAGAACTTGCATGACATCTTTTGTCCTACCCTCCCGTGGCAGCGGGGTCCTTACAGAAACTAAGGGATATTAAGGCCTCCTTATAATAGAGAACCGGAACAAAGCATTAACACATAGTGAATACATGAACTCCTCAAACTACGGCCATCACCGGTAAGTATCCCGATTATTGTCACTTCGGGGTTAACGGATCATAACACATAATAGGTGACTATAGACTTTCAAGATAGGAACAAGAACTCTCATATATTGATGAAAACATAATAGGTTCAGATCTGAAATCATGGCACTCGGGCCCTAGTGACAAGCATTAAGCATAGCAAGTCATAGAAACATCAATCTCAAAGCATAGTGGATACTAGGGATCAAACCCTAATAAAACTAACTCGATTACGTGATAGATCCCATCCAACCCATCACCGTCTAGTAAGCCTACGATGGAATTACTCACACACGGCGGTGAGCATCATGAAATTAGTGATGGAGGATGGTTGATGATGACGATGGCGACGGATTCCCCTCTCCGGAGCCCCAAACGGACTCCAGATCAGCCCTCCCGAGAGGTTTTAGGGCTTGGTGGCGGCTCTGTATCGTAAAACGCGATGATTTCTTCTCTCCAATTTTTTTCTCCCTGAAACACAATGTATGGAGTCGGAGTTGGAGTCAGAGAGGCAACAGGGGGCCCACGAGGTAGGGGGGCGCGCGCCCCACCCTCGTGGAGAGGTGGTGGCCCCCCTGGTCTTCATCTTTTGCAGGTATTTTTCACATTTTCTGAAAAGTTGCTCCGTGAAGTTTTAGGTCATTCCGAGAACGTTTGTTTCTGCACATAAAGAACACCATGGTAATTCTGCTGAAAAAAGCGTTAGTCCGGGTTAGTTCCATTCAAATCATGCAAGTTAGAGTCCAAAACAAGGGCAAAAGTGTTTGGAAAAGTAGATATGACGGAGATGTATCAACTCCCCCAAGCTTAAACCTTTGCTTGTCCTCACGCAATTCAGTTGATAAACTGAAAGTGATAAAGAAAAACATTTACAAACTCTGTTTGCTCTTGTTGTTGTAAATATGTAAAGCCAGCATTCTAGTTTTCAGCAAAGATTATAACTAACCACATTCACAATAACGCATAGGTCTCAAGTTTACTCATATCAATGGCATAATCAACTAGCGAGCAATAATAATAAATCTCGGATGACAACACTTTCTCAAAACAATCATAATATGATATAACAAGGTGGTATCTCGCTAGCCCTTTCTGAGACCGCAAAACATAAATGCAGAGCACCTTCAAAGACCAAGGACCAACTAGACATTGTAATTCATGGTAAAAGAGATCCAGTCAAGTCATACTCAATGTAAACTAACAGTAATGAATGCAAATGACAGCGGTGCTCTCCAACTGGTGCCTTTTAATAAGGGGATGATGACTCAGCATAAAAGTAAATAGATAGGCCGTTCGCAGAGGGAAGCAAGGATTTGTAGAGGTGCTAGAGCTCGGTTTTGAAATAGAGGTGAATAATATTTTGAGCGGTATACTTTCACTGTCAACATAACAACAAAAAGATGGCAATATCTTCCATGCTACACACATTATATGCGGTTCCCAAATAGAATGGTAAAGTTTATACTCCCCCTTCCACCAACAAGCATCAATCCATGGCTTGCTCAAAACAACGAGTGCCTCCAACTAACAAGAGTCCCAGGGGGAGTTTTGTTTGCAATTATTTTGATTTAGTTTGCATAAAGCATGGGACTGGGCATCCCGGTGACTAGCCATTTATATCGTGAGTGAGGAGCGGAGTCCACTCCTCTTGAGAATAACCCGCCTAACATGGAAGATACAGACAACTCTAGTTGATACATGAGCTATTCGAGCATACAAAATAGGATATTTATTTGAAGGTTTAGAGTTTGGCACATACAAATTTACCTGGAACAGTAGGTAGATACCGTATATAGGTAGGTATGGTGGACTCATATGGAATAACTTTGGGGTTTAAGGAGTTTGGATGCACAAGTAGTATGCCCGCTTAGTACAGGTGAAGGCTAGCAAAAGACTGGGAAGCGACCAGCTAGAGAGCGACAACAGTCATGAACATGCATTAAAATTAATCAACACCGAATGCAAGCATTAGTAGGATATAATCCACCATGAACATAAATATCGTGAAGGCTATGTCCATTTTGTTTCAACTACATGCATGAACATGCGCCAAGTCAAGTCACTTAAATCATTCAAACGAGGATACCACCCTATCATACCACATCATAACCATTTCAATAGCATGTTGGCACGCAAGGTAAACCATTATAACTCATAACTAATCAAGCATGGGACAAGAACCTATGATATCTAGTTGTCATTGCAAACATGTTTATTCATAATAGGTTGAATCAGGAACAATGAACTAATCATATTTACAAAAACAAAAGAGGTCGAGTTCATACCAGCTTTTCTCATCTCAGTCAGTCCATCATATATCGTCATAATTGCCTTTCACTTGCACGACCGAACGATGTGAATAATAATAATAGTGCTCGTGCATTGGACTAAGCTGGAATCTGCAAGCGTTCAATAAACAGGAGAAGACAAGGCAATATGGGCTCTTTTGTCAGATAAACAATAATGCATATAAGAGCCACTTCAACAATTTAATTTTTGTCTTCTCCTATCGACCCCCAAAGAAAAGAAAAGAAATAAAACTATTTACACGGGAAAGCTCCCAACAAGAAAAAGAAGAACAGGAAATCTTTTTGGGTTTCTTTTTAATTACTACTACAAGCATGGAAATTAAATTGATTAAAAGTTACAGCTAATTTTTTTGGTTTTCTTAAGGTTTATCAAACACACAAGAAGAAAGCATAAAAAGGGAATAAAGTAGCATGGATGATACAATGAAAAAGTATGAGCACCGACATCTAGCAATGAGTGTGTGAACATGAATGTAATGTCGGTGGGAAATACGTACTCCCCCAAGCTTAGGCTTTTGGCCTAAGTTCGTCTATGGCCACGGCTGGCCTGGCGGATATCCATAATAATAGTTGGGGTCATACGAAGATGAAGAAGAGGAAGACTCCGATTGCCACTGGCTGACAATCATCTCCGGATCCCACTGATAATTAGACAGTCATGGAGGATCAACTTGTGGTTCCGGCTCTGGCTCCATGGCTGGTGCAGGGTTCCGATAGGCGTGAATAGCCTTTAATGGAACAAGGTACTAGCCTACAGATAAATCAAACAAAGAAGGAGCAGGCAGGGTAATAGTCTCAGGATGATGTTTATTAAAGAACAATTGGTATTTAAGCTCTCCTTCCCTATTCTTAACAATAAAATCATGTGCCACCATACTTCTATAATCTAGATAAACATGAGGCAACACTTTTTCTTCCTTCTCATAATGCCTAATAGGTATGTTAAAATGTGTAGTTAGGCGTGAAGCATAGATGCCTCCAAAGATGGGTCCCTTGGTACGGTTCAGACTTAACCGTTTAGCAATAATGTCACCCAGACTAACAGAGTTATCACCGTATAAACCGTAGAGCAAAATAATAATATCAGGGATACTAAGGTTTCCACAGTTTCCGCGACCAATTAAACAACGACTAGCAAATAATGCAAAGTAACGTAAAACAGGAAAATGTATGCTAGTGATTCGTGCATCGGAAACCTTCCTTGTTTCCCCTACAGTGATAGTATCAATAAACCCCTCCACATCATCGTGATGTGGTTCTTCTATCTTGCCCTAAAAAGGGACTAAACAAACCCGACAAAAATCATAAAGTGACATCTCCTTATGCTCATCATATAAATGAAACTCCACCGTAGGTGGTGAGTCCTAGAATGGAAATGAAAGTTTTGCACAAAGGTATTAGTGAGTAAGAGATACTGATCACATTGGTCGTGGAGGAAAGCTGTGAGGCCTGCATTCTTAGCCAATTCATGAAAATCTTCATAAATACCGGCTGCTCTCAAGAAATCATCAGAAGGCCATTCACACGCCCGAACCTCCGTGGTGCGAGGCAGATTATACTTAGGCTTTGGTGCCTTTTCCTTCAAGCTTTAGCTCGATGAGCCCCTCAAAAGTCTCCTCATCATTTTCTGAAAAATTCTGAAATTTTTAGTAACTTCAAAATAAAAGTAAACCACACTCAATAATATTGATAGCAACTACTCCTACAAGTGCCTAGGGCCTATATCATGCGTCAAAACTACTTGGAACCATATAAATTTGACATGCAAGCTCAAGAACAGGGTCACCTAAGCAGCAAAAATTTGCAATGAATAAACACGCACGACTCCGAATCCTGATCCGCCACCACCTCCACCTCCTCTAGAGGCATGGCAAGTTGTGATGGCCGCAGCCAATGCAAACACACAGTTGATCATGCAAATTCTTCAAGAGCGCAATCAAGGCAGTCAAGGGAATCAAGGCAGCAATCAGAGTCACTTTGCTACACTCAACCAGTTCCTTGCTAACGGGCCAAAGACTTTCAGCAATTGTGTTGAGGCAACCGATGCTGACGATTGGCTTGTGGATATGTGTAAGCATTTCGAGTGCAGTAACGTCAGGCCTGAGGACTTTGTTAAGTTCGCTTCCTTCCAACTCAAAGATCAAGCTACAGAATGGTTCCAGCAGTACAAGGACTCCAGAGGTGGACGTGTTATCACTTGGGATGATTTCCGTCGAGATTTCCGAGCTCATCATATTCCCCAGAGCGTGGTTGAAAGCAAGCGTGAGGAATTCCGCAATCTGAAGCAAGGCTCTTTATCTGTCTATGACTACAACAAGTTGTTCCGGAAGCTCGCCCGCTTTGCCAAGCAGGACGTCCCTGATGAGAAGAGCATGATATATCAGTTCATGGGTGGTCTCAGAGAAGATATCCAGCTCGCTCTTGTTCTCTTTGAGCCCTTGAGATACGATGAGTTCTACAACATGGCACTGAAGCAAGAGGCGGCTCAGTTGAGGTGTGATGCTTCCAAGAAGCGAGTCAAAGATGTTACTCCTTCTTCCTCTACTCAAGTGGCCAAGCAGCAGAAGTTTTGGCTTCCTCCTCCTCCGTTCCGTCAGCTGTATCAGCAGAAGAGCAAAGGTGGCAGTGGTTCTTCCCACCCACCCAACCCTGGCTTTCAGAATAAGACTTCATCTCAAGCTCCAAGATCGAGTGCTCCGTATCACCGTCCGCTTTCAAAGGTTACGTGCAACAAGTGCCAATAGAAGGATCACTATGCCAACAAGTGTCTCAACCAGAGGCGTCTTCCTCCTCCTCCTCCTGTCAGATCGGCAAGTACAACTGTGGTCAAGCATAACCCCAAGCATGCCAAGGTCAATTTGATGAATGCAGCTCAGGCAGAGGACTCGTCAGATGTGATCATGGGTAACCTTCCTGTTAATGATATTCCCGCGGAAGTTCTTTTTGACACGGGTGCATCGCATTGTTTCATCTCGAGACCGTTTTCATCTAAGCATGGTTTGCCTTTGCAAATTTTGCCTAGTCCTTTAGCAGTTGTCTCTCCCGATAAGCGCATGCATGCTAACACCATTGCTCCGGATGTTACTATCACTTTGGGTGACTACAAGTTTCTATCTTCTCCAACGGTTCTCGGTGACTCGGATATTGATCTTATTCTCGGGATGGATTGGCTTTCTAAGCACAAGGCTCAGCTTGATTGTGCAGCCAGGCAGATTCAGTTGACTCATTTGTCTGAGGATGTAATTGTCTTTGCCGCTCGTGATGATACTATCTGTCTATTTTCTCTCAATGAGAAGGGTGAATTGGATGCCATCTCTCAAATTCCAGTCGTTTGCGAATATCAAGATGTCTTTCCAGAAGAGCTCCCAGGAATGCCTCCGCACCGGCCAGTTGAATTCGTTATTGATCTTGAGCCTGGTACGGAACCTGTGTGCAAACGTCCTTACAAGCTCGGTCCTGAAGAGTTGAAGGAGCTGAAGAAGCAACTCGATATGCAAGAGAAAATGGGTCTCATCCGGCCTAGTTCTTCTCCATGGGGTTGTGGTGTTCTTTTTGTGAAGAAGAAGGATGGAATGGACCAACTTTGTGTTGATTACCGTCCAGTGAACAAGAAGACCATCAAGAACAAATACCCACTTCCCAACATCAATGAGCTGTTCGAACAACTCAAAGGTGCCCAAGTATTCTCCAAGCTTGATCTCCGTATGGGCTATCATCAGATTCGCATTCGTGAAGAAGATATTCCCAAGACAGCATTCAGAACAAGCTTTGGTTCATATGAATACACTGTCATGTCTTTTGGCCTCGGCAACGCTCCTCCGACGTTCTCTCGCATGATGAACTTCATCTTCAACGCCTACACCAATGACTTCGTTTTGGTCTATCTCAACGACATTCTGGTTTTCTCGAAGAACAAGGAAGATCATGCCAAGCATTTGCGTTTGGTTCTTGATAAGCTCAGAGAACATCAGTTCTACGCCAAGTTCTCCAAGTGTGAGTTTTGGCACGATGAGGTTCTTTATCTTGGTCATATCATCTCTGCCAAGGGCATTGCCGTGAATCCTGAGAAGGTGTCTGCAATTGTGAATTGGGAACCTCCTCAGAACGTGAACCAACTCCGTAGCTTCCTCGGTCTCGCAAGCTATTGCCGAGGATTCGTTGAAAACTTTTCTAAGATCGCGAAGCCTCTCTCTAATCTTCTACAGAAGCACGTCAAGTATGTTTGGTCTCCGGAGTGTGATATTGCTTTCAACACTTTGAAAGAGAAGTTGATCACTGCTCCAGTTCTGACTCCGCCTGATGAATCTAAGCCGTACGAGGTCTTTTGTGATGCCTCTCTCCAACGTCCGCCGCCCCCGCGCCCAGTCAGACGCCGCCACGTGCCATCTCCGCCGCCACCCGTCGCCGCGGCCCGGCGAGCCCGCAGCAGGCCCGCCCGGCCCATCACCGCCTGCGCCTCCCCGCGCGTCGCCCCGCCGCCTGGGTCTCGCTCCGCCGCCCCGGAAGCTCGACACCGGCGCCGCCACCTCGCCGACCGGCTTCTTCTTCGGTGGATCCCGACGCCGCCCGGCCGCCCCTGCCGCCGTTCGCCCACGGCCGCGCCGCCCCTTCCCTCGTGCCGCCGCCCAGAGGCGCCGCGGCCGAGCCCCCGCCTCTACCGGCCACCTCGTCGCCGGTGGGAGGCCCGACCGCTCCGCCCGCGCCCGCCGCCGCCGTCAGCTACAGTGCCGCCGCCACCTCGAGAACCATGCCCCGATCTGGATCTGAGAAGAGACTAGGGTTGACCCCTCTTTATTTTTTTTACTAAGTCCCAGAATTCTTGATCCATATGCACATGTTCGCGGCTCCGTAACTTTGCATCCGTAGCTCCGATTCATGCATATAGCATATCAAAATATTCATCTCAGAGAGTACATCATCTCGTTCCATTGCAACATTTTCATTTGAGCTCATCTTGATGCCCGAAATGCTGTTAGAAGGGGGCTACTTGAGTTAATTGTCAGATCTATTACTCCGTTTAGCACTTTTGTCATTTTTGCCATGATTAATGTGTGCATGATATGCTCGTGAGTTCTTCATATGTTTTGTTAAGGGTTTTGTCATCTTTCCAGAGGTGCAACCCATGTATTTTTAGGATGTGTGTGGTAACTTGTGCAAGCTTGCAAAGTGGTGCACTTGCTAATTCTGTTTTCAGGGACTTAGTGATTTCACTAAGTCCTGGGTTTGTTTATCTCACGATGCCATATGTTCATGTTGTTTCCTAGTGATCCGTGCCTCTTTTGAGGATGATCAGTAAAGGAGTTTTGTTAATATTGTAGTGCTATATCCATCCATGTCTTTGTTTGCAATTATGGAGCACCCTAGCTTGAGTCAATCGAGCCCTACTTTTGCTTCGTTGTGAATCTGGGCAGATCGTCAACTTGTTTGCGATTTTGCTGATGTTATTGTAGTTGTTCCGTGCATGCTATGCCATTGTTCTTGCCATGTCTAGCTTAAATTTTGTGCCTTCTTAAAGGATGGATGCTTGTCTTGCCATGACTTGCACCGTGGTGAGTGCATCGAGCTCGTAAACATGCCTTCATGAGTTATTTTTCAGCATGTCCCAGTTTTCACTAAGTCTGAAAACTTATTATGTTTTTGCTATGTTCGTTTGCTTGTTAGTATATTTTGTGATCCCTTTTGGCTCAAGGTAACTAAGGGACTTTTGTTAAGTTTGTTGAGTAGCTCCATGCCATGTCTTTCTTTGTCATGTTCAGGTCCTGTAGCATGTTGTTTTGTTGCTCCGAAGAGGGCTATATGATCTGAAATTCCAGACAAGTGTTAATTTCACTGAGATCTGTTTTACCATTTGCGTTTTTGCCATGCTTGTTTGAACCTGTTAATGGATGAATTGGTCGTAGCTCAGTGCTAGATTTTTGTTAAGCATCTTGTGTGCATCCCTGCCATGTATTTTTTTGTCATGTTTGGTGGCTGTAGCATGTTCATCTCATTGCATTTAGGTGCCTACTTGCTGTAAATCGCAGACCGGTGTCACATTTGAAACGTTTGCCATTTCCAAACCGTAACTCCGATTCCAGCGTTCTTTATATCGTTTTCAAGCGATTTCATCTCCTCTTTCCAGTGGCACCCTTGGAATTCCAAGTTGAGGCCAGTTTCATGAATTTCCTGTCATATCTTGCATTTTGCATCCCGCATCGCATCTCGCATAGCATATCATCATTTCATCATATTGCTTGGTCTTGCACGTGGTTGATTGTATCCTTGTTGCTTGTTTGTCTTGTTTGGGTAGAGCCGGGAGACGAGTTCGCTAACGAGGAGCCCGTTGAGTTTGCTTTCGAGGATTCAGTCAACTCTGACAACTGTGCAGGCAAGATGATCATACCCTCGAAATCACTACTATCTTTGCTATGCTAGTTTGCTCGCTCTTTTGCTATGCCATTGCTACGATGCCTACCACTTGCTTGCAAGCCTCCCAAATTGCCATGTCAAACCTCTAACCCACCATTGTCCTAGCAAACCGTTGATTCGCTATGTTACCGTTTTGCTCAGCCCCTCTAATAGCGTAGCTAGTTGCAGGTGAAGATTGGAGGCCGTTCCTTGTTGGAACATCTTTTATTTACTTGTTGGGATATCATTATATTTCCATGTTATCTTAATGCAGCTATATACATGGTAAAGGGTGGAAGGCTCGGCCTCTCGCCTGGTGTTTTGTTCCACTCCTGCCGCCCTAGTTTCCATCATATCGGTGTTATGTTCCCGGATTTTTGCGTTCCTTATGCGGTTGGGTTATAATGGGAACCCCTTGATAGTTCGCCTTGATTAAAGCTTTTCTAGCAATGCCCAACCTTGGTTTTGCCATTTGCCACCTAGCCTTTTCTTTCCCTTGGGTTCTGCAGACTCAAGGGTCATCTTATTTTTAACCCCCCCGGGCCAGTGCTCCTCTGAGTGTTGGTCCACCTGTCAGCTGCCGGTGACCACCAGGGGCAACTCTGGGCTGGCCTACCCGTACCTAAGACAATCTGAGTGTGCCCTGAGAAAGAGATATGTGCAGCTCCTATCGGGATTTGTCGGCACATTCAGGCGGTGTTGCTGGTCTTGTTTTAACCTATCAAAGTGTCTTGAGTTACCGAGATACCGAGTCTGATCGGAACGTCTTGGGAGGAGGTCTATTCCTTTGTTGACCGTGAGAGCTTGTCATGGGCTAAGTTGGGACTCCCCTGCACGGATTGGACTTTCGAAAGCCGTGCCCGCGGTTATGGGCAGATGGGAATTTGTTAATGTCCGGTTGTAGATAACTTGAACCTTAATCTAATTAAAATGAATCAACTGAGTGTGTTACCGTGATGGCCTCTTCCCGGCGGAGTCCGGGAAGTGGACACGGTGTTGGAGTAATGTTTGTGCATGTTGTTCTGTAGCTTCTCGCTCGTGCTTTGCCTTCTCTTCTCGCTCTCTTTTTCGAATAAGTTAGCCACCATACTCGCTAGTTGCTTGCTGCAGCTCCACTCATATTTTACCTTGCCATTCCTATAAGCTTAAATAGTCTTGATCGCGAGGGTGCGAGATTGCTGAGTCCCTGTGGCTCACAGATTACTATTACACCAGATGCAGGGCCTGATGATTCCGCTCCAGGAGACGCGTATGAGCTCAAGTGGGAGTTCGACGAAGACTCTCAATATTACTATGTTTCCTTTCCCGATGATCAGTAGTGGTGCCCAGTTGGGGGTGAACGGGACCGTTGTCGCATGTTGGGTTCTCTTTATTTTGGCGCCGTAGTCAGGCCATGAGTGTTTGGATGATGTAATGTTATTTATGTACTTGATTGACGTGGCGAGTGTAAGCCAACTATGTTATCTCCCTTTTTATTATCGTATTACATGGGATGTTGTGAAGATTGCCTAACTTGCGACATATTCCTTCAATGCGATTATATCTCTAAGTCGTTTCTCGACACGTGGGAGCTATAGTCGCATCGAGGGTGTTACAAGTTGGTAATCAGAGCCTTCCCCGACCTTAGAGCCCCATTGCTTGGTCGTTTTTAGCGGCCGAGTTGTGTCTAGAAAAATGTTTTGAGTCATTTAGGAATTATATATCGGAGAGATTAGGAATTCTTTTTACTTCCCAGTCTCCTCATCGCTCTGGTAAGGCATCCTGACATAGAGTTTTGACTCTTGTCTTCTCAAATTTCACTAAAAAAAATTTAGGATCCCGCGGGTATCTTGGAATAGTTCCGATGGTGCCTCCTGTCAGGGGTTTAGTGGAAGTGTCCCGGGGAGTTGAGCTCCCAGTATCTTTTTTTAAATAATATCTTTCATGTACTTAGCATAAGGATTGGGTTTGAGCATATCAGTTAATCGCATACGCAAGAAGATAGGTCTAATCATTTCAGCAAAGCGCTCAAAATCATCATCATCCTTTTTCTTGGATGGTTTGTGAGGAAAAGGCATGGGTTTCTGAACCCAAGGCTCTCTTTCTTTACCATGTTTCTTAGCAACAAAGTCCTTTTTATCATAACGTTGATTCTTTGATTGTGGGTTATCAAGATCAACAGCAGGTTCAATTTCTATATCACTGTCATTACTAGGTTGAGCATCATCATGAATATTATCATTAACATTATCACTAGTTTCAGGTTCATTACCAGATTGTGTTTCAGCATCAGAAATAGAAATATCATTTGGATTCTCAGGTGGTTTAATAACAGGTTCATTAGAAGCATGCAAAGTCCTATCATTTTTCTTCTTCTTCCCTTTAGAAGGACTAGCTGCATCTATATTATTTCTCTGAGAATCTTGCTCAATTCTTCTAGGATGGCCTTCAGGATACAAAGGTTCCTGAGTCATTTTACCGGTTCTAGTAGCCACTCTAACAACATTATCATTATCTTTACTATTCAATTCTTTGAGCAAGTCATTTTGAGCTTTAAGTACTTGTTCTACTTGAGTGGTAACCATAAAAGCATGTTTACTAATAAGTTTGAGTTCGCCTTTGACACTAGCCATATAATCACCCAAGTGTTCAAGCATATTTGAATTGTATTTCAATTGTCTACCAAAATAAGCATTAAAATCTTCTTACTTAGCCATAAATTTATCAAACTCATCTAAGCATGGGCTAGCAAATTTAGTAAATAGGATTTCATCTTTATCATATTTATAGAGAGAATTTACCATTACTACCTGTGTCGGGTTATCAAGACCATGAGTTTCTTCAATAGGAGGAGGATTAGGATTATATGTTTCTTCAACAGGCGGTAAATTAAGACCATGTATTTCTTCAATAGGAGGTAAATTCTTAACATCTTCAGCTTTAATACCTTTTTCTTTCATAGATTTATTTGCCTCTTGCATATCTTCAGGACTGAGAAATAGAATACCCCTCCTCTTCGGAGTTGGTTTAGGAATAGGCTCAGGAATTGGCTCCGGAGGTGTCCAGTTATTTTCAATTGTCAACATATTCACTACTGGAATCAGCTACTTTGCTATTTGCCAGCTCTTTGCCGTCTGCTAGCAGACGGCAAAGAAGCTCTTTGCCATCAGCTACCCAAAAGCAGACGTCAAAGAACTTCTTTGCCATCAGCCAGTTCTTTGCTGTCCGCTAGCAGACGGCAAAGAGGGGGGGGGCACTGATGAGCTGCTTAAAAAAACTTAACGGCCCCCCTCTTTGTCGTCTGCTAGCAGACGGCAAAGAGCAAATAAGCGGACGACAAAGGGGGGCGGGCGGCAAAGATTTAACTTATCTAACGTTAACGGCCGCGCCCCACCCCGCCCCTCTCTCTGTGTTTCTTCTCCCTGCTCTTCACACGCGCCGCCGCCCCCACCACTCGCCGCCGCCCCGTCGCCCCACCACCCCGCCGCCCCACCGGCTCCCCGCCCCGTCGCCACTGCCGCCCGGCGCCATCGCCCCACCACCCGGCGCCCCATCGGTCCCCCGCCCCGTTGCCCCTGTCGCCACTACCGCCCGGCACCGCCGCCCCAGGCCGCCCCGCCCCCCTCCTCCACCGGCCACCTCCTCCACCGGCCACCTCCACCACCGGCCCTGCCCCAGGTGAGCTCTCCTCTTTTTTTCCTCTTTTTTTCTTCTTTTTTTTAGTTTTAGGTTATGTTTAGTTTAGATTTAGTTTTAGTTTTAGGTTTAGGTTTAGTTTTAGGTTTAGGTTTAGTTTAGTTTAGTTTAGGTTAGATTAGTTTTTTCCTTTTTTCTGTTTTTTTATTTTTAGGTTTATGTTTGTTTAGATTTAGTTTTAGTTTTAGTTTTAGGTTTAGGTTTAGGTTTAGTTTAGTTTGAGGAAAGAAGAAGAAGAAAAAAGGAGGAGAGGAGGAGAAGAAGAAGAGGAAAAAGGAAAGGAAGAAGAAGAAGAGGAGGAGGAGAAGAAAAAAGAAGAAGAGGAAGAAGAAGAAGAAGAAGAAAGAAGAAGAAGAAGAAAGAAAGAGGAGAGGAGGAGAAGAAGAAGAGGAAAAAGGAAAGGAGGAAGAAGAAGAAGAAGAAGAAGAAGAAGAAGAAGGAAAAATCGGAGAAAAGGAAGAAAAGGAAGAAGAGGAAGAAGAAGAAAAGGAAAAAAGAGGGGAAAAACCCGACCCGACCCGGCACCCCGACCCCGACCCGGCACCCCGACACGACACCCCGACCCCGAGACCCCGACACCCCGACCCCGACCCCGACCCCGAGCCTGACCCGACACCCCCGACCCCGACACCGACACGGCACCCCGACCCGACCCGGCACCCCGACCCGAGACCCCGAGACCCCGACCCCAACCCCGACACCCCGACCCCAAGCCTGAACCCGACACCCCGACACCGAGCCTGACCCGACACCCCGACCCCCGACAACCGACCCCCTGACCCCTGACCCCGACACCCCGACCCCGACACGACACCCCGACCCCGACCCCGACACCCGACCCCGAGCCTGACCCGACACCCCGACCCCGACACTGACACGGCACCCCGACCCCGACCCGGCACCCCGTCCCTGAAGACCCCGACCCCGACCCTGACACCCCGACCTCGAGCCTGACCCGACACCCCGACACCAAGCCTGACCCGACACCCCGACCCCGACAACCGACCCCCTGACCCCGACACCCCGACCCCGACACGACCACCCCGACCCCGAAACAGCACACTGACCCCGACACGGCACCCCGACACCGACACGACACCCCGACCCCCCGACGCCAAAACAGCACCACGACCCGGACACGGCACCCCGACACCGACCCGACACCCCGACCCCCGACACCTCCCGAAAAGGTGTTCTTTGGCCTTCCAGAGGCTGACGGGGTCATATATTTGTGAATTATTAGTTAGGTCATATATTTTTCGATTTTGTTATGAAAACATCATATATAATTGTGTTGATCGGGTAGTTTTAAATGTGCAGTTGTTTCATCGCTGCGAGGTTTGGTGTTCGACGACCTCGCCGTGCGTTTGACGAGCTCTGCCCCTTCGTTCGTGGGTGAGCACAAATGACATGTCCTCCTCCCCCATTAATTATTTGATCTATTCCGATGAAACTTGATAGCTAGCTATATATGTGTCTTGAATCATCAGTATGCGTAACCAATATGTGTCTCCCGTTCGAAAGCGTCATAGTTATAAATATGCATGCATTTGCATATTTATAACCTTGATTCTTTCGAATTGTCCAACGCTATCCATGGACAGCCCGAGTATGTGTAGATTGGGTTCATTTTCCCGTATGCTTTGCTCCGGATCCGACGCATAAATTTCATCAGTGCCTCCCCTGTTGTTCTCCGGGTACACATCCTCTCTGTTTATTGCAGAGACGTGTATCAGGAGAACAGCGGGGAGGTGCTGCCAAAATTTTGCGTCGGATCCGGAGCATAGCATGGGAAAATGAACCCAATCTACACATACACGGGTGGGATTAGGACCTATCATTACCTATTAGAGTGTAGGTTGCATGGACGTAATAAATTGACAAAGTAGATCAACTGATGAATATATACATGGTGAATTACATATATAATTGTTGTGTGTCCAGTAGCTCTGAAAGTCAAGATGAGTGATCGTGCGTGGATGTATACCGGTCACACTGGTCAGAACAAATGGAGCGCTGAATGGTTCACAAAAACCAAGGGGTTTGTGCAAGCCGCATTTGCAAATGGCCAGAAGAAAACCTGGTGCCCCTGTTTCCGGTGCGGCAATTGGGAAAAGAGGACAGAGGCTGAAATGGGCAACACCTGCAGAAGAGTGGTTTTACGCCCGATTATATGGTATGGACATTTCATGGTGAGTCTGCCCAACGTGACTGAGCTAAGGTGGATCATCGTCGCACCGGACGAGCATGGTACCGGGATGGAAAACATGGTGCAAGACTATGATGATGCTCGGGATTCGGACGAGGAGATGGAGGAATCTGCAAAGGCCTTCAATGAAATGTTGGAGTCTTCAAAACGTCCGCTCCACGAGCACACTGAGCTTTGTCAGTTGGATGCCATCTCACAAGTAATGGCTCTGAAGGCTCAGTTCAACTTGGGTAGAGAATGCTATGACGCAATTATGACAGTATTTGGACGCTTTCTACCCAAAGGCCATGTAATGCCTGCAAACCTGTACCAGTCGGACAAAAAATCCTCCGTGCACTGAAGATGCCCTATGAGAAGATACATGCCTGTGAGAAAGGATGTGCCTTATTTAGGCTTGACTATGCGGACTTGAACTATTGTCCCATTTGCAAGTCTTCCAGGTATATTGTGGTAGACAACGGTATGGGTGAGAAGACACAGACCAAAATCCCCGTTAGTGTTCTTCGGTATATGCCAATCGTACCAAGACTTCAACGTCTTTTCATGGTCAAAGAGACGGCCAGACAGATGACATGGCACAAAACAGGCAAAAGAACCAAACTAGATGCAGATGGGAATCTGATGATGGTACACACATCGGATGGTGTTGCGTGGAAAAAGTTTGATGAATTACATGCTGACAAAGCGGCAGATCCGAGGCATCCTCGAGTCGGCATCATCACGGATGGGTTCAGTGTGTTTGGTATGACGGCAGCCCAATACAGTTGTTGGCCCGTATTTGTCTTTCCACTCAATCTCCCCCCCGGACAGATTATGCAAAGAAAGAACATTTTCCTGACGTTGATAATTCCAGGGCCCAACTATTCGGGGAAAAATATGAATGTGTACATGCAGCCTCTTAAGGACGAATTGCAAGAAGCCTGGGATAGTGGGTTCAAGACATACGACGCCTATAGCAAACGGAACTTCATAATGCATGTCTGGTACATGTCCTCGACGCATGACTTGCCGGCGTATGCGCTATTCGTTGGCTGGTGTGTGCATGGAAGGTTCTCGTGCCCCACATGGAAGGGAGCTCTTGAGTTTCGTTGGCTTTAGGCCGGTCGCAAGTTTTCTTGCTTTGACATGCATAGACAGTTCCTAGATCCTCACCATAAGTTCAGGAAAGACAAGAAGAACTTCATCAGAGGTAGAGTTGTCAAATACTCTGCACCACCTGCATTGACAGGCCAACAGACCTTGGATCAGTTAAACGCTCTCGAGCCAGATCCACAATGTCTAGGGTACTTCAAGGGGTATAATACTAAGCACGCGTGGACTCACAAAACATGCTTATGGGATCTGCCTTACTTCAAAGACCTCCTTTGCCCACACAACATCGACGTGATGCACACTGAGAAGAATATCGCCGAGGCACTTTTTGGTACATTGTTCGGCATAGATGGGAGGTCAAAGGATAATACTAAGGCTAGAGTCGATCTGGAGGCGCTATGTGATAGGCCGTTACAAAACATGAAAGAACCGAAAGGAAAGCAGAACTGGACGAAGCCAAAGGCATGGTTCAATCTTGGAAGGCCAGCTATGAGGGAAATTATCTTGTGGGTGCAACAGCAGTTGATGTTCCCCGATGGGTATGCAGCGAATCTAAAGAGGGGAGTGAATCTTGATAAAATGAAGATATTTGGTCTCAAGAGTCATGATTGGCACATATGGATTGAGCGGGTAATGCCGATGATGTTGCGTGGCTTCATCCCTGAGGATGAATGGCTAGTACTGGCAGAACTCAGCTATTTCTTCCGTGTTCTTTGTGCGAAAGAACTATCGCCTGGCGTGCTAGAAGAAATGGAAGAGTTGGCGCCGGAGTTGATCTGCAAGTTAGAGAAGATCTTTCCACCGGGCTTCTTTAATCCAATGCAGCATTTGATTTTGCATCTCCCGACCGAGGAAAGATTGGGGGGGCCCGTGCAAAATCGTTGGTGCTACCCAACTGAGAGGATGCAGAAGACGCTTCGAGAAAAATGTAAAAATAAACGTAGAATTGAAGCATCGATGGCTGAGGCATTCATCACAGAGGAGGCGACAAACTTCGTAACAGCACACTACGAAGCCAAAAAACATCATTTGCATAATCCGAAGCCTCTGTACAATGCTGACGACCCTAAAAAGGGTGGATCCAACCTCAGCCTATTCAAAGGGAATCTCGCACCAGCTAGTGTTTCACATCCAGTATCTTTGGATAACGAAGAATGGCGGACCATTTCGTTGTATATCTTCAACAACCTGATAGAAGTGCGGCCGTACATCGAGTAAGTTCTCGGTTCATTGTTTCGCAACTTCTATTTCCCTTGAACTGCTCTTATTCCTGGATATGTCATACAGTCGGTATGTTGCCATATTCTCGTTTGGAGCGGAGATCCAAAAGGATTCCGTCGAAGAGTATGAGCTTCTCGCAAAGCAAGGAGGAGGCTATCCCAGTTTCATCTCTTGGTTCAAACAAACGGTAATTTCTATTAGACAATTTCATTTCATTCGCTAATTTGTGCATAATGCAACAATCCTTTCATATTAAACTTGTAGGCTAATTCAGAGTCTATGGACGCCGAATTGAGACAAGTCGCTAATGGTTTTGACTATAAGGTCTGTTCATTTGACAAGTATGACATCAACGGGTATCGCTTTCGTACCTATGGCAAAGAGCTATCTATGGCCGACCGAAAGTCTACAAATTGTTGTGTATCTGCTATCGGCGAAGGAGGTACAGAGTATTATGGGAGAGTTGAAGCAATTTATGAACTTCTGTTCTATGGTGAAAACCCACTGAATGTCGTAGTCTTCAAATGTTATTGGTTTCAGCCGAAGGAGGCTAGAAGGACTCATGAACATATAGGGCTAGTTGAAATCAACCAAAGCACCCATTTAGATGTTCCTGATGTCTATATTACAGCTCAACAGGCGACCCAAGTATTCTATGTACCGTGGTCCTGCCAAACTAATCCAAATCTGAAAGGTTGGGATGTCGTTTATGAAGTGCCGCCACATGCTAGACTATCTCCCCCAAAGGAAGAGGATTATGAACCTCACATTAACCCAGACACATATGAAGGATAATTCTTCCAAGAGACACGTCTTTCCAAAAAGCATTTCAAGAACCGCTATACTTCACCCCAAAACATTGAAGTAGACAGCGACAATGAATCCGACATTACCCCAGAGGAGGAACAAGAAGAGCCGAAACAAGAAGAGGTTACTGCTGCGGATGACCTGTCAATGCTTGACCAATTACGTCAAGGTGGCCTTGCACATGTTGATGCCAATGAACCCTATGAGCCCATCATTGATTATAGTGATGATGATGATTATGCATTTATTGATGATACTGATCAAGATTATTACTAGTGTCAGGTATTCAATTGTTTTATGTTGTACTTGATGATGATACACTTAAGTGATATACATATTATTATTCATGTCGGTACTTTTTTTATGGTGTACTAATTTCGTTTATTCTTTGTCATGGCAGGTGTTGAAAGATGGTGGGCGCTGGTCGGGAGCGCGTCGAGGCCCCTTCTTCGTCGGCGCGTGGTGCGAGGTCTTCCATTCCACACGCACCTCTCCACCGAGCGTTGTTGGATAATATGGCGACACCGTCGGGCCCTTCTTCGTCGACCGTAGTGCCCAGCAGGGGACGAGGTAAGAAGAAGAGAGGAGGTGGAGCACGTGGTCGCGGGAGAGGAGGTAGGGTGACTCTTACGGCACCTTCCTCGCCGCCGCCCCCAGCTGTTTCACCCGAGCACGTGACTGCTAGGGTGGACTCGTCTGAGGAGGAGGCTGCACGGACTCCCGTCCACGAGCCTCCGGTCCACAAGCCTCCGGTCCACGGGTCTTCGGCCCACGAGCCTCGGGTCAACGGGCCTTCGACCCACGAGAGTTGGGCCCACGAGACCCCGGAGGAGCACACGTCTGGATGGGGTACCTGGTCGGGTCAGCCTGAGGAGCCGAGTGGCCATGCTGATGATGGCGGGGAGCCGAGTGGCCATGCTGATGATGGCGGGGAGCCAACTGATTTTGAGGAGGAGGGGGAGGAGGGGGCAACGTCTACCAGCGTGGTGCTACACGGCTCCCGTCCGTGCCGGCGACCCACGAGCAGAGGTGGTTGATTTTCCCTGATGGGGAGAGGTAAGTGCATTTAATCTTTTTGTACCTTCTGCATTCACGTTTCTTCAAATAACTGATGTGTTGGCCTTGTCATGCTGCAGGGGTTGGGACCACCATGAAGGTGTCCGCCGGCCCAATTCCGTCCTTGGAGTTCTGATTCGGCAAAACTTCCCGGGGTTTGTCATGTTGCCTGGTGAGGGTCAGCTTTGAGAGGTTGGATTGAGTTGGGAGCACTACTTGGCTGCCCCGGCCCCGCCGGGTGAGATTATCGACGGTGTCTTGTGCAAGACGAGGGCAGACGTGGTGATCAGAAAGTTCTGGGTAATTTCTCCTTTACACAATTAAAAATCTTCAACTAGCTAGTTATTAATTGTACTAATCAATATTGTCTCATTTGATTGCAGATATTCTACAGGTGTGAGGAGGGATACGAGGAGGAGGCGGCAGATGTTATCCACAAGGAGTGCAAGCGCCTACTTCAGAACTTACGACATGAGGTTCGGGTGCAGGCTGTTCGAGACTACTACGCCGGGCGTGGTATCAAGAAGCCCAAGCAGGAGTGCCGCGATAAGTTCTTGAGTAAGGAGCAGTACATGAAGGTAATTCTTAAGGCCTTGTACTTACTTCCTTCATTTAGTAATTCATAGCTGTAGCGCTCAAGTTTCTATTTGCTAACTTAGGCCCCTCCGAGATGGTGTGCGGATCGGATGGATTGTTGGGAGGTGTTGGTCAATGTGTGGTGCTCAAAAGAATGGCGGGCCACCCACAAAGAGGCCAAGGACAAACGTGCCCAAATGGAAGGTGTGCCACACCACCCAGGCAGCTCCAACTTATTTCAGTACGGGCGGAACTGGGTATGTGGTTTGCTTCATGATTCATGCAATTCATTCATCATGCTAGCTTAGCCCTTTAATTACTAATTTACTTTGTTTCTCTCTTTCAGGCACGCTACAATAAGGCGGATAAGGTGCCAGAGGTGTACGACCTTGTCGGCATTCTAGGAACGGGGGTCCCCACGCCGTCGCCATCCGGCACAACCGGGCAAGGCCCGCCTCCGACACGTTCGGCGAGTCCAGGGCAGACGAGTACCAAGCTGCGGCCGGGGGCTGACGAGGCGCCATGGCTCCCTAGGCCGCGCGGCCAGAGCAGATCTGGAAATCTCGAAGGAAGGAAGGAGAGGCACAAGAAAGGGGATCTGAGCAGCAACCGGAGAAAGCAAGAAGGAGGGCCTAGGCGGATGCCACTCCTTTATCAACTCACACGGTTGCTGAGGCGCCCACGTCAAGTCAACCGCCACGCGGCGCCCAAGGCCATAGGCTGTTAGGGCCCGCGGCGCTTCACTCTTGCCCTTCCGCCTCCCTGCACGGCCAAGTCCGGGCACGCCTTGGGCCCGGGGGCTACTGTCGGCGTTCTAGGAATGGGGGTCCCCAGACTTGCCTGCCTGCGGCCTGCGGCGTGGCTCAAAGGGGGGCCCAGCACGGCCCATCTTCACCAACACAAACCCACGACCCTCGCGAGGGGCCAAGCCTCGCGGGGCGGACGACGCGAAGCTTCCTCAGGCACGGCCTCGTCAGGCTGGTTCACGAGGAGGCGGAGAGATCAAGGCGGGGTACCTCACGAGGTGCCCATGATGCAAGCCATGACAACTCAGGGCGCCAGGCGGGTGCCAGCCCGCGCAACGTCCTCCTTTCCTCTTTGGTGCAAAGGGGGCAAGCGCAGCCGCGGAGTACCGAGGCATCAGGCAAAGGTTGCCATTTCGGTGCAACGAGACCAAGACCAGGAGGACTACCAGACGGAGGTCACCGTGGAGCCCAAGACGGTGTCATCACCAGAGCTTTGCGCAGGCGAAGACTACTTTTGTCAAGGTAGTTGATACTTGTTGTCCCCCTTCAAATTAGCCCGCCATTGTTGGCTCCCTTCCCGCTCAATATTTGGGAATAGGACCAGGGCCTCTATAAATAGGACCAGCCACCCACACAGCAAGGGGGTCGGTCGGTCGGTCGGTCGGTCGGAAGAGAGAGTGAGTGAGAGACAGAGAGAGAGAGAGGTGGCTGAACTCCTCCCAGCAGTTCATCGCCTCAGCCAAGAACAGACCCTCGCGAGGCTGTTCTTCCTTGTATTGTTCATCATCATCAGCCCAAGAGGCAATCCACCACACCACACACTGGAGTAGGGTATTACACCACAACGGTGGGCTGAACCAGTATAAACCCTATGTCTCTTGTGTTGTTCTTTCCTTAGTTTAGATCCTAGCATGGAGGATGGGTGCAGGTAGGTAGGAGGCGAAATCTCCGCGCACATCCCAGTGTTCGAACCTCAAGGGTCTACCGGAACCCGAAATCCGACATTTGGCGTGCCAGGTAGGGGTGCGCCGGAATTCGTCTTCCACCGCCCCGTTCTCCTCCGACCGTCACGCCCATGTCTGACGCTCGTCGGGCCCGCGCCGAGCTCCGGGCCACACTCGCTTCCCGCGTCGCCCAGACGACCCCTGTCGGCGGGCATCCACGCCGTTCCCCGTCACCTGCCGTGAACGCCGCCACCGGCCCGGCGGGGGACGAGCGGCAAGCATCGTCCCAGCATCCGTCCGTGCGGCAAGACGGCCGCACCGCAACTCCCTCGCTCGCCCCAGCTGGATCTTCGTCCCACGCGCTCCGTGCACCCATGGAGGCTCGGGCTGCACTCATCATGGCAAACGAGCTCCTGCACTACCGTCCCGTCGACGACGTCTACGAAGAATGGCTCGACCGCGTCGCCGAGCTCGTCCGCGCTGCAGGGGGCTCTTCCGCACCATCCGTTCCGCTGCACCGCACCCCGCCCTGCGCGTGCGAAGAGGCTCCGGCGGCGCCCCGGCCGCCTCCTCCTCAAGAAGATGCCATGGCTCCAAGGCGCATGGCCCCTGGGCGGAACCCGCTCCGTCAGGTGCCAGCGCAGCAAGAACAGAGCTGCCAAGAAGTCCCTCGCCCGCCAGAAGCTGCCCGGGCGCTCCCTGCTCCAGCACCTCGCGACCATCCCCCTGCTCCAGCGCGAGGGGACACGCAAGACCAGGATCTCCGTCACCCAAGGCCTCCCGTGGCCACAACAGGCTGATGCGCCTACACCATCGAACTACGCAGCGTCGCGTGGCCCGGCAAGTTCAAACCAGACCTGCCTCCTCGCTACGACGGCATGGCCGACCCGCGGAGTTCCTCCATCTCTACGAGCAGGGCATCGAAGCTGCCAACGGAGACGAGAAGGTCATGGCGAACTGGTTTCCCATGGCGCTCAAGGACGGGGCCTGCACCTGGCTCCTGAACCTAGCTCCAGGCACAATCTCCTCCTGGGAAGAGATGCGCACCCGCTTCATCACCAACTTCCAAGGTACTCGCGACCGGCCACCCGCCGTGAGCGACATGCGCCGCATCAAGCAACAACCCGGGGAAACCCTGCAGAAGTACATCCAGCGCTTCAACAACGCACGCCTCAAGATCCCCAAGGTGACTGAGGAGGCCATCATCTCAGCTTTCTCCGACGGTGTGCGCGATGTCAAGATGAAGGAGGAGCTGGCGATGCATGAAGACATGTGCACTTCCTTGGAGCTGTTCAACTTGGCAAACAAGTGCGCCAGGGCTGAGGAGGGGCGTCTCTCCCTCCTCGAGCTGCCTGCCACAGACCTAGAAGGGAAGAAGCTCAAGGCCAAGGATGTGAAGCGCAAGGGGGCTGCAGTGCTCACGGCAGAACCAGACACCAAGCGGGGCAGAGATCAGCCCGAACCTCCCGAGGGCAGCCAGTACTGCGTGTACCACGACCTCCACACCCACAACACCAACGAATGCCAAGAACTCCGAGCCGTGCATGAAGGAAGGATCGGCCGTCGTCCCGACCGCGGTGACTGGGGCTACGGTCGAGGAGGAGGAAGAAACGCAGGACGCTGGGAAGACTGTGGGCCGCGCCAAGGGTGGCGCGACCAACCTCGCAAGGATCGCTGGCAAGACCCGCCTCGCGAGAGAGAATGGAGGGATCAGCCTCGCGAGGGAGACTGGAGGGATCAGCCTCGCGAGGATCGCCCGCTAGGCAACGCAGGCCTCCCACCGCTACTGCCTTAACCAAGGAGAAACGACGACCGCCATTAGGACAAGAAGGCTAGGGGCGTCCAGGAGCCGCGCGCGATAGCCTGCATCCTGGGCGGAGCTCAAGCCCCAGCCTCTCAGCGCATCTTCAAGCAGTTCGCCTGCGAAGTGAACGCAGTACTCCCCAGACTCGAAGCCACACGCCCTCTCAGGTGGTCGGCGTGCGCCATCACGTTCAGCTCAGCAGATCATCTCAAGTGTGCGGCAACAGCCGGAGTCCTCCCGATGCTTTGTTCCCCAAGACCCTCATCGATGGCGGGGCAGGGCTCAACGTCCTGTCCGTGGAGACGTTCAACAACCTCCAAGTGCCCTACAGCCAGCTTGAGCCAACCAAACCCTTCTCCGGTATCACTGACGGCTCCACGGTCCCGATTGGGCAGGTCCGCCTCCCTGTATCCTTCGGGGCACGCGACAACTACCGCACCGAGCTCATCGACTTCGACGTCGCTCACATTCGCCTGCCGTACAACGCCATCCTTGGGTACCCAGCGCTGGCCAAGTTCATGGCCGTAACTCACCACGGCTACAACGTCCTCAAGATGCCAGGAAGCGGCGGAGTCATCACGGTGCCCTGTGAAGAGAAGGACGCGGTGTGTTCCCTGGAACGAGCCTTTCAGGCCGCGTCACTGGTAGACCCGGGTCGTGGAAGTAGGAGGCCTCCCGAGACCACCCCCAAGAAGAAGAAGACATCGTCCGGCTCGACCACTCAGGAGGCAGGCCCCTCTAGGCCCGCGCCTGCCCAGGGGGAGCCTCCCTCCATTGCATAGGAAAGCGCGCCTGGCGCCCTCCTCAGGCAGGGCTTGGGGGCTCTCCCCTAGAGGGCCACCGACCTAGCTAGGGTCACGAGGGAGGCGCTTGGGCACCACATGGAGGCGTGTTTTGAAGCATGTTTCCCTCAAGAAGGAGCAAGGCAAGGAGATCCAGACCCACAGGAGTTCGTCACCAGGGCCATTCAGGAGCTACAGGAGTCAAGAGTCATGAGAGGCGCCCGCCGCCTACCAGTAGTGGCCCCCCATCCAGGCGAGGATGGTGGGCTGCACGTCTGCATTGACATACCAGGGCTCAACCGAGTCGTCTCTCTGGAGCGCCTCTGGCCCTCTCGAGTGGGGCGCTGTGGAGGTCCACCCCACAGCTACGTTCGCATGCCTTACGGCTTGCCGAACGCGGCTGACGCGTACCAGCGCCTCGTGAGGGGCATCACGGAGGCATGAGAGGCCAGGCGTTCCGCAGCCCTGGCAGAGATGGAGATGGCCCGCGAGGAGCCGCTAGCGCCTCCGGAGCCTCCCAAGGCCCCTGGGCGTGGGGGCTCGTGAGGATCAGCTCCCGCAGCCCCCCGAGCCTGCTACACCAACACCCCTTCGTCCTCAACATCATCAGGTGACATCTTTCGAGTTTTACTTCCAGCTGGGAGCGCCCCCAGGGCTGCATTATTCCCAGGCCGCGTGGGTCCGTCCCTGCGGCGTGTATCCCTTTTATTTCGCGTCGATTAGCTTACCTTGTTGGGGGCGCCCCTCAGGCTGCATGATCCCCAAGCCGCTCGGGCCAGGCCCAGTGGCATGTATCCCATTTGCGTTTATTTCCGATTATGCGTTAGACCCACCATGCTTGATTATTTGATGCCGGTCCACGGCACCTCTTCTCCTCCATGCCGACTACTTGCACGTTAAAGGGGGGCACCTGAGCATCGCGACTCAGGGCTCTTACTGGCTCTCCAGCCCTCACCCTCTGGCCTTGTCCATGGCATCGCGACCTGGCATACCAGCGACGGCTGAGACCAGCTCGAGGGCCGGGACCCGAGGACGTAGAGTGCCGACATCTAACCAAATTTGCAGGGACACATCACAAGATAAGGCCCAGTGCCAGGCGCAACCCGCCTAGAGGTAGGGCCCCGTGAGTCCCGCGCTGGCTCACGGGTGCCCAGATACACCTCGCCAGGCCCTACCGTGCCAGCCACGTGTCAGGGCGGGGCTGTACACACCCCGGGGGCTCCTCCCAGTGGGGGCCCCCTCCCACGTACCAGTGGAAGCACCATGCTCCGCGCTGGCTGACGACACTGCCGAGGAGCGGCTATGCCCGTACACATACGGTAGCACTATGCTCCGCGCTGGTGATAAACAACTGAGGGTGGCCCCCGGGCCGCATCAACCTCAGGGAGCCCAGAGCTCAGTGTCTAGCCTCATCGTAACGCCTCCCCTCGGGAGTGCCGCGCAAGGGGGCTGGGCACGGGGGCTGCGCCTGGGTCACACCCAGACGCACGCCGCCCGGCCAGGTCCCCCCCGGGCCTGGTTCGTCGCGCGTCTCTCCCCGAGCGGAGCCAAGGTACGAAGGCCGTTTGAGCGTCAAGGGGGACTCCTGAGCATCGTGACTCAGGAGCCTAACTGGTCACGTAGCCCCTCACTCTGTGGCCCCGTCCTGGTTTCCGGTCGGGACCATCGCTGGGTGAGGCACGCGCGCGGCCGGGCTCTGCAGACATAGAACGGTGGATCCACCCGCATCACACCTCCCTAATTGCTGTTCATGCGCCAAGGGGGACTCCTGAGCATCACGACTCAGGAGCCTAACTTGTCACGTAGCCCCTCACTCCTTGGTCCCGTCCTGGTTTCTGGTCGGGACTATTGCTGGGTGAGGTACGCGCGGGGCCGGGCTCTGCCGCCGTAGAACATAAGCAAGTAGGAAGGAAAAGCGCTAATTTCAAGGAATTCAAAAGCAAATATTACAATCCACACTATTATTTCAATGCCAAACGCAAGTTTAAACGCCTTCCCGAGGCATGATACATGTGCAGGAATTAAAAGCAGGACAGGAGCCACGACGGAGTCACTTGGCGGCGGGGGAGTAGCGCGGAGCGGGTTCGCCTCACGGAGCAGCGGGGCCGGCAGTGCCTTGCTCCGGCTTGGTGCTGAAGGCCCGGAACTTCCCCAGCAAAGCCTCCGCGCGACCCTTCACGGCCTCGGCAGCGGCAACGGCACGCTCACCGCTCACTGGCTCCAGCAGGCTGTCGAGGTTGACACCGGGATCGCGAAGGTAGATGTGGGTGAGGACCCGCGTCAGTGCTGCAGAAGACAGGACACGCGCCTCGGCCTCGGCCGTGGGGCCAAGGCCTTGGGTGACATCTTCAAGAGCGTGAACCAGGAAGGGAAGCAGCTTGGCGGGACCGTCCTTGGCGCCGGCCAGCAGGCTCTCCAGGCCGCTGTCATAAAGCGTCCTCAGCGAGGAGCGAGCCTTCGCCTCCAACTCCGTGAAGGTCGCGCAGTCCTCGGCAAGAACCAGGGCCTTGCCGTCCAGCTCGGCCTTCCTCGCCCCCAACTCCTGCTCCAGCATGCCTAGGCGGTCGCGGCGCTTCCTGAGCTTGGCCTCGTGGCCCTCGATGGCTGCCTTGCGAGCCTTCACGCCTTCTTCCTGCTCTTGGCGAAGGCGGACCTCTTTCGCGAGCCAATCCCGCAGGCCTTGCAGCTCGTCCTCCAGCGCCTTGCAGCGACCGCGGACGTCGACCACCTCCCCCAAGGCTGCAACAGCCTTCGCCTCCAGGACGGCCTCCTTCTCCTCATCGCATGCCATCGAGGCCTGGACCAGCATCGCCAGAATCGAGGCGTCGGAGCGAACCCATCCAGAAGCCAGCTCCAAACGCCCGACCACCAAGAGGGGGTCGGCGCAAAGAAGATCCTGCCGCAGTTGGTCCAGCCCAGCAATAGCACGATCCAGAACGACAGAAGGAGTCGGAGAGACAGCGGCCGGTGGAGTAGGAGGAGAAGGCGGCAGCGCAGCCGCAGCATCCTGAGGTGGAGTCTGCCGCGCCCCGACAGCTGTAGTGGCGGCGGCAGGCAAGAGCACCTCGGGAGCCACTTGGGCCATGGGGGCTGAGCTAACCCTAGCCGGCTCAGCCAAACCTCGCGAGGACGACCGGGCAGGAGAAGACTGTGCGTCGCGGTCACCTTCCTTCATGGGCAGAAGCGCCGCCACGGATGGAACCTTGGGAGCCCCCTTTGGCTTCTTTGCTGCGGGCACCAACCTATCCAAAGATGTGGACGTCAAGCCTCAAAAGCAGAGCAAGAGATAAAGACAAGAATCGAATGCTTACGGGACATCGCCAGCGAGCTCAAGTTGCCTCCTGCCAAATTTGAAGCCTGAAAGCCGGCTGGAAGGGTCAACCTCGGGAAGCTTGGAGGCAGAAGGTGCGTCTGCGGTTCGCCCCGGGGCCGGGGGAGACCTGGGGGAGATTAGCCCGGTCCTGTCCTTCTCCGGGATCGGGGGAGAGCCCGCGCCGTCCTGCTCATCGTCGTCTTTGTCGTCATCCTCGTCGTCATCATTCGGAGAGAGGCGGAGAACGCGGGACCTGCGACGGGGGAGGGGAGCCCTCGACTCTTCGTCAGTCGCCTCGGAGTCAGGCCCTCTTCCGCGCTCCCCTCCCTCTTCCTCTTCGCTGGAGTCGCCGGAGGGCACGTCCACCGGTTCCTCGGGAGCTTCCAGGGGCACTGTCCCATCCCTGTTGAAGACGGGCATGGACTTCACCACCCGCTCCCAGTCGTTGCGGAGGAACAAGGGCGTAGGAGCGCCCTCCAGCCTCGCCACATTGCCCCCGACCAGAGATTGGAGAACCACAGCCAGGTCTCCGTCGGCCAAGGCCGCGGGGTTCGGACGGGGCCTCCACATTGGAAGCGAGTACTGCCGAAGCGGAGCCAGCCGGTGCTCCAGGAACTCCCTCAGCAGCGACGCGCCGGTCAGCTTCGCCGCCGCCATGTCGGTCGGCCTCAGATCCGCGTCCATCTTCTCCAACACCATATTCGCGCGGGGATCCGTGAGCTCCGCTCGACCCCAGTCGCTGGAGCTCGTGGGCTGCTCCGTGGGCAGGATCAGCCGAGGGTGGATGCGCCCAGCATCCACCAAGATCCACTTGCTCCTGAAGCCCTCAATCCTCTTCCCAGAGTTCGAGATGGCAATGGCGCCGCCGGACGCGACGAAGCTCGCGCACGCGGAAGCGGTCCCACGAGAGGTCCGGAGGTAGAAGTAGTGGCGCAACAAGGCCACCGAGGGCTGTACCCCAACATGTGCTTCGCAATAATAAGCAAAGATTGCCAGGAGAAGGACGGAGTTAGGATGGAGATGCAGAGCCTGTAGCTTGTAATGGCGGAGGACAGAGAAGAAGAACTCGGAGAAGGGAGGCACCAGGCCAGCAACAATGGCACTTACGAAGAGCGGATAGAAGGTGCTCCTTTGACCCTCAGGGGTGGCGGAGCCGGCCTTGAACACCTTCTCCCCGTCGATGCCCCACGCCGTCGCCATCCGGCGCAACCGGGCAAGGCCCGCCTCCGACACGTTCGGCGAGTCCAGGGCAGACGAGTACCAAGCTGCGGCCGGGGGCTGACGAGGCGCCATGGCTCCCTAGGCCGCGCGGCCAGAGAAGATCTGGAAATCTCGGAGGAAGGAAGGAGAGGCGCAAGAAAGGGGATCTGAGCAGCAACCGGAGAAAGCAAGAAGCAGGGCCTAGGCGGATGCCACTCCTTTATCAACTCGCGCTGTTGCTGAGGCGGCCACGTCCAGTCAACCGCCACGCGGTGCCCAAGGCCGCAGGCTGTTAGGGCCCGCGGCGCTTCGCTCTTGCCCTTCCGCCTCCCTGCACGGCCAAGTCCGGGCGCGCCTTGGGCCCGGGGGCTACTGTCGGCGTTCTGGGAATGGGGGTCCCCAGACTTGCCTGCCTGCGGCCTGCGGCGTGGCTCAAAGGGGGGCCCAGCACGGCCCATCTTCACCAACACAAACCCAAGACCCTCGTGAGGGGCCAAGCCTCGCGGGGCGGACGACGCGAAGCTTCCTCAGGCACGGCCTCGTCAGGCTGGCTCACGAGGAGGCGGAGAGATCAAGGCGGGGTACCTCACGAGGTGCCCATGACGCAAGCCATGACAACTCAGGGCGCCAGGCGGGTGCCAGCCCGCGCAGCGTCCTCCTTTCCTCTTTGGTGCAAAGGGGGCAAGCGCAGCCGCGGAGTACCGAGGCATCAGGCAAAGGTTGCCATTTCGGTGCAACGAGACCAAGACCAGGAGGACTACGAGACGAAGGTCACCGAGGAGCCCAAGACGGCGTCATCACCAGAGCTTTGCGCAGGCGAATACTACTTTTGTCAGGATAGCTGATACTTGCTGTCCCCCTTCAAATTAGCCCGCCATTGTTGGCTCCCTTCCCGCTCAATATTTGGGAAGAGGACCAGGGCCTCTATAAATAGGACCAGCCACCCACACAGCAAGGGGGTCGGTCGGTCGGTCGGTTGATCGGTCGGAAGAGAGAGAGAGAGAGAGAGGTGGCTGAACTCCTCCCAGGAGTTCATCGCCTCAGCCAAGAACAGACCCTCGCGAGGCTGTTCTTCCTTGTATTGTTCATCATCATCAGCCCAAGAGGCAATCCACCACACCACACACTGGAGTAGGGTATTACACCACAACGATGGCCCGAACCAGTATAAACCCTGTGTCTCTTGTGTTGTTCTTTCCTTAGTTTAGATCCTAGCATGGCGGAGGGGTGAAGGTAGGTAGGAGGCGAAATCTCCGCGCGCACCCCAGTGTTCGAACCTCAAGGGTCTGCCGGAACCCGAAATTCGACAGACCTGTATGCCATGGCCCACACTGGCCCTTACAAGAAAGTCAAGGCATTCTCTGCGTCTGACCTCGATGATCCAAAGAACTTCACCAACATCTCTGCCCACGACAAGCTCGTGCAATATAGAGATCAGGGGAAGGCGAGGAAAGGGGAGGACTTTAACCCGAGCCAGGGTCCCATTGATACAGAGTTGTTGATGATATCTGGTGGCGGGAGGTCCCATGGCTCCATAGCCAAGGGAGATGGACTTATCCGTTGTCCTAGCACTCTCCCGGAGATCAAGGCGCGCCAGTCGAGCTCCGCTCCTGAGATAAGGCCTCGTGAATGGCCAGTCCAACTCGCCTTCAAGGTTAGTTATACGTACTCAGCTATCTTTCTCCATTACATTGTGTGCGCTTCCATCAATGATTACAAATGGTCATGTGAGTGGTGTTGTAGGCTGCTATACAGAGTGAGAGAGATAGAACGGAGAAACTTCTGGCGGAGGCGGCGGAGAGGCAGCGGGAGTTGGAGGAGAGGACGACAAAGATGTTGGAGGAGGAGAGGGCATGGAATGACATGCAGGCAAGGGCCATGTACGAGCTCCTTGTGGTAAGTTTCTTCTGCAGATTAGTTGCTAGTCTTAACATTTGAGTCTCATTACTAACTAGTATGACTCTGTTGTGAAAACCAAATGTGCAGTCTGTGTGCGAGAAGTCCGGTCAGACCGCTCCGCCGATGCCAGTGATTGCTCCTGGGAGCACGGTGAGTTTAACTTGAATGGACATTACTTGCTAGTCTTAACATTTGAGTGTCATAATGCTAACGAGACATTGGAAATGATTTTTGGTGCAGCTTAACTCCAGAAACGCATCGCACGATCCTTCTCCAGCTACCGGTGCGAGCCAGCCCGCTCCTACACCTCCCTGATCACGGTAAGTTTCTCTTGTGTTTTTCTTAACAAATGCATAAAGACCTAGACTTAGCTTTATTTTCTCCAATATGCTTACCATAATGACCTAGAGTTAGCTTCTTTTCCTCCAAAATGACTTAATAAGCTTACTGACCTCATAAACCATCCATTTTACCTAAGTTAGCTCTAAAACGATATGTACTTAGCTTACTTATGTCAAAAATTGCATAATTAGCTTAGTTAGCTCATAAATGATCCATTTTACCTAAGTTAGCTCTAAAATGACTCATTTTACCTTAGTTAGCTTACAAGTGATCCAATTTATCCAAGTTAGCTCTAAAATGACCCGTTTTACGTAGATTAGCTCCTAAATGATCCATTTTACTTACGTTAGCTTTAAAATGACCCATTTCACCTAGGTTAGCTCCAAAATGACCCATTTCACCTAGGTTAGCTCCAAAATACCCATTTCACCTAAGTTAGCTCAAAAACGATCCATTTCACCTTAGTTAGCTCAAAAACGTGGCATTTCACCTTAGTTAGCTCATAAACGACCCATTTCAACTAAGTTAGCTCCAAAATGATCAATTTCACCTAGGTTAGCTCATAAACGACCCATTTCACCTAAGATAGCTCATAAAGAATCCATTTCACTTAGGTTAGCTAATAAACGATCCATTTCACCTAAGTTAGCTCATAAACGATCCATTTCAACTAATTTAGCTCATAAATGATCCAGTTCACCTAAGTTAGCTAATAAATGGCATATACTTCTTCTTCTAGTCTTCTTCTTCTTCTATTCTTTTTCTTCTAGTCTAATTCTTCTTCTAGTCTTCTTTTTCTAACTTTCTTATTGGTCATTTTGCAGGTTTCATTCACTTCACGGAAGCTAGCTTCCTATGATGGATTGCTTGTTTTTTCCTTTGATGCACTTCTTGTATTCTGCTCGCTTGCTATGATGAAACTAGATTGCTATGATGAAACTTTGCATATTGTAATATGTATGGATCGATGGAACTATGTGCAACCTACTATGTATGGATGGATGGATATATATGTGTGCTGGATATTTATTATGTTGGATATATATGTGTTGGATATTTATGTGATGGATATATATGTGTTGTGATATATTTGTTGTGATAATTGTTGGATATAAGAAAAACAGAATAAAAAGAGGCAGCACAGGCTCTTTGCCGTTTGCGGCAGACGGCAAAGACGCCTTTGCCGTCGGTGGCAGACGACAAAGGGGGCACGTGGCGCCCACCTGTGCTTCCTGAGGGATGGGCCATTTGGCAAATTTGCCTACCGTGGTGGACGGCAAAGCTAAGATGATGGCAAAGACTTTGCCTTTGCCGTCCACCCTGGCAGACGGCAAAACACAGCGGGCGCTGATGCATTGCTGACGTCAACTGGCAGACGGCAAAGAGGCGCTCAAATTTGGCGTCTGCTGGCGGACGGCAAAGGCCGCCGTTAGCCGCCTAACGGACTAACGCTGGCGGACGTCCAGTTTTTTGCCGTCCCTCCTCTTTGTCGTCCGCTGTTGTAGGCAAAGGGCTCTTTGCCGTCCGCCATAAAAAGCAGACGGCAAAGGACCTGTTTGCCGACCCTGTCTTTGCCGTCACTGTTTTCCGTCCGCCGCTGACGGCAAAGATCTTTGCCGTCCGCCGTCCGTGCCTTTGTCGTCCGCCGTGGCAGACGGCAAAAAACTGGATTCCTGTAGTGATTATTCAATAGAATTTCAGCTTCATCTGGTGTTCTTTCCCTGAAAACAGAACCAGCACAGCTATCTAGGTAATCTCTGGAGGCATTGGTTAGTCCATTATAAAAGATATCAAGTATTTCATTTTTCTTAAGAGGATGATCAGGCAAAGCATTAAGTAATTCGAGAAGCCTCCCCCAAGCTTGTGGGAGACTCTCTTCTTCAATTTGCACAAAATTATATATACCCTTAAAGCATCTTGTTTCTTATGAGCAGGGAAATATTTAGCAGAGAAGTAAAAAATCATATCCTCGGGACTACGCACACAACCAGGATCAAGAGAATTAAACCATATCTTAGCATCACCTTTTAATAAGAACGGAAATATTTTAAGGATATAAAAGTAATGAGTTCTCTCATCTTTAGTGAACAGGGTGGCTATATCATTCAATTTAGTAAGATGTGCCACAACAGTTTCAGATTCATAACCATGAAAAGCATCAGATTCAACCAAAGTAATTATATCAGGATCAATAGAGAATTCATAATCCTTATCAGTAACAAACATAGGTGAAGTAGCAAAAGCAGGGTCAGGTTTCATTCTAGCTTTTAGAGATTGCTTACTCCATTTAGCTAATAACCTTTTGAGTTCATTTCTATTTTTGCAAGCTAAAATAGCTAAAGAAGCTTCTTGATCAAAAACATAACCCTTAGGAATAACAAGTGATTCTTCATCATCACTTTCATCAGTATCATCAGATTCAATATTTTCAATCTCTCTAGCCCTTGCAAGTTGTTCATCAAGAAAATCACTAAGTTGCATAGTAGTATCAGCATAGTGGTAGTTTCATCATAAGTATCATGCATAGCAGAAGTGGCATCATCAATAACATGCGACATATCAGAACGAATAGCAGAAGCAGGTGTAGGTGTCGCAAGCTTACTCAAAACAGAAGGTGAATCAAGTGCAGAGCTAGATGGCAGTTCCTTACCTCCCCTCGTAGTTGAGGGATAGATCTTGGTTTTTGGATCCACTACTAGAAAAAGGGCTGCTAGTGGCGCACATATTTTCGCTACTAATGGCGCACTACTGGTGCGCCACTAGCATCACGCCATTAGAATTTTTTTCTAATGGCGCACCTGTGGTGCGCCATTAGAATCTGGTATTCTAATGACGCACCACTGGTGCGCCATTAGTATGGCCCACGGTGGGCCATTAGTATCTGGTATACTAATGGCGCACCACATAGAAGTGCGCCATTAGTAACAAAAAAATTTCAAATTTTTTTTTAGATTTTTTTATTTTTTTTTCAAAAAAATTCAAATTTTTTTTTCGTTTTTTTCTTAATCTCAAGTCATTATGTCTTAATCTCGGGTCAATATGCTTAATCTCAGGTCAAATCGCACTCCGTGGTCAAACTTCCCGAAAGGTCACCCATCCTCACACTACTCCAGCCCAAGCATGCTTAACTTCAGAGTTCTATCCAACCCCAGCAACAGCTCACTTCACAGGCACTTGTTGAAATATCTAGCATATCAATCCTATTATACCTTGTTGATGTCTAGGACTTTGTTCATGTTCATGACTATGATGAAATTTTGAAAAATATTTCAAACTTCCCGGTCATATTACGTATCATTTTTTGAAAAAAAAATTCAAAACCTTTTTTTATTTTTTTGCCTCTAGATCTTGAAAGCCCCGTAACTTTTTTTGTGTTAGGTTTTTGGGGATTTTGAAAATGTTTAACGGGTTTCCCCGTTAAATTCGGATGTAACTTTTCGAGTAGATGATTTTTCATATATAAAACTTTTTAATCCGAGTTCGTATGCAAAAGTTATGCCCATTTTACAAATTTCCAGAGAGATTTTGCAAATAAAGTCGAAATTTATATTTATAAATTTTCCCAACAACTAGACCACATATCACATGGCAAACTTATTTTCTTTTATTTTTTTTTGACATTTTTATCATTTTTTTATTTTTTTATAAAAAACTGAAAAGGCTGTCCACGGGGGGGGGGGGGGGGTGCATTCGATGGAAGCCGGGCAAACTAGTAATGGCGCACCATGGGGTGGTGCGCCATTAGTAGTTAAACTAGTAATAGCGCACCACACCCACGGTGTGCCATTAATAGTTTTGAAAAAAATATTAAAAAATTTGAAATTTTTTTTGAATTTTTTTTGAAAAAAACTTTGTAATGGCGCACCAGTGGACAGTGCGCCATTACTAGTTAAAAACTAGTAATGGCGCACTGTCCACTAGTGCGCCATTACTAACAATTTTTTTTATTTTTTTTACTTTTTTTAAAAACTTCTAATGGCGCACCGTGGGTGTGGTGCGCCATTACTATGTCAACTAGTAATGGCGCACCACACCCACGGTGCGCCATTAGTGACAAATTTTGTTTTTTTTTTTCAAAACTTCTAATGGCACACCGCACACCAGGTGCGCCATTAGTAATATATTACTAATGGCGTACCTGTATGTGGTGCGCCATTGCTATATTCTAATGGCGCACCACACACGTGGTGCGCCATTAGTGTCCATTTCATCTATAGCCGTTTTCCTAGTAGTGATCTCTCAAGTTCTTCATAATGATAAGCAGATATATATCCCAAGTGACTCAAAGAATAGAGCTATGCTCCCCAGGAACGGCGCCAGAAAATAGTCTTGATAACTCACAAGTATAGGGGATCGCAACAGTTTTCGAGGGTAAAGTATTCAACCCAAATTTATTGATTCGACACAAGGGGAGCCAAAGAATATTCTCAAGTATTAGCAGCTGAGTTGTCAATTCAACCACACCTGGAAACTTAATATCTGCAGCAAAGTGTTTACTAGCAAAGTAATATGATAGTAGTGATAACGGTAACAAAAGGTAACAGTAGTAAAAGTAATGTTTTTGGTATTTTGTAGTGATGATAGCAATAGCAACGGAAAAGTAAATAAGCGGAGAACAACATATGGAAAGCTCGTAGGCAATGGATCGGTGATGGAGAATTATGCCCGATGCGGTTCATCATCTAATAGTCATAACCTAGGGTGACACAGAACTAGCTCCATTTCATTGATATAATGTAGGCATGTATTCCGAATATAGTCATAAGTGCTTATGGAAAAGAACTTGCATGACATCTTTTGTCCTACCCTCCCATGGCAGCGGGGTCCTTACGGAAACTAAGGGATATTAAGGCCTCCTTTTAATAGAGAACCGGAACAAAGCATTAACACATAGTGAATACATGAACTCCTCAAACTACGGTCATCACCGGTAAGTATCCCGATATTGTCACTTTGGGGTTAACGGATCATAACACATAATAGGTGACTATAGACTTGCAAGATAGGATCAAGAACTCTCATATATTGATGAAAACATAATAGGTTCATATCTGAAATCATGGCACTCGGGCCCTAGTGACAAGCATTAAGCATAGCAAAGTCATAGCAACATCAATCTCAGAACATACTGGATACTAGGGATCAAACCCTAACAAAACTAACTCGATTACATGATATATCCCATCCAACCCATCACCGTCCAGCAAGCCTACGATGGAATTACTCACGCACGGTGGTGAACATCATGAAATTGGTGATGGAGGATGGTTGATGATGACGATGGCGACGGATTCCCCTCTCCGGAGCCCCGAACAGACCAGATCAGCCCTCCCAAGAGGTTTTAGGGCTTGGCGGCGGCTCCGTATCGTAAAACGCGATGATTTCTTCTCTCTGATTTTTTTCTCCCCGAAAGCAAATATATAGAGTTGGGGTTGAGGTCGGAGGAGCTCCAGGGGGCCCACGAGGTAGGGGGCACGCCCTAGGGGGCAGGCACGCCCCCACCCTCGTGGATAGGTGGTGGGCCCCCTGGCCTTCATCCTTTGCAGGTATTTTTTTATTATTTCCGAAAAGATGTTCCGTGAAGTTTCAGGTTATTCCGAGAACTTTTGTTTCTGCACATAAATAACACCATGGTAACTGTGCTGAAAACAGCGTCAGTCCGGGTTAGTTCCATTCAAAACATGCAAGTTAGAGTCCAAAACAAGGGCAAAAGTGTTTGGAAAAGTAGATACGACGGAGACGTATCAAGGACGGACCCGTGCACCAGCGCCGTGCCGGCACGAGGAGGCCCCATGGAAGGCGACGATTGAGCAGGTAGAAATCACAGGTAAATCAAACGTGAGAGTAGCAGGCTTAAGTAAGTGCATGGGAGATACGTGCCACTGGGTCAGGCCCGAGTAGCTTGGGCATGATGCAGGCCGAGGGGCGCTGCCAACAAGGTAAGCTAAAGGCATAAGAAAACAGATGCATGCCAGAGGGACGGACCCACGCGGCCTGGGAATGATGTAGCCCGAGGGGCGCTCCTAGGTGAATGAACTAGGAAAGATGTCACCTGGTTATGTTGACGAAGAAGAGTTGGGGCAGCTGAAGGTGCACGGTGAAAGGGTTCCTCCTCACGAGCCGCCGGAGCTCTGAGCCTCAGGAGGCTCTGGGGGCTCAGGTGGTTCCTTGAGGACCATCTCCATCTCCATCAGGACAATGTGGTGCCTGGCTTCCTAATCCGCTAGAATGCACTGCAAGTTGCACTAGTAGGCGGATGATACACTCGACAGGCCAAAGGGCATGAGAACGTAGCTGTGCGGTGGGCCCTCGCTGCATCCCACGCGCGAAGGCCAGAAAAGCTTCTGAGAAGCAGCCCGTTGAGCCCTGGAACGTCGATGCAGACACGCAGCCCGACATCCTCGCCTGGATGGGAAGCTGCATCTCGTGAGCAGCGGTCGCCGCACATGGCCCTTGCGTCTTGCAATTCCTGGGTGGTCTTGGTGATGAACTCCTGAACGGTGGGCAATCCTTGCCCTGTGCCCTTCTGAGGGAGGCATGCCGCAAAGCACGGCTCCAAGTAGTGCCCAAGCGCCTCCCTCGTGATGTGGGAAAGTTCTGAAGCTTTCCAGAAGAAAGCCCCCGAGCCCTGCCCGAGGAGGGCCCCGGGCGCGCCTTCCTACGCGATGGAGGGAGGCGCCCCTGGAGCGGGCGCTGATCCTGACGAGGCTCCTACTGAGGCTCCATCCTCCTGAGGTCCTGCACGGCGCAACTTCTGCTTCTTCTTGGGGGTGGCCTCAAGAGGGCCCCCGCCCTTGCTGTCGGGGTCGTCGATTGCTGCAGCTTGGAAGGCATGCTCGAGGGAGCACACCGCATCTCTTTCTTCACATGGTACTGGGATGACCCTGCCGCTTCCCGGCATCTTGAGGACATTGTAGCCGTGATGGGTCACCGCCATGAACTTGGCCAGGGCTGGATACCCGAGGATGGCATTGTACGGCAGACGGATGTGCGCGACATCGAAGTCGATGAGCTCAGTGTGGTAGTTCTTGCGTTCCCTGAATGTGACAGGGAGGCGGACCTGCCCTATCGGTGTGGTGGAACCGTCGGTCACTCCTGAGAAAGGCTTGGTAGGCCGAAACTGGTCATATGGCACTTGGAGGCTGTCGAACGTGTCGACGGACATGACGTTGAGCCCTGTGCGGCCATCGATGAGGGTCTTGGTAACTTGCCCGTTGCTGATGACTGGGGAGCAAAGCATCGGGAGGATGCAAGTGGTAGCTGCACACTTGAGCTAATCTGCCGAGCTGAATGTGCTGGGGCACTGGGACCATCTGAGAGGGCGTGTGGCTTCGAGCTTGGGGAGGACTGCATTCACTTCATAAGAAAATTGCTTGAAGATACGCTGCGAGGCTGGGGCCTGGGCTCCGCCCAAGATGCATGCGATGGCACGCGGCTCCTGGAAGCCCCCAGCCCCTCGTCTTGATGGTGTTCGTCGTTCCTTCTTGGTGGTGGCGGTAGTGGTGGGAGCCCGGCGTTGCCTTGAGGACGATCCTCGCGAGGCTAATCCCTCCAGGCACCCTCGCGAGGCTGATCCTGACAGCGGTCCTCACAAGGCCGGTCGCACCACTCCTGGCGCGGGCCAAGGTCGTCCCAGCGTCCGCCACCACGTCCTCCTCCATGGCTGTAGCGCTGGTCGCCGCGCTCAGGGTGTCGACTGAAGCGCCCTTCGCGAATGGCTCTGAGGTCTTGACAGTCACTGGTGTTGTGGGTGTTCAGGTTGTGGAAGGCACAGAACGGACGGCTGCCCTTGGATGACTCTGGTTGGTCTCTGCCATGCTTGGTGTCTGGTTCTGCTGCGAGCACAGCTGCTCCCTTGCACTTCACGTCCTTGGCCTTGGCTTGCTTCTCCTCTGGGTCTGCAGCAGGGAGCTCGAGGAGGGAGAGGTGCCCCTCCTCAGCTCTAGCACGCTTGGTCGCGATGCTGAACAACTCTAGGGTCCTGCACAGCTCTTCATGGATAGCGAGCTCTTCCTTCATCTTGACATCACGGACGCCATCAGAGAACGCAGAGATGATGGCCTCGTCGGTCACCTTGGGGATCTTGATCCACGCGCTGTTGAAGCGCTGAATGTACTTTTGCAGGGTCTCTCCTGGTTGTTGCTTGATGCGGCGCAGGTCGCCCGTGACCGGGGGGCGGTCACGAGTACCCTAGAAGTTGGCGATGAAGCGGGTGCGCATTTCGTCCCAGGAGGAGATCGAGCCCGGAGGCAGGTGCAGGAGCCAGGAGCAGGCGCCCTCCTTGAGAGCCATGGGAAACCAGTTCGCCCTGACTTTCTCGTCGCCGTTGGCCGCTTCGATGCTTAGCTCGTAGAGCTGCAGGAACTCCTCGGGGTCGGGGGTGCCGTCGTAGCGAGGAGGCAAATCTGGCTTGAACTTGCCCGACCAGGCGACGCTACGCAGCTCGGGGGTGAAGGCGCGGCAGCCAGCTGTGGTCACAGGGACCCGCCTTGGGGGTGGAGCTTGGTCTTGATGGGGTTCGCGCCCTGCCACTACAGGTGGCGCGCGGACTTGCCGCATCAGCCGGTCCTGTCGCGGTGGGGCGAGGAGCGGCGGAGCGTTTTCTTGCGGTCGAGGGACTTCTTGACAGCTTCTTTCTTCATGCGCGGGCGCGGAGCACGGCGGGTCGGATCACGGAGCCGCGCGCCTTGGCACTAGGGCGCCGTCTTGGGGCTGAGGTGGTGGAGGCGCTCCATGAGCTACATCGCCCGTAGCTGGCGGGGGGCGAGGCGGAGAGAGGGATGGCGCTGGGGAGCCCCCTGCGGCGCAAACAAGCTCGGCGATGCGGTCGAGTCAGTCCTCGTAGAGGTCATCGATCGGATGGTAGCGCAGGAGCTTGTGCGGCATCAGGAGCGCGGCGCGTGCATCCATGGAAGGACGACGTGCATGGGAAGATGAACCGGCCGGGGTCAGCGATGGAGTGGCAGTGCGGCCGTCCCGCCGCACCGAGGGGTGTGGCGAGGATGCTTGCTGCTCGTTCCCCGTTGGCCGGTGGCGGCATTAGCAGCGGGCTACGGGGAACGACGAGGTGGCCCGCCGATGGGAGCCGTCTGAGCGATGTGGTGACAAGGGCAGCCCGGCGCACAGCACGAGTGCGACGCGCGTCTGCCATGGAGACGATGAAGCAATCGGAGCGCAGAGCGACGGACAAAGGCTTCAGCGCACCCCTACCTGGAGCGCCAAATGTCAGATCACGGGTTCTAGCAAACCCTTGAGGTTCGAACACTGGGGTACGTGCGAAGGTTTTCTCCCTATCGATCCATGCCCTAGCTCTCTAAGATCTTGCGAACGAACTCAACGAACTCAGAACATAGAAAGACACAAGATTTATACTGGTTCGGGCCACCGTTGTGGTGTAATACCGTACTCCAGTGTGGTGGTGGTGGATTGCCTCTTGGGCTGATGATGAACAGTGCAAGGGGAAGAACAGCCTCGTAAGGTTGAGGTGTTCTTGTGCTTGGTGAACTTGTGTGGGTGAGATGATCTTGGATCCGCTCTCGACTTGTGATGAGGTCGATCCCCTCTCAGTGTGGTGGCTAGTTCTACTTATATAGGCCCTGGTCCTCTCCCCAAATATTAAGCAGGAAGGGAGCCAACAACAGCCAATTTAAAAGGGGACAACTAGTACAAGTTATCATACAAAAAGGTAGTCTTTGCCTGCCAAAGGTTCTGGTGATGACGTCGTCTTGGGCTCGATGGTGACCTACGTCCTGCCGTCCTTCTAGTCTTGGTCTCGTTGCACCAATATGGAAACCTTTGCCTGATGCCTCGGTACTCCGCACATGCGCTTGGCACAAAAGAGGAAATGAGGACATTGCGCGCGCTGGCGCCCGCCTGGTCTCGATCGTCATCGCTTACGTCACGAAGACCTCGCGAGGTTTGCCCTGTCTTGATCTCTCCACCCCACACGAGCCTGCCTGGCGAGGCCTGATAACCCACAAGTATAGGGGATCACAACAGTTTTTGAGGGTAGAGTATTCAACCCAAATTTATTGATTCGACACAAGGGGAGCCAAAGAATATTCTCAAGTATTAGCAGCTAAGTTGTCAATTCAACCACACATGTAAACTTAATATCTGCAGCAAAGTGTTTAGTAGCAAAGTAATATGATAGTAGTGGTAACGGTATCAAAAGTAATGTTTTTCGTATTTTGTAGTGATGATAGCAATAGCAACGGAAAAGTAAATAAACGAAGAACAGTATATGGAAAGCTTGTAGGCAATGGATCAGTAATGGAGAATTATGGCGGATGTGGTTCATCATGTAACAATCATAACATAGGGTGACACAGAACTAGCTCAATTCATCAATGTAATGTAGGCATGTATTCCGAATATAGTCATACGTGCTTATGGAAAAGAACTTGCATGCCATCTTTTGTCCTACCCTCCCGTGGCAGCGGAGTCCTTACGGAAACTAAGGGATATTAAGGCCTCCTTTTAATAGAGTACTGGAACAAAGCATTAACACATAGTGAATACATGAACTCCTCAAACTACGGTCATCACCGGTAAATATCCCAATTATTGTCACTTCGGTGTTAACGGATCATAACACATAATAGGTGACTATAGACTTGTAAGATAGGATCAAGAACTCTCATATATTGATGAAAACATAATAGGTTTAGATCTGAAATCATGGAACTCGGGCCCTAGTGACAAGCATTAAGCATAGCAAAGTCATAGCAACATCAATCTCAGAACATAGTGGATACTAGGGATCAAACCCTAACAAAACTAACTCGATTACATGAAAGATCCCATCCAACCCATCACCGTCCAGCAAGCCTACGATGGAATTACTCACGCGCAGCGGTGAGCATCATGAAATTGGTGATGGAGGATGGTTGATGATGACGATGGCGACGGATTCCCCTCTCCGGAGCCCCGAACGGACTCCAGATCAGCCCTCCCGAGAGGTTTTATGGATTGGCGGCGGCTCCGTATCGTAAAACGTGATGATTTCTTCTCTCTGATTTTTTTCTCCCCGAAAGCAAATATATAGAGTTGGGGTTGAGGTTAGAGGAGCTCCAAGGGGCCCACGAGGTAGGGGGCGCACCCCCCCACCCTCGTGGACAGGTGGTGGGCCCCCTGCCTTCATCTTTTGCAGGTATTTTTTTATTATTTCCGAAAAGATGTTCTGTGAAGTTTCAGGTCATTCCGAGAACTTTTGTTTCTGCACATAAATAACACCATGGTAATTCTGCTGAAAACAGCGTCAGCTCGGGTTAGTTCCATTCAAATCGTGCAAGTTAGAGTCCAAAACAAGGGCAAAAGTGTTTGGAAAAGTAGATACGATGGAGACGTATCAACTCCCCCAAGCTTAAACCTTTGCTTGTCCTCAAGCAATTCAGTTGACAAACTGAAAGTGATAAAGAAAAACTTTTACAAACTCTGTTTGCTCTTGTTGTTGTAAATATGTAAAGCCAGCATTCAAGTTTTCGGCAAAGATTATGACTAACCACATTCACAATAACGCTTAGGTCTCAAGTTTACTCATATCAATGGCATAATCAACTAGCGAGCAATAATAATAAATCTCGGATGACAACACTTTCTCAAAACAATCATAATATGATATAACAAGATGGTATCTCGCTAACCCTTTCTAAGACCGCAAAACATAAATGCAGAGCACCTTTAAAGATCAAGGACTGACTAGACATTGTAATTCATGGTAAAAGAGATCCATTCAAGTCATACTCAATGTAAACTAACAGTAATGAATGCTAATGACAGTGGTGCTCTCCAACTGGTGCTTTTTAATAAGAGGATGATGACTCAACATAAAAGTAAATAGATAGGCCCTTCGCAGAGGGAAGCAGGGATTTGTAGAGGTGCCAGAGCTCGGTTTTGAAATAAAGATGAATAATATTTTGAGCGGTATACTTTCATTGTCAACATAACAACCAAGAGATGGCGATATCTTCCATGCTACACACATTATAGGCGGTTCCCAAACAGAATGGTAAAGTTTATACTCCCCCTTCCACCAACAAGCATCAATCCATGGCTTGCTCGAAACAACGAGTGCCTCCAACTAACAAGAGTCCCGGGGGGAGTTTTGTTTGCAATTATTTTGATTAAGTTTGCATAAAGCATGGGACTGGGCATCCCGGTGACCAGCCACTTTCTCGTGAGTGAGGAGCGGAGTCCACTCCTCTTGAGAATAACCCGCCTGACATGGAAGATACAGACAGCCCTAGTCGATACATGAGCTATTCGAGCATACAAAACAGGATATTTATTTGAAGGTTTAGAGTTTGGCACATAAAAATTTACTTCGAACGGCAGGTGGATACCGTATATTGGTAGGTATAGTGGACTCATGTGGAATAACTTTGGGGTTTATGGAGTTGGATGCACAGGCAGTATTCCCGCTTAGTACAGGTGAAGGCTAGCAAAAGACTGGGAAGTGACCATCTAGAGAGGGACAACAGTCATGAACATGCATTAAAATTAATCAACACTGAATGCAAGCATGAGTAGGATATAATCCACCATGAACATAAATATCGTGAAGGCTATGTTGATTTTTTTTTCAATTGCATGCGTGAACATGTGCCAAGTCAAGTCACTTAAATCATTCAGAGGAGGATACCGCCCAATAATACCACATCACAACCATTTTAATAGCATGTTGGCACGCAAGGTAAACCATTATAACTCATAGCTAATCAAGCATGGCACAAGAAACTATGATCTCTAGTTGTCATTGCAAACATATTATTCATAATATGTTGAATCAGGAATGATGAACTAATCATATTTACAAAAACAAGAGAGGTCGAGTTCATACCAACTTTTCTCATCTCGGCCAGTCCATCATATATCGTCATAATTGCCTTTCACTTGCATGACCGAATAGTGTGGATAATAATAATAATAGTGCACGTGCATTGGACTAAGCTGGAATCTGCAAGCATTCAACAAATGGGAGAAGACAAGGTAATATGGGCTCTTTGATAGATCAACAATAATGCATATGAGAGCCACTCAACATTTTCATCGTGGTCTTCTCCTCTCGACCCCCAAAGAAAAGAAAAGAATAGAAACAAAACTATTTACACGGAAAAGCTCCCAACAAACAAAAGAAGAACAAGAAATCTTTTTGGGTTTTCTTTTAATTACTACTGCTATAAGCATGGAAAATAAACTAGCTAAAAACTACAACTAATTTTTTTGGTTTTTTATTAAGGTTTTTTTAAACACAAGAAGAAGGCTTAAAAGAAATTAAACTAGCATGGATAGTACAATGAAAAAGTATGAGCACCGACAACTGGCATGAGTGTGTGAACATGAATGTAATGTCGTTGAGAAATATGTACTCCCCCAAGCTTAGGCTTTTGGCCTAAGTTGGTCTATGGCCATGGCTCAAAGCTTCCCTCTCTGGTGTACAGAGGAGTGTCCTCTGGGTGCCACTGCTTGGCAATCTCCTCCAGATCCCACTGATAAACAAATTGACGGTAAGGATCAAGTGGTGGCTCCGGCTCCGGCTCTGGGGATCGTGTTCTCTCCCAATATGCATAAATGTCATCGGGCAGGATGATGTATGTGCCTGAATAAATGTTAGACAAAGAAGGTGCAGGCAGGGTAATAATCTGACAAGTTTTTTGACTGAATACCAGGTTATAAATGAGTCTCTTCTCCTTATCATCGCAAATAAAATCATGTGCTACCATACTTTTATAGTCTAAGAAAATAGGGGGCATCACCTTTTCTTTCTCATAGTGTCTAATAGGTATCTCAAAATATTTAGCAAGACGCGAAGCAAAGATACCTCCCAAAATGGGGCCCTTTGTACGGTTTAGACTCAACCATTTAGCAACCATAGCACCTAAACTGAAAGTTCTGTCACGGAATAAGGCATGGCGCAAAATGGCGATGTCAGGAGCACTAAGGCCCCCACTGTTCCCGCGGCCAATTAAACATCTACTAGCAAATATTGTGTAGTAATGTAGAACAGGAAAATGTATGCTAGTAGTTCTTACATCTGACACTTTTCTCATTTCCCCTATAGCAATCATATCAATAAATCCTGCCACATCCCTAGGATGTGGTTCCTCGATGCTACCCTCAAAGGGCAACTTGCAAACCGCACAAAAATCATAATGTGACATCTCCCTAAACTCATCATATAAATAAAAATCCACCGAAGGTGGCGATCCCCTAACATGGAAATGAAAATCTGCATGAAAATATTAGTGAGTAGGAGATACTATTCGAGCTGGTCGCATAGGAAGTCGGTGAGGCCTGCATTCTCTGCCAAGTAATAAAAATCATCATGAATCCCGGCTGCTCTCAAGAACTCATCATAAGGCCATTCGCACGGTCGAACCTCCATAGTGCGAGGGAGATTATATTTGGGCTTCTTATTCTCTTCACTTTGCTTATCTTTCGAGCTTCGACTCAAAGAGCCCCTCAGAAATCTCTTCATCATTTTCTAAACATTTCTGAAAATTTTAGTAACTTAAAATAAAAGTAAATCTAACTCAACAAAATTGATAGCAGCTACTCCTACAAGTGCCTAGAGACCATATCATGCATTAAAACTACTTGGGACCATATAAATTTGACATGCAAGCTCAAGAACAGGGTCACCTAAGCAGCAAAAAATTGCAATAAATAAAGCACTAGAACAAAAACTAATTGGACCATTGGAGGAGTCACATACCGAAGAACAATCCCCCAAAGTAGTTTTGTGAATGGAGCTTTGAGCAATGAGATCGAAAATGGTAGCAAGATGAGCTAGAACTCGGGTTTGAGCAGGTGGAGGATTTTTGCTAAAGGAATACGAAGTGTGTGGGTGCAAGAATAAGTGGAGGGGACCCACGTGGGGTCCATGAGGCAGGGGGCACGCCCTCCACCCTCGTGGGCACATGGTGGGTCCCCCTGATGTGTTCTTAGTGCCAAATATTCTTAAATATTCTAGAAAAAGTCATATTAAAATTTCAAGACATTTGGAGAACTTTTATTTTCCGGGTATCTTTTATTGCAAGGATAATTTAAAAAAACACACAGAAAATACTATTTTTGATTTATTTAATCTAAATAACAGAAAGTAAAAAGAGGGTACGGAAAGTTGTGCTTTCTAACTTCATCCATCTCATGCCCATCAAAAGGAATCCGCTAACAAGGTTGATCAAGTCTTGTTAACAAACTCTTTTCGAATAACATGAAACCGGAGAATTTTTGAATAACACTAGGTTACCTCAACGGGGATATGCATGTCCTCAACAATAAGAATATCATATTTCTTCTTGACAGTAGGAAGAGGAAATTCAAAACCTCCAATAGCAATTGTTGAAGTTTTTCCAATAGAATTGATACTGTGGACTTGAGGTTGTTTCCTCGGAAAGTGTACCATATGCTCATTACCATTAACATGAAAAGTGACATTGTATTTGTTGCAATCAATAACACCCCCTGCAGTATTCAAAAAGGGTCCACCAAGAATAATGGACATACTATCGTCCTCGGGAATATCAAGAATAACAAAGTCCGTGCAAATAGTAACGTTTGCAACCACAACAGGCACATCCTCACAAATACCGACAGGTATAGCAGTTGATTTATCATCCATTTGCAAAGATATTTTAGTAGGTGTCAATGTATTCAAATCAAGTCTATGATATAAAGAGAGAGGCATAACACTAACACCGGCTCCAAGATCACATAAAGCAATTTTAACATAGTTTCTTTTAATAGAGCATGGTATAGTTGGTACTCCTGGATCTCCAAGTTTCTTTGGTATTCCACCCTTAAAAGTATAATTAGCAAGCATGGTGGAAATTTCAGCTTCCGGTATCTTTCTTTTATTTGTAACAATTTCTTTCATATACTTAGCATAAGGATTCATTTTAAGCATATCATTCAAATGTATACGCAAAAAGATAGGTCTAATCGTTTCAGCAAAGCGCTCAAAATCCTCATCATCCCTTTTCTTGGATGGTTTAGGAGGAAAAGGCATGGGTTTCTGATCCCATGGTTCTCTTTCTTTACCATGCTTCCTAGCAACAAAGTCTCTCTTATCATAACGTTGATTCTTTGATTGTGGGTTATCAAGATCAACAGCAAGTTCAATCTCTACGTCATTGTTATTGCTAGGTTGAGCATCAACATGAGCATCGTCATTAATATTATCACTAGGTTCATGTTCATTACCAGATTGTGTTTCAGCATCAAAAATAGGAATATCATTGGGATTCTCAGGTGTGTCAACAACAGGTTCACTAGAAGCATGTAAAGTCCTATCATTTTTCTTTTTCTTCTTCTTAGAAGAACTAGGTGCATCAATATTAATTCTCTGAGAATCTTGCTCAACTCTCTTAGGGTGTCCCTCGGGATATAAAGGTTCCTGAGTCATTTTACCCCCTCTAGTCACAACTCTAACATCATTATCGTTTTTATTATTATTTAATTCATTGAGCAAATCATTCTGAGATGTAAGTACTTTTTCTACATGAGTGGTAACCATAGAAGCATGTTTACTAATAAGGTTAAGCTCACCTTTAACTCTAGACATATAATCACTCAAGTGTTCAATCATATAAGCATTACATTTCAACTGTCTACCAACATAAGCATTGAAGTTTTCTTGTTTAACCATAAAGTCATCAAACTCATCCAAGCATTGGCTAGCTAACTTAGTAGACGGGATTTCAGCTTTATCATATCTATAGAGAGAATTTACCTTTACTACTTGTGTCGGGTTATCAAGACCGTGTATTTCTTCAATAGGTGGTGAATTATTAACATCTTCAGCTTTAATACCCTTTTCTTTCATAGATTTCTTTGGCTCTTGCATATCTTCAGGACTGAGAAATAGAATACCCCTTTTCTTCAGAGTTAACTTAGGAGTTGGTTCAGGAAGTGTCCAATCATTTTCATTACTCAACACATTATTCAATAGCAATTAAGCTTGATCAACAGTTCTTTCCCTGAAAACACAACCAGCACAACTATCCAGGTGGTCTCTGGAAGCATCGGTTAGTCCATTATAAAAGATATCAAGTATTTCATTTTTCTTGAGAGGATGATCAGGCAAAGCATTAAGTAATCGGAGAAGCCTCCCCCATTCTTGTGGGAGACTCTCTTCTTCAATTTGCACAAAATTATAGATTTCTCTTAATGCAGCTTGTTTCATATGAGCAGGGAAATATTTAGTAGAGAAGTAATAAATCATATCCTGGGGACTACGCACACAACCAGGATCAAGAGAATTAAACCATGTTTTAGCATCACCGTTTAATGAGAACGGAAATAACTTATAATAGTAGCGAGTTTTATCATCATTAGTGAATAGGGTGGCTATATCATTTAATTTAGTGAGATGTGCCACATCAATTTCAGATTCATAGCCATAGAAAGGATCATATTCAACCAAAGTAATTATCTCAGGATCTAGAGAGAAATCATAATCCTTATCGGAAATACAGATAGGTGAAGTAGCAAAAGTAGGGTCATATTACATTCTAGCATTCAAAGATTTTTCTTTAAGCTTAGCTAATAATTTCTTAAGATCATATATATCATTGCAAGCTAAGAAGTCTCTAGCAGTTTCTTCATCCATAACATAGCCCTCAGGCACGACAGGCAATTCATATCTAGGGGGAGAATCTTCATCATCACTTTCATCAATATTATCAGTTTCAACAATTTCATTCTCTCTAGCCCTAGCAAGTTGTTCATCAAGAAATTCACCTAGTGGCACAGTGTTATCAAGCATAGAAGTAGTTTTGTCATAAGTATCATGCAAAGCATAAGTGGCATCATCAATAACTTGCGACATATCAGAATGAATAGCAGGAGTAGGTGTCGCAATTTTACTGATAACAGAAGGTGAATCAAGTGCAGAGCTAGATGGCAGTTCCTTACCTCCCCTCGTAGTTGAGGGAAAATCTTGGTTCTTCCATCTTTCAAGTTCTTCATAGTGATCAACAGATATAAATCCCAAGTGACTCAAAGAATAGAGCTATGCTCCCTGGCAACGGTGCCAAAAAATAGTCTTGATAACCCACAAGTATAGGGGATCACAACAGTTTTCGAGGGTAGAGTATTCAACCCAAATTTATTGATTCGACACAAGGGGAGCCAAAGAATATTCTCAAGTATTAACAGTTGAGTTGTCAATTCAACCGCACCTGAAAGACTTAATATCTGCAGCAAAGTATTTAGTAGCAAAGTAATATGATAGTAGCGGTAACGGTAGCAAAAGTAACAGTAGCAGTTTTGTAGTGATTGTAATAGTGGCAACGGAAAAGTAACTGAGCAAAGATCAATATGTGAAAATCTCGTAGGCATTGGATTAGTGATGGATAATTATGTCGGATGTGATCACTCATGCAACAGTCATAACATAGGGTGACACGGAACTAGCTCCAATTCATCAATGTTGTCGGCGTTCTGGGAACGGGGGTCCCCAGACTTGCCTGCCTTCGTCCCACGGCGTGGCTGTGCTGGCAGGTTCGTACGGCCCATCTTCATCGACAAGACATTCAAGACCCTCGCGCGGGGCCAAGCCTCGCGGGGCGGACGACGCCAGACCTCCACAAGAGCGGCCTCGCCAGGAAGGCTCACGAGGGGCAGAGATATCAAGGCAAGGCAAACCTCATGAGGCCCTCATGACGTGAGCCATCACGATCGAGACCAGGCAGGCGCCAGGCGGGCACCAGCGCGCACAGCGTCCTTGTTTCCTCTTTAGTGCTAAGGGGGCAAGCGCAGGCGCGGAGTACTGAGGCATCAAGCAAAGGTTTCCATATTGGTGCAACAAGACCAGGACCAGAAGGACGGCAAGGCGGAGGTCACCATGGAGCCCAAGACGGCGTCATCACTAGAGCCTTTTGCAGGCGAAGACCACATTTTGTCAGGATAGCTTTTACTAGCTGTCCCCTTTCAAATTGGTCGTTGTTGGCTCCCTTCCCGCTCAATATTTGCGGAGAGGACCAGGGCCTCTATAAATAGGACTAGCCACCACCGTAGAGGGAGGATCTCATCTTGGACCAGATCCTCCCCACCAAGGCCACACACAAGTTCACCAAGCACAAGAACACCTCAACCTCAGGAGGCTATTCTTCCCCTTGTACTGTTCATCATTAGCCAGGGGGGAAATCCACCACCACCACACTGGAGTAGGGTATTACACCACAACGGTGGCCCGAACCAGTATAAATCTTGTGTCTTTCTGTGTTGAGAGTTCGTCATGTTCGTTCGCGAGATCTTAGGGAGCTAGGGCGTGGATCGATAGGGAGAAAACCTTCATGCGCACCCCAGTGTTAGAACCTTAAGGGTCTGCCGGAACCCCAAATCCGACATTTGGCGCGCCAGGTAGGGGTGCCCCGTAGCTTCTCATTCGTCGATCTGCGCTTCACCCACATGGCAGGCGCCCTGCCCCCGACTCCGACGGTCGGCGTTGATGACGGGACCAGGGGCTCCGAGCCCTGGCCCCCGCCCTGCGGTGGGTGCAATGGCCGCCCAAGTTCAAGCCGGGGATGCCGCCGTGCTACGACGGTGCAGCAGACCTGTCAGCTTTCCTGTTGGCGTACGAGGAGGCCGTCGTCGAAGCCGAGGGTGATGATAAGGTCATGGCCAACTGGCTCCCCATGTCCCTCGCTGGTGAGCCGCGCGCCTTGCTACTCAACCTTCCAGGATCCACGGTGGCATCCTGGGAGGAGCTCCGTGACCTCTTCATTGCGCGCTACGCGACACCGGCGCACCACGCGGTCGGGGCCCTGCTAGGCGGCTCGCAGGCGTCGCCTTTAGAGTGCCACATCAAGCCGTTCCTCCGCCACATTGGTGCCGCTTCCATGTGCTTAGGGGTTCCGCCAGGCTGGGCCGCACCTGAGGCCGATCTCACCTTCAGCTCAGAAGACCACCCTGTCACCACCACCGGCTCGGGCATGCTTCCGATGCTCTGCACGCCCACCATCTGCGACGTGGCCGTCACCAAGACCCGCATCGACGGCGGCGCCGGCCTCAACTTGCTCTCCATGGAGGCCTTCAGCCTTCTTCATGTGCCAGTCGAGTGGCTCAGCCTCAGCAAGCCTTTCTTAGGAGTCGGCGGTGGCGCTGCCCGCTCCCTGGGGCAGATCCGCCTCCCCGTCACCTTCGGCACACGCGACAACTACCGCACCGAGCTGGTCGACTTCGACATCTCCCGCATCGGCCTCCCATACAACGCCATCCTCGCGTGCCCGGCTCTGGCCCAGTTCATGGCGGCGGCTCATCCAGCCTACAACCTCATGAAGATGCCTGGAAGCAAAGGAGTCCTCGCTGTCAAGGGGGACGCCAAGGAGGCCGTGATGGCACTCAAACTTGCCTTCAGGACCGCCACGGCGGCGAAGCCCGTCGGCGCCGGTACCCCCGAGGCCAAGGAGGCTGCGCCAACCAAGAAGAAGCAGCTGTTCACCCAAGACAAGGCAGAAACCAAGCAGGTGTCGGTCGACGAGGACGACCACTCGGGAGCCACCTTCACCATAGGTGCCAGCCTCAACCCCAACCGGGAGGAAGCATTAGTGAAGTTCTCGCGCGCGAACAAGGAAATATTCGCATGGGAGCCCAATCAGCTTGTGGGGGTCCCGAGAGAGGTGATTCAGCACCACTTGAGGGTATGCCCCAATGTGTGCCCCGTGAAGCAGCGAGCGAGCCGGCAGTCCATGAAGAAGCATACCTTCATCATCCAAGAGACCCGCAAGCTGGAGGCGGCAGGTGCCATTCGTGATGTTAGGTACCTGGAGGCGGCAGGTGCCAGTCGTGGTGCCGAAGAAAGGCGGGAAGGAGCGAATGTGCATCGACTTCACCAACCTCAACAAGGCGTGCCCACAAGATCCGTTCCGTCTCCCGCGCATTGACCAGATCATCGACTCCACCACCGAGTGCGACCTACGGTGCTTCCTGGATGCGTTCTCAGGGTATCACCAAATCAAGATGGCTGTGGAAGATGTAGAGAAGACAGCCTTCCTGACCCCGTGTGGGGTATACTGTTACACCTGCATGCCCTTTGGGATGTGCAATGCGGGCGCGACCTTTCAGCGGCTGATGCACATCGCTTTAGGGCGGCAGCTCAGGAGAAACACGGAGGCCTACATCGACGACATTGTGGTGAAGTCTTGGGAGGCGAGAACATTGATCCAAGACCTGGAGGAGACCTTTGAGAGCCTGCGCCAGGTGAACTTGCGGCTTAACCCGGAAAAGTGCGTGTTTGGCGTCCCTTCCGGCAAGCTGCTAGGATTCCTCATATCACACAAAGGGATCGGGGCAAACCCGGAGAAGATCAAGGCCATCGAGGGAATGAGCCCGTCGCAGACCCTCAAGGAAATGCAGAAGCTGGCTGGTCGTGTGACTGCATTGGGGCGCTTCATCTCCAAGCTGGGAGAGCGCGCCTTACCCTTCTTCAAGCTTATGAAGAAGAAGGGCCTGTTCGAGTGGACTCCGGAGGCCGACCGAGCTTTCCAAGACCTCAAGAGATATCTGACCAGCCCGCCGGTGCTGGTGGCGCCACAACCTCTCGAGCCTCTAGTACTCTATCTTGCCGCCACCCCATACTCCGCCAGTGCTACGCTGGTGGCGGTTCGGGAAGAGCACCAGGCCAAGAGAGCGCCATGCCTGGCCACGTCGCCAGCCAAGATGATGCAAGATCAGGAAGGCGCGACAAGAGCCGCGGTGGCAGTAACAGAAGATCGAGCTCGGCAAGATGATGCCGCAGAGATTCCCACAAGCGACCAGGCGCCAGGGGTCATGTCACCTCAGGAAGCACCCAGCACGCACAAGACACGAGCCTCACCAACACGCCGGTCCTCATCGAGCACCCAGTGTACTTTGTCAGCACGGTGCTGCGGGACGTGAGAGCCCGATATCCCATGCCTCAGAAGCTCCTGCTCGCGCTCCTGGTGGCCTCACGCAAGTTGCGGCACTACTTCCAGGGCCACCCCATCAAAGTCGTCTCGGCCTATCCGTTGGAGAGGGTGCTTAGGAGCCCCAGCTCAGCCGGAAGGGTCGCTGAGTGGAGCATCGAGCTGCAAGCATTCCAGTTGGAGTTCAGCACCACTAGGGTCATCAAGGGAGCCGCGCTCGCGGGTTCTGTGGCAGAATGGACAGACGCCCCGGCACTGGAAGTGGGCGAGGACCGGTCTTCCTCGCCAGGAAGTGAGGCGCCCAATGGATGGGTCATGTACTTTGATGGTGCCTTCGCGCATCAGGGCGCGGGGGCTAGAGCAGTACTCATCTCGCCCATCCAGGACAAGCTCGACTATGCTGTGTAGCTATGCTTTCAGCAAGGCGAGAAGGTCTCCAACAACATCACAGAATACGAAGGTCTCATAGCTAGATTGAAGGCCGCAGCAGCTCTAGGAGAAAAGCGCCTCACCGTTAGGGGCGACTCACAGCTCCTCGTCAACTTCTCCAACAAAGTGTACGAACCAAAGGACGAGCACATGGAGGCGTACCTCGGAGAAGTGCGTAAGATAGAAAAAACAGTTCCTAGGCCTGGAGGTGTAGCATGTGTCCTGCGGCACCAACAAGGAAGCCGACGACATCGCCAGGAGGGCATCCAAGCGGCAGCCCCAAGAGCCCGGTGTCTTCGAGGAGCGGCTCTTCAAGCCGTCATTGACGCTGCCACTTTCAAGCATGGTGTAGCCTCAGGAAGAACTCCCACAACTGCCAGCCACGGGAGCCCTAGCATGTGGCCCAACCTCAGGAGCCCACTTGCTCTTGGCACTCGAGCCTCAGGAGGGATGTTGGACCAAGGAATTCAAGGAATATCTAATGCAAGGGGTGCTACCAGAGAAGGAAGAGGACGCAGAGCGCGTGGCCCGTCCAGCCACGACATACTGCATCAGGGATGGTGAGTTGTACAGGAAGCGACCGAATGATGTTTCGCTGCGTTGCATTTCCAGGGACCAGGGGAAGGAGTTGTTGATGGACATACACGGCGGCAACTGCGGACACCACTCGTCGTCACGGACCCTCGTCGGCAAGGTGTTCCGCAGTGGGTTCTACTGGCCCATGGCGCTCAACGACGCAGCCGAGCTGGTGAAGTCCTACGAAGCTTGCCAGTTCCACGCGAAGAAGATCCATCGGCCAGCTCAGGGCCTCCAGACTATACTGCTCACATGGATGTTCGCGGTCTGGGGGGCTGGATATCTTGGGCCCATTCCCTCGAGCGCGAGGGGGCTACCTCTACCTCTACATCGCCATCGACAAGTTCACCAAGTGGGCGTAAGTGGAAGCCGTCCGCACCATCCCAGCTGGTTCCGCGGTCAAGTTCATCAAGGGCCTCGTGAGCCGTTTCGGGGTCCCCAACCGCATCATCACCGACAACGGCTTGCAGTTCACCAGTAACCTCTTCAAAACATATTGTGCTAACCTTGGAATGCAGATCTGCTATGCTTCAGTGGCGCACTTGATAACCCACAAGTATAGGGGATCGCAACAGTTTTCGAGGGTAGAGTATTCAACCCAAATTTATTGATTCGGCACAAGGGGAGCCAAAGAATATTCTCAAGTATTACCAGCTGAGTTGTCAATTCAAACACACCTGGAAACTGAATATCTGCAACAAAGTATTTAGTAGCAAAGTAATATGATAGTAGTGGTAATGGTAGCAAAAGGTAATGATAGCAAAAGTGATGTTTTTGGTATTTTGTAGTGATGATAGCAATAGCAACGGAAAAGTAAATAAGGGAAGAACAATATATGGAAAGCTCATAGGCAATGGATCAATGATGGAGAATTATGCCGGATGTGGTTCATCATGTAATAGTCATAACCTAGGGTGACACAGAACTAGCTCCAATTCATCAATGTAATGTAGGCATGTATTCCGAATATAGTCATACGTGCTTATGGAGAAGAATTTGCATGACATCTTTTGCCCTACCCTCCCGTGGCAGCGGGATCCTAGCGGAAACTAAGGGATATTAAGGCCTCCTTTTAATAGAGTACCGGACCAAAGCATTAACACACAGTGAATACATAAACTCCTCAAACTACGGTCATCACCGGTAAGTATCCCGATTATTGTCACTTCAGGGTTCATGAATCATAACACATAATAGGTGACTATAGACTAGCAAGATAGGATCAAGAACTCTCATATATTGATGAAAACATAATAGGTACAGATCTCAAATCATGGCACTCGGGTCCTAGTGACAAGCATTAAGCATAGCAAAGTCATAGCAACATCAATCTCAAAACATAGTGGATACTATGGATCAAACCCTAACAAAACTAACTCGATTACATGATAAATCTCATCCAACCCATCACCGTCCAGCAAGCCTACGATGGAATTACTCACGCACGGTTGTGAGCATCATGAAATTGGTGATGGAGGAAGGTTGATGATGACGATGGCGACGGATTCCCCTCTCCGGAGCCCCGAACGGACTCCAGATCAGCCCTCTCGAGAGGTTTTAGGGCTTGGCGGCGGCTCCTTATCGTAAAACGTGATGAATCCTTCTTCTTTATTTTTTTTCTCCCCGAAAGCAAATATATAGAGTTGGAGTCGAGGTCGGAGGAGCTCCAGGGGGGCCCACGAGGTAGGGGGCGCGCCCTAGGGGGCAGGCGCGCCGCCCACCCTCGTGGCTAGGGTGTGAGCCCCTGGTATTCATCTTTTGCAAGGATTTTTTATTATTTCCAAAAGGATGTTCTATGAAGTTTCAGGTCATTCCGAGAACTTTTGTTTCTGCACATAAATAACACCATGGTAATTCTGCTGAAAACAGCGGCAGTCCGGGTTAGTTCCATTCAAATCATGCAAGTTAGAGTCCAAAACAAGGGCAAAAGTGTTTGGAAAAGTATATACGACGGAGATGTATCAACTCCCCCAAGCTTAAACCTCTGCTTGTCCTCAAGCAATTCAGTTAATAAACTAAAAGTGATAAAGAAAAACTTTTACAAACTATGTTTGCTCTTGTTGTTGTAAATATGTAAAGCCAGCATTCAAGTTTTCAGCAAAGATTATGAACTAACCATATTCACAATAACGCATAGGTCTCATGTTTACTCATATCAATGGCATAATCAACTAGCGAGCAATAATAATAAATCTCGGATGACAACACTTTTTCAAAACAATCATAATATGGTATAATAAGATGGTATCTCGCTAGCCGTTTCTGAGACCGCAAAACATAAATGCAGAGCACCTTTAAAGATCAAGGACTGACTAGACATTGTAATTCATGGTAAAGGAGATCCATTCAAGTCATACTCAATGTGAACTAACAGTAATGAATGCAACTGACAGCAGTGCTCTCCAACTGGTGCTTTTTAATAAGAGGATGATGACTCAACATAAAAGTAAATAGATAGGCCCTTCGCAGAGGGAAGCAGGGATTTGTAGAGGTGCCAGAGCTCGGTTTTGAAATAGAGATGAATAATATTTTGAGCAGTATACTTTCATTGTCAACATAACAACCAAGAGATGGCGATATCTTCCATGCTACACACATTATAGGCGGTTCCCAAACAGAATGGTAAAGTTTATACTCCCCCTCCACCAACAAGCATCAATCCATGGCTTGCTCGAAACAACGAGTGCCTCCAACTAACAAGAGTCCCACGGGAGTTTTGTTTGCAATTATTTTGATTTAGTTTGCATAAAGCATGGGACTGGGCATCCCGGTGACCAGCCATTTTCTCGTGAGTGAGGAGCGGAGTCCACTCCTCTTGAGAATAACCCGCCTAACATGGAAGATACGGACAACCCTAGTTGATACATGAGCTATTCGAGCATACAAAACAGGATATTTATTTGAAGGTTTAGAGTTTGGCACATACAAATTTACTTGGAACGGCAGGTAGATACCGTATATAGGTAGGTATAGTGGACTCATATGGAATAACTTTAGGGTTTATGGAGTTGGATGCGCAAGCAGTATTCCCACTTAGTACAGGTGAAGGCTAGCAAAAGATTGGGAAGCGACCAGCTAAAGAGCGAGAACAGTCATGAACATGCATTAATATTAATCAACACCGAATGCAAGCATGAGTAGGATATAATCCACCATGAACATAAATATCGTGAAGGCTATGTTGATTTTGTTTCAACTACATGTGTGAACATGCGCCAAGTCAAGTCACTTAAATCATTCAGAGGAGGATACCACCCTATCATACCACATCACAACCATTTTAATAGCATGTTGGCACGCAAGGTAAACCATTATAAGCTCCTAGCTAATTAAGCATGGCACAAGAAACTATGATCCCTAGTTGTCATTGCAAACATATTATTCATAATAGGTTGAATCAGGAATGATGAACTAATCATATTTACAAAAAGAAGAGAGGTCGAGTTCATACCAACTTTTCTCATCTCAGCCAGTCCATCATATATCGTCATAATTGCCTTTCACTTGCACGACCGAATGATGTGAATAATATTAAGAGTGCACGTGCATTGGACTAAGCTGGAATCTGCAAGCATTCAATAAACAGGAGAAGACAAGGCGATATGGGCTCTTTGTAATATCAACGATAATGCATATACAAGCCACAACAACAATTTAATTATGGTCTTCTCCTATCGACCCCCAAAGAAAAGAAAAGAAATAAAACTATTTACACGGGAAAGCTCCCAACAAGCAAAAAAAGAACAGGAAATCTTTTTGGGTTTTCTTTTTAATTACTACTACAAGCATAGAAAGTAAACTAATTAAAAGATACAACTATTTATTTTGTTTTTCTTAAGGTTTATTAAACACACAAGAAGAAAGCATAAAAAGGAAAATAAACTAGCATGGATGATACAATGAAAAAGTATGAGCACCGACATCTAGCAATGAGTGTGTGAACATGAATGTAATGTCGGTGGGAAATACGTACTCCCCCAAGCTTAGGCTTTTGGCCTAAGTTGGTCTATGGCCACGGCTGGCCTGGCGGATATCCATAGTAATAGTTGGGGTCGTACTGCGATGCAGCGTCTATCGCCTCCTGAGCTGCAGCGTGGCGACGAGCGGCCCCCGCCCTCCTCTCGTACTCATCTGCCTCCTCTCTGGTAATAACATATCTTCCTTTTGCCTGATAATCAAAGAAGGCATGAGTAGGGAGAGTAATACGGACAGCACGGCGTCTGCCAAAGATTAAGCGATACTAGAGAGGTGATTCATTCCTCTCGACATACTGGTGGTGAACCATAGCCTCATAATCCAAATAAGCAGGAGGCAACTCAATATCATCTTCACATATGGCTATACCAAGAAAATTAGCTATGTGGGTTGCATAAATTTCACCAAAGAAATCTCCATTAAATCTATTAAGATGCAACCTACATGCAACAATGGCTCCCAAATTATAAGATTTGTCTCCTAACACAGCACTCCTAAGAATACTGAGGTCAGGAACAGACATATGACATGCTTCATCTTTACCATTAATGCATCTACCTATGAAGAGAGCAAAATAATGTATAGCAGGAAAGTGAATGCTCCCTATGGTAGCTTGTGTTATATCTCGAGATTCCCCCACAGTTATACTAGCAAGAAAATCTCTAAATTCAGATTTGCGAGGTTCCCTGACACTACCCCATTGTGGAAGTTTGCAAGCAACGGTAAAATCCTCTAAGTCCATAGTGTAAGAATTTTCATAAAGATCAAACAGGACAGTTGGAGAATTACGTGAAGATGAAAATTCAAACCTCCTCACAAAGGAACTAGTGAGATAGTCATAATGGCGGCACTTTTCTTCCTCGAAGCTCACAAGATCAGCGTTACGCAAATATGTGTTAAATTCTTCCTTAATTCCCGCTCCATCCATAAAGTTTTCCGAAGGCCATTCACAAGGACGCACCGGAGCGTCTCTTGGTGGCTCTTCATCAGCATCACGCATTGCAAGCCTGGGTCCTTGCTTCCTTGAAGAACCACCTTGGTACATTTTTCTAAGCATATTTCTTCCTCTGAAAAATTTCTGAATTTTTTAGTAACTTCAAACAAAAGTGAACCAAGCTCAACAAAATTGATAGCAACAACTCCTACAAGTGGCTAGAGCCTATATCATGCATTAGAACTACTTTTGACCATATAAATTTGACATGCAAGCTCAAGAACATGGTCACCTAGGCAGCACAAATTTGCAATGAATAAAGCACTAGAACAAAAACTAATTGGAGCAATGGAGGAGTCACATACCAAGGAACAATCTCCCCAAGCAGTTTTGTGAGAGGTGCTTTGAGCAAGGAGATCGAAAATGGCAGCAAAATGAGCTTGGACTCGGGTTTGAGCTGGATATTCGTGTTTGTGGGAGGAAGAAGGAGTGTGTGGGTGCAGGAATAAGTGGAGGGGCCCACCGTGGGCACACGAGGCAGGGGGCGTGCCCAGGGGGTAGGGCGCACCCTCCACCCTCGTGTCCAGGTGGATGCCCCCGTGATGTGTTCTTGGTGCCAAATATTCTCAAATATTCCAGAAAAAATCATATTTAAATTTCAGGGTATTTGGAGAACTTTTATTTTCGAGGTATTTTTATATTGCACAGATAATTCAGATAACAGACGGAAAATACTTATTTTTATTTTATTTAATATAAATAATAGAAAGTAAAAGGAGGGTACAGAGAGTTGTGTTTTCTAAATTCACCCATCTCATGATCATCAAAAGGAATCCACTAACAAGGTTGATCAAGTCTTGTTAAAGAACTCATTCTCAATAACATGGAACCGGAGAAAATTTGAATAACACTATGTTACCTCAACGGGGATATGCACATCCCCAAAAATAAGAATATCATATTTCTTCTTGACAGTAGGAAGAGGAAATTCAAAACCTCCTAATATAATCGACGGAATTTTTCCAATAGAGTTGATACTATGAACTTGAGGTTGTTTCCTCGGGAAGTGTACCATATGCTCACTACCGTTAACATGAAAAGTGACATTGCCTTTAGTGCAATCAATAACAGCCCTGCAGTATTCAAAAAGGGTCTTCCAAGAATAATAGACATACTATCGTCCTCGGGAATATCAAGAATAACAAAGTCCGTTAAAATAGTAACGTTTGCAACTACAATAGGCACATCCTGACAAATACCGACAGGTATAGCAGTTGATTTATCAGCCATTTGCAAAGATATTTCAGTAGGTGTCAACTTATTCAAATCAAGTCTAAGATATAAAGAGAGAGGCATAAAACTAACACCGGCTCCAAGATCACATAAAGCAGTTTTAATATAGTTTCTTTTAATGGAGCATGGTATAGTGGGTACTCCTGGATCTCCAAGTTTCTTTGGTATTCCACCCTTAAAAGTATAATTAGCAAGCATGGTTGAAATTTCAGCTTCCGGTATCTTTCTCTTATTTGTAACAATTTATTTCATATACTTAGCATAAGGATTCATTTTAAGCATATTAGTTAATCGCATACGCAAAAAGATAGGTCTAAACATTTCAGCAAAGCGCTCAAAGTCCTCATCATCCTTTTTCTTGGATGGTTTGGGAGGAAAAGGCATGGGTTTCTGAACCCATGGTTCGCTTTCTTTACCATGTTTCCTAGCAACAAAGTCTTTCTTATGATAACGTTGATTCTTTGATTCTGGGTTATCAAGATCAACAACAGGTTCAATTTCTATATCATTATCATTACTAGGTTGAGCATCAACATGAACATTATCATTAACATTATCACTAGTTTTAGGTTCATTACCAGATTGTGCTTCAGCATCAGAAATAGAAATATCATTTGGATTCCCGGGTGGTTGAGCAATAGGTTCACTAGAAGCATGCAAAGTCCTATCATTTTTCTTTCTCTTCCTTTTAGAAGGACTAGGTGCATCTATATTATTTCTCTGAGAATTTTGCTCAATTCTCTTAGGATGGCCTTTAGGATACAGAGGTTCCTGAGTCATTCTACCAGTTCTAGTAGCCACTCTAACAGCATAATCATTATTCTTACTATTCAATTCATTGAGCAAATCATTTTGAGCTTTAAGTACTTGTTCTACTTCAGTGGTAACCATAGAAGCATGTTTACTGATAAGTTTAAGTTCACCTCTAACATTAGCCATATAATCACCCAAGTGTTCAAGCATATTTGAATTGTATTTCAATTGTCTACCAAAATAAGCATTGAAGTCTTCTTGCTTAACCATAAATTTATCAAACTCATCTAAGCATGGGCTAGCAAACTTGGTAAATGGGATTTCAGCTTTATCATATCTATAGAGAGAATTTACCTTTACTACCTGTGTTGGGTTATCAAGAACATGAGTTTCTTCAATAGGTAATGGATTAAGATCACATGTTTCTTCAACAGGCGGTAAATTAAGACCGCGTATTTCTTCAATAGGAGGTAAATTCTTCACATCTTCGGCTTTAATATCTTTTTTCTTTCATAGATTTCTTTGCCTCTTGCATATCTTCAGGACTGAGAAATAGAACACCTCTCTTCTTCGGAGTTGGTTTAGGAATAGGCTCAGGAAGTGTCCAATTATTTTCATTTTTCAACATATTATTCAATAGAATTTCAGCTTCATCCGGTGTTCTTTCCCTGAAAACAGAACCAGCACAACTATCCAGGTAATCTCTGGAAGCATCGATTAGTCCATTATAAAAGATATAAAGTATTTCATTTTTCTTAAGAGGATGATCAGGCAAAGCATTGAGTAATTGGAGAAGCCTCCCCCAAGCTTGTGGGAGACTCTCTTCTTCAATTTGCACAAAATTATATATATATCCCTCAAAGCAGCTTGTTTCTTATGAGCAGGGAAATATTTAGCAGAGAAGTAATAAATCATATCCTGGGGACTACACACACAACCAGGATCAAGAGAATTAAACCATATCTTAGCATCACCCTTTAATAAGAACTAAAATATTTTAAGGATATAAAAGTAGCAAGTTCTCTCATCTTTAGTGAACAGGGTGGCTATATCATTTAATTTAGTAAGATGTGCCACAACAGTTTTAGATTCATAGCCATGAAAAGGATCATATTCAACCAAAGTAATTATATCAGGTTCAACAGAGAATTCATAATCCTTATCGGTAACACAGATAAGTGAAGTAGCAAAAGCAGGGTCAGGTTTCATTCTATCATTAAGAGATTGCTGCTTCCATTTAGCTAATAACCTCTTGAGTTCGTATCTATCCTTGGAAGCTAAAATAGCTAAAGCAACTTCTTTTTCAAAAACATAACCCTCAGGAATAATAGGTGATTCATATTCATTAGAGGGAGAGTCTTCATCATCACTTTCATCAATATTATCAGATTCAATATTTTCACTCTCTCTAACCCTAGCAAGTTGTTCGTCAAGAAATTCACCAAGTGCCACCGTAGTATCAAGCATAGAAGTAGTTTCATCATAAGTATCATGCATAGCAGAAGTGGCATCATCAATAACATGTGACATATCAGAACGAATAGCATAAGCAGGTTTAGGTGTCGCAAGCTTACTCAAAACAGAAGGTGAATCAAGTGCGGAGCTAGATGGCAGTTCCTTACCTCCCCTCGTAGTTGAGGGATAAATCTTGGTTTTTGGATCTCTCAAGTTCTTCATAATGATAAGCAGATATAAATCCCAAGTACCTCAAAGAATAGAGCTATGCTCCCCGGCAACGGTGCCAGAAAATAGTCTTGATAACCCACAAGTATAGGGGATCCCAACAGTTTTCGAGGGTAGAGTATTCAACCCAAATTTATTGATCCGACACAAGGGGAGCCAAAGAATATTCTCAAGTATTAGCAGTTGAGTTGTCAATTCAACCACACCTGGAAACTTAATATCTGTAGCAAAGTATTTAGTAGCAAAGTAATATGATAGTAGTGGTAACGGTAGCAAAAGGTAATGATAGCAAAAGTATTGTTTTTGGTATTTTGTAGTGATGATACCAATAGCAACGGAAAAGTAAATAAGCAAAGAACAATATATGGAAACCTCATAGGCAATGGTCGGTGATGGAGAATTATGCCGGATGCGGTTCATCATGTAACAGTCATAACCTAGCGTGACATGGAACTAACTCCAATTCCTCAATGTAATGTAGGCATATATTTCGAATATAGTCATACGTGCTTATGGAAAAGAACTTGCATGACATCTTTTGTCCTACCCTCCCGTGGCAGCGGGGTCCTAGCGGAAACTAAGGGATATTAAGGCCTCTTTTTAATAGAGTACCAGACCAAAGCATTAACACATGGTGAATACATGAACTCCTCAAAATACGGTCATCACCGATAAGTATCCCGATTATTGTCACTTTGGGGTTAATGGATCATAACACATAATAGGTGACTGTAGACTTGCAAGATAGGATCAAGAACTCTCATATATTGATGAAAACATAATAGGTTCAGATCTGAAATCATGGCACTCGGGCCCTAGTGACAAGAATTAAGCATAGCAAAGTCATAGCAACATCAATCTTAGAACATAGTGGATACTAGGGATCAAACCCTAACAAAACTAACTCGATTACATGATAAATCTCATCCAACCCATCACTGTCCAGCAAGCCTGCGATGGAATTACTCACGCATGGCAGTGAGCATCATTAAATTGGTGATGGAGGAAGGTTGATGATGACGATGGTGACGGATTCCCCTCTCCGGAGCCCCGAACGGACTCCAGATTAGCCCTCCCGAGAGGTTTTAGGGCTTGGCGGCGGCTCCGTATCGTAAAACACAATGAATCCTTCTTCTTTATTTTTTTCTCCCCGAAAGCAAATATATAGAGTTGGAGTCGAGGCCGGAGGAGCTCTATGGGGCCCACAAGGTAGGGGGCGCGCCCTAGGGGGGCAGGCACGCCCCCCACCCTCGTGGCTAGGGTGTGGGCCCCCTGGTCTTCATCTTTTGCAAGGATTTTTTATTATTTCCGAAAAGATATTCCGTGAAGTTTCAGGTCATTCAGAGAATTTTTGTTTCTACACATAAATAACACCATGGTAATTCTGCTGAAAACAGCATCAGTCCGGGTTAGTTCCATTCAAATCATGCAAGTTAGAGTCCAAAACAAGGGCAAAAGTGTTTGGAAAAGTAGATACGATGGAGACGTATCAGCACCCCAGAAGCAATGGCTAGGCTGAACGAGCCAACGCGGAGGTCCTGAGAGGCCTCAAGACCAGGACCTTTAAGAAGAAGCTCGAGGCATGCGGCAGGGGCTGGCACGACGAGCTCCGGTCCGTGTTGTGGACCATTCGCACCATCGCCACTAAGCCGACGGGCGAGACCCCATTCTTCCTCATCTATGGAGCCGAAGCGGTCTTCCCTCATGAAGTCAAACATCGCTCCGCACGCGTCCTGGCATTTGATGAAATGCAGCAGGACGCCACATGGGGGATGGACCTCGTACTGGGGGAGGAACGATGCCGCGAAGCTGCGCTGAGGGCGGCAAGGTACCAGTAGGCGCTGCGGCGGTACCACTGCCGCATCATCCGCTCTAGGACACTCGAGGCGGGCGACCTCATCCTGGGGCGGGTCCTCTCCAGGGAAGGGTTGCACAAGCTCTCACCCATGTGGGAGGGCCCGTTCAGGGTCGTCCATATCTCCAGGCCCGACGCCGCGCGCCTGGAGACGCAGGACGGGGTGCCCATCCAGAACGCCTGGAACATCCAGCACCTCCAGAGGTTCTATCCATGAAGCAAGGCCCAGTGCCTGTGAAGCAAGGCCCGGTGCCTGTGAAGAATCGCCGCCTGTGACACTCGCGCGTAATAATGAGTGGGGCTATACACGCCCCAGAGTCTCCGGAGAGCCGCCCTCGGGCCTCGGGGGCTCCCTCCCACGCCTAGTGGCAGCACTTAGCTCCGCGCTGGTGAGAAGACGTCGAAGACTAGACTAGGTGCTGGACGCGACTTTTCATTTGCTTTACGTAGTTGGCTCGCCTTCTCTTAATCGAAGTTTGCTTCTAGTGTTCCTCGCTGATTTGGTTCTGCCGCCTTTTCCGAATCTGGTTCGCTTTTGTTCTCTCTCTTGCATACCTCGCGAGGGGGCTAGGCAGGTGCCTTCGCGAGGGTTTCTTCCTCCTGTGTTGGTCCTTCTCTCTGCCTTCGGTCTGCTTTCTCACGAGGCACCCTTGCTCAGGCCCACAAACCAGCACACCTCTCCTAGTCCGTGCCCCTCGGGTACCGCGATGTGAAGCGCTGGGTCAAGGCTCGGGTGAACGATAAGTCTCCTAGCGAGCTCCCTAACAAATCTTTTACAGTTCCTGAGCAACCGCTAAGCCAAGACGAGCAGGAGGAAACAAGTGCCTCATGAAGAAGAGGCTGCCCCGAACGCACCAGGCTAAGTTATTTCCGTACAAAATAAACGACACAGCACAGGAATAACAAGCATAGTGTAATGATTAAGGAATCACAGTTCAATACACGCCCACCCGGGCCCATACTGGTTTTGTTTGATGCAGGAAAGGAAAAGGGGAACAAAGCAAAAGCAGCATTGCAGCAACCGCGGGGGCAGGCCTCCAGCAACGTCCCGAGCTCAGCCAGATCTCTCCTCGTGCTTCATGGAGGCACGGCGATGGGACGACCCGCTACCACCCTCGAAGCGAGCGCGGCAGCGTGGCGGCTGGTTGTAGCCACCGCTACTCGAGCTTTCGCCAAGGGAAGAGCCACCGTAGCTGGACGAGGCACCGCCGGTGGGCTCGCCCTTGTCGCGGCCATCGCCAAGACCAAGAACCTCCTCGCCATCGTTCGTCTTGGGGCAGCACCCGGCACGGCGACCATCTTCCCCAAACACCCTCACGTAGAGGGTCGCATCACCGTCATACATGAAATGGAGGGTGCACCAGTTGCCCAAGCCGCGCGTGTGGGTGAACATCTACCAACCGTGGGCCAGAGCTATGTTGCCCGCGGTAGAGACTTCAACCGTGACCCAGGAAGCCCTGCTGCAGCAACCGTCCGCCTGCAGCTAGAGCCCGCCTGGGCCAGGGGCCGGTAGCTCATCGACGAAGAAGCGTAGAAGCTAGAGCCAGTTGCTGGCCGGATACAATGACCAGACAACAAACTCCGGCAGCACCTCTGCCAAGTGGAAGCGTGGCCGACGAGGCTGTGCTACCATGGCACGTCTCCCCTCGTCGGCAGGGCTGCCACGACCGGATCGACCCCCGCCACGCGCGGCATCGCCACCCCGGTAGCAGGGGCCACGGCGGGAGTCGAGGTGTGCTTGCGGGGACGGCCGCGTCCCTGTTTAGGCGCTGGGGAACCGGGCCCCTCGCGAGGGGCCTTCCCTTTCTCTGTGACGGTGAACCTCTTCGACGGCGCCATTGGAGTCGGTGGTGGAGCAGAGGAGGAAGAAGCAGACAGGATGGGAGAGATGGGCGACGGGGACCCTGCCCCCTCCCCATTTATAGCAGGAGAAGGCCAACCAGCACCCCCACGATCACAGGTAATGATGGTTTTCCTTGCATGTCGCAGGGACTTGTCAAGTCGGGCATTTGCCGAGGCAGCGTGGGGAAGCGGAGACGCCCACGTCCAATCAACCGCCACGCGTCAACCGAGGCTGCAGGCTTTTGGGGCCTGCGGCGCTCCGTGCTTGACCCTTTGGCTTCGCCTCGAAGCCAAGCCTGAGCACGCCTTGGGCCCGGGGGCTATTGTCGGCGTTCTAGGAACGGGGGTCCCCAGACTTGCCTGCCTGCGGCCCATGGCGTGGCTGGGCTGGCAGGTTCGTACGAACCATCTTCATCGACAAGACATTTAAGACCCTCGCGAGGGGCCAAGCCTCGCGGGGCGGACAACGCCAGAGCTCCTCAAGAGCGTCCTCGCCAGGCAGGCTCACGAGGGGCGGAGAGATCAAGGCAAGGCAAACCTCACGAGGCCCTCGTGACGTGAGCCATCACGATCGAGACCAGATGGGCGCCAGGCGGGCGCCAGCGCGGGCAGCATCCTTGTTTCCTCTTTAGTGCTAAGGGGGCAAGCACAGGCGCGGAGTACTGAGGCATCAAGCAAAGGTTTCCATATTGGTGCAACAAGACCAGGACCAGAAGGACAGCAGGGCGGAGATCTCCATGGAGCCCAAGACGGCGTCATCACCAGAGCCTTTTTCAAGCAAAGACCACCTTATGTCAGGATAGCTTGTACTAGTTGTCCCCTTTCAAATTGGCCGTTGTTGGCTCCCTTCCTGCTCAATATTTGGGGAGAGGACCAGGGCCTCTATAAATAGGACTAGCCACCACCGCAGAGGGAGGATCTCATTGTAACACCCCGGATATGACTTTCCCAATTTGTACTCCAACTCTTGCCGTTTCCGGCGTTAAGTTATTTTATTTTCTCAGGTTCGGGTTTTTGTCTCCGTGTGTTGTTGTCGTTGTCATGCATCTCATATCATGTCATCATGTGCATTGCATTTGCATACGTGTTCATCTCATGCATTCGAGCATTTTCCCCGTTGTCCGTTTTGCATTCCGGCGATTCGTTCTCCTCCGGTGGTCATTTCTACCTTTCTTCTGTCACATCCCTAGCTTCTGGAATGCTCTAGGCTAGCTTCATGTGTGCATCATGTTTAAATTCTGAAATTTGAACTGAGGGAATTTTGGAAGCCTCAAAAACTTAAATAAAAGAGGGGCAAAAACCCTAGAAATCTCATTCATTGTTCCAAAATGCTCTTCTTAAATGTTTGATAATTTTTGGCAAGGGTTCTGGCCCCAACCAAAATATTGAACATTTTTAAGGATTTATTTTTGGGACTTTGGATTTAATTCATTAGCTATTTGAATTTGAGTTATATTCATATAATTAGAATATAATTTCAAATACCCCTGAAATATTTTATAAGCTTTTGGAAAAGTCCATCTAGCAATATAAAATACTCAGAGGAGTTTTTGGCATTGTTTGAATTATTTTAAATTCAAAACAGTGGCAAAATAAATTAAATAAAACAAAACAGAAGAAGGAAAAAATAAAACAGAGCAGAAAACCTACCTGGGCCACTTACCCGCAGCCTACCTGGCGCCAACAACCGGCCCAGCCGGCCCAGCTCCTCCCGCTGGCCCAGCCCACCGCCGCCTCCCTCTCCTGTCGTCTTCCTCCCTGCCAGGAGGACGGCCACGCGCCCGGCGCGCGCGGCCACGCGCCCCGGCCACCTCCTGCTTCCCCCCCGGCCTCCCTAGCAACGCCACGACGAGGCCTCGTGTCCCCTCGCTCCTCTTCCTCCCCCGCTGCATCCCCTCTCTCCTCTGCTCCCTCTCTCTCGCCCGAACCCGAACGCAACCATCGCCGCCGACTAGAACCACCGCGGCCACAGGCCCTCCCTCGCCTCGCCGACGTGTCCATGGCCTCCGCCTCAATGCCCTCGTCCTCCCCGTCGACTCACTCGACGCCGGACGCCTCAAAACACCGTCACCGGTCTCTTCTTCATCGCCGGCCGCCGCGGATCCCCATCGTCGAATCGTCGCCGTCCGGCCTTCCCCGAGCCCGCTTCGACGTCTGCTGCAACCGCCGTGAGCCACCGAACCTTTTCCCCCTCTCCGTTCTCGCCCTCGTGCGCCGTAGCCGCCACACCTTGCTCGCCCGTACGCGCCGCCGCCTGTGACCGCCGCCGACGAGTCTCCGGCCACCTAGCGGTCCGGCCGTCGTGCTCAACTCCCTTCCCGCGCCATGTAGAGCACATAGGTGCCCCGCACGAGTCTCCCCGGCCACCGTAGCGTCGACCCCGAGCTCACCCGAGCTCCGGCGACCGCCAAGGTCGACGCCGGCGACAACTCCGGCCACCCCCGCACCCAACGCCTGCACCACTCGACGCGCAAGTCCACCAGCGTCACGTAGATGCCCTCCGCCGGCCGTTTGGTCGCCGGAGATGCAAACCCGAGGCTCGCCGCCGCGGTTGGCCTCGCCGGCGTCAAGTCGCCGGTGGGGTTGACCCCGTTGACAGTTGACTTGCTGGGCCCAGTTTGACCCTGGGTCACTGACGTGTGGGCCTCTGGCCACTAACTAGATTAGGATTAGCACTAATCGGATTAGTTAAACTAATTAGCCCCTGCTGACACTGACATGTGGCCCTAGTGCCCTAATCTTTAATTAAACTAAACTAAACCCCCCCTGTTTAACCCGTGTCACTGACGTGTGGGCCCCACACGTCAGGTTTGACCTGGACCCGCCCTGTTGACCTGATGACGTCAGGGTGAGGTCATGCTGACGCAATATTCCTTCTCTGGAATTTAGTTTATTTTATAATAATCAGGAAATTCCAGAAATAGCTAAAAACTTCAATAAATCATAGAAAATTAACCGTAACTCCAAATTAAATAAATTATTTATGAAAAATTATCAGAAAAATTCAAGGAATCCATCTGTACCATTTTCATGCATGTTAGAACAACTTATAGCTGCTGTTTAGCACAAATCAACTAAATGGCATTTGAATAATCACATATGGAGTTTGAATTTGAACCTAGGGTTCAAACCAACCCCATTTAACCTGTTGCTAGATGCATTAGCCCAAACCACAGCATATTGCCATGTCACATTCATGCATCATATTGTGCATTGCATTGATTGTGTTTTTCTCAGTTGCCGGCGATTGCCCCCTCTCGATAGACGTGATACCGACGATGTGATCGATGACACCGATGAAGAGTTATATTATCTTCAGAAGTGCCAGGCAAGCAAAACCCCCCCTTGTTCATTCCGATAAAATCCCACTCTTTCGCTCCTGCTCTCTTTTAATGCATTAGGACAACAACGATATATTTGTTACTTGCTGCGGTAGCTGAACCCCTTTATCCTCTGCATGACCTGTCATTGCCACAGTAAATAGATGAAACCCACTAGCATGAGTAGGAGTTGTTTGAGCCCTGTTGTGCCTACTCATTCATGCTTGTTTGTCATGCCTGCTACTGCTTAGAGTTGTGTCAGGTCTGATTCATCGGGGATGAATCAGAGGCGTGTGAACATGTCCCAATGTGTGTGAGCTAAGTGTGTGAACACGATTTGGTAAAGGTAGCGGTGAGAGGCCATGTAGGAGTACATGGTGGGTTGTCTCATTGCAGCCGTCCTCAGGAACTGAGTTCTATGTTTGTGATCCATGATTCAGCTACTACCACGCATTGGGCCCGAAACCAATGGACCCTCTCGGCTTCTTGATCACCCTTGTCCTCTGTCCAGGAGTTGCAAGTAGTTTCTGGTGTTTGTAGTATGCTGGAGGCCGTGGGCAGCGCTGACCGTAGGGGTGGGCTGTGATGTGGTAGGCACGTGGCCGGGTAAACCGGGCGCCCGTTTGGTGTCACGGAACCCTGTACACATCGTTTGGGGCTGTGAGCGAAACTCCGGCCGGATCTCCTCATGGATGGAACCCGAATAGGCGATAAACCTGGACTAGAGACTTGAGTGTTTAGGCAGGCCGTGGCCGACACCCACGTTGGGCTTCCGCTTGAAGGTTGCCGAGTACATGTCGTGTAAACGGCGGTAAGTGGTGAGAGCGTGTGTGAAGAAGTACACCCCTGCAGGGTTAATATGATCTATTCGAATAGCCGTGTCCGCGGAAAAGGACTTCTGGGTTGCTTATATCAGTTCATAGACAAGTGAAAGTGGATACTCTAAAATACGCAAGATAAGCGTGAGTGCTATGGATGGCGTTCTCGTATGGAGACGGGAGCGGATCCATAGTGGTGTATTGATATGGTGAATATGTGGACTCGTGTGCGCCACCTCAAGAGAGTTACTTGCAGTCGTAGTTCAGGATAGCCACCGAGTCAAAGCTGGCTTGCTGCAGTTAAACCCCACCATCCCTTTGTTGATAATGATGCATATGTAGTTAGTTCTGATGTAAGTCTTGTTGGGTACATTTGTACTCACGTTTGCCTATTTTATGTTTTGCAGAGAGACTTCGGTCTCACTAGTAGTTCCACTTGGACTTCGACGTTTAGCTTGTTACCTCAGCTACAATCTTGTGCCTCGGCAGGATTGGTAGATAGTCAGGCTTCTCAGCCTTTTTCATTTATAGATGTCTGTACTCAGACATGTTAAGCTTCCGCATGTGCTTTGACTTGTATGCTCTGATTGTTGGGTCATAAGACCCATGTTTGTAATATCTCGCTCCTCGGAGCCTATTGAATATTTACTTGTGTCGTAGAGTCATGTTGTGATGCCATGTTGTATTTGCACATATCGAGCATATTGTGTGTATGTTATTGAAATGCTTGGTATGTGTGGGATCTGGCTATCTAGTTGTTTATCCTTAGTAGCCTCTCTTACCGGGAAATGTCTCCTAGTGTTTCCACTGAGCCATGGTAGCTTGCTGCTGCTCCGGAACACTTAGGCTGGCCGGCATGTGTCCTTCTTCGTTCCTGTGTCTGTCCCTTCGGGGAAATGTCACGCGATGAATACCGGAGTCCTGTTAGCCCGCTACAGCCCGGTTCATCGGAGTCCTGCTAGCCCAGTGCTACAGCCTGGATTCACTCGCTGATGACCGACACGTTCGATGTTGGGTCATGGATGCATGTCCCTGTAAGTTTGTGCCACTTTGACTAGCCATGTCAGCCCGGGCTCCTTATCATATGGATGCTAGCGACACTGTCATGTACGTGTGCCAAAAGGCGCAAACGGTCCCGGGCAAAGGTAATGCGACACCGTGGGAATACCGTGCGTGAGGCCGCAAAGTGATATGAGGTGTTACATGCTAGATCGATGTGGCATTGAGTCGGGGTCCTGACAGCGTTGGTATCAGAGCTTGACTGCCTGTAGGATTACCAAGCCAAACTGGTCGAAGTTGAGTCTAGAAATGCTTTAGTTATATAAGGGAATTGATTGTGGGTTGGAACGTAAGGCTCTTTTTACTCCTTATACCTCTTGCCCTTCTGATCTGAGTCATATTATCTTTCCTACGGGGTTAAGGAACTAGGTTTTCTCTTCTTTCTATCAGGATCACGTGTTACTAATCAGTAGACTTATAAGATTGTTGGATTTAAGCTTGAGTTCAGTTGCTACTACTTCCGTACGTTAACTGTTGATCTCGAAACCTTGATATTGTGCTTCTGAGTGGTTATGCCACCATTTTTGTGAATGTCTCAAATCCTTTCTGAGCATTTACAGCCGTTATGCTGTCCGAGTCATCCCAGGTTTCTAAATAGTCGGATGCATTTGCAAATCCCTTCCTCCTGTTTCCGATGTGCCCTTGGTCAGATTAATCACACAAATCAGTGAGTTGAGGTACTTTATTGCCTTGACATATATGTTGGAGCTAGTATTATGACCCTAGGTGTCTTAGGGGATCATCTAGTAATTTAGCCATGATTTGTGTTCCCAGTGTGATGATTCTGGCCATCATTCTCGAAAGCATCCCGTGATGCTACTTAGTAGCAGGTATTCTATTCCCAGGTTCTTGAACCCGGGATTCACTCTACCTACTTCATGTTGATAGTAATTGCTAGTGCCTTTAGGATATTAGTAACCTTTGCGATAGTCCTTGAAGTCCGTGGTATCCTCTTCTTCCAAATACCATGAACTACTTATGGCAGAAGTTCCTCGTTGAACTGAAATATCACAACAGGATTATTCTTGATGAGTTCTCCATTATATATTGTGGCTCTGCCAGTTCTACCTTTCTGCATGGGTTATCCGGAAGAAATATGTTGAACTTCGTTCGACATGCTAAACCATGCATCCACAACTCAGAAAATTGTATGTTCCTTTGAGTTGTCCCTCTTTAGTTGTCTTCCGACCCTCGTCTGTCAATTGATAGTCAAGAGTATGCGTGCGTTCGTTTATCGATGCCTATTACTCTTGTGGTCCATCAAGCCATTCTATCGCGGAATGACTAGGAGAAACAAACTCCAGTACCTCTTCCATATCCAGGATTGGGTCAAAGAAGTTGTGCTCCGTAGAACAAATTGCTAATCCAGCTTTTGCTCTGTTCTACCTTGGAGTATTACCATCTTTATATTAAGATTATCATAGGAATGGCACACCATCCTATGAATTCTTGATTTAGTGATACTCTCGCCATCATTACTCATTCCTCGGTTTCGTGTTGTCGTAACCGGAATGCCGACAAGTGAGTCGTGGTGTGTGAAATCAATACTCCCAGCAACCTCGTTGCTTGGTAGCTAAAGGATAATAATTTCATTCTTAGCGTGTTGGTTTTTGAATCATCCTTCTAAGACTGATCGTGCTACCTAGTCCTTATTTTGGTGCACCTTTCGATTGATGAGATAGGACCTTGTCAAGTCCTCACCCATTTGATTATATCGTCTTGCCCTCAAAAGCGAGATTGTTCTCAAGCTTAGTAACATATCGGTGGTTCGTGATTTCCGAAGATCTTCTCGGAAGTATTACCAGGTTGTCACCTGACCGCTATGTTGAGCTCGTGATCAAGTTGGTCTCTTGTGAACCACCTTCTCTCCAAGAATCGGTGTTGGATACCCCTGAGCTAGTTGGCTAAGCTAGCCAACAACTTGGAGAGTTGGAAGATAAAAGCTTGCCTAACTTAGTTTGTTCCAAAGGAATATTCTTGTGTAGGGTGTGCTGAAGAAAGATGATATCTTCATCGATTGGTCCTTGTGATCAGTTGCTGGACCTATTGTCTTATCAATCCTTTGATTTGAGTGTGGGCTATCGTCAAATCAAATCAGTACCAACGATGCTCGTAATGTTGTCCTATTCGTGGTTGATCCCTCGAGCATACACCATTACATCTTTGGTCTGACCAATGCTATCACCGTGTTCACTTAACTATGGAATTCCTTTTAAAAGGAAACCTAGATGAATTGTTGTTGAGCCCATTGACAACATCCTTATCTCCTCCATGATTTTGTTGAACATTAAGCTAGTGTTGGAAACTTTTGAAAGCATTTCTTCATACTAGCTCATGAAGTATATGTTCGGATGTAAGAAGTGACTTCCTCCAGTCCATGTGCATTGGATGCAAGTTGCCGCCGTGGACTCGAGAAAGTCAATGTTGTTTCCTTTGGAATCATCCCAAATCAGTCATGCATACGTGCGCAGTATTCGGTGGTTCGGAGACTTGCAACCTCCATTCCATATGTATACCCTAGCACACCAAGCCACTGATTGATTTGTTCAAGGAAAAGGAGTTGATGTGCTAATCCTAGGTCATGCACAAGACTTCAATATCCTCGATTATGGTTCCCAACCAGAACTCGGTAGTATTTTATTGTAAGACTACCATGTGGGCATGCTTGTCTGGAACAACGTGTTCACATGTTTGTAGCAGAACCAGCTCATGTTTTGGAGCTTGCTATCGTAGTTCATTTCCTGAGAATTTCGCAACGTCATCTCGTCGATTTGTGTTGCAAACTTTCATTTTTCTTCCTAGACTCGATGAGTCTGGAATATCCTGACACCAACCAGATCTGAGCCTCAGGCAGATATGATGGTTGGAACATTTCCCAAGAACTATAATATTGGTCCCTCGATAACCGGTAAAGTGGATGTCGTGGCCAACACACCCAGCCGGAAGACCTATTATTGTAGTATCTTGTTTGGGGAAGTTGGCCACCTCCCCATAAGGATTTCGTAGGATTTACCTCCGTAACTATTCCTTATGGAATCTATTGCTTCCGAAGTCCGACCTTTACTTGATGTTCTAGTTATCAAACCATATCTATGAATGGGTTACACTAGCACGTCAAGGAGAACATTGGAAGCGGAGTGCTAAATGTCTCTCGGTCGATCATCCAGATTTTGTTTCCTTGGCCTCGCTAGGGTGAAATCTGAGTTCATGTTATCTTCCTATGCATCTGCATCGTCCATCGTTGTTCATCATGGTGGTATGTTGTGTTGCCAGGATCCTTGACACGGATGTTGGTAAAACCTTGATGAATATGGAAATGCTCAAGTTCTTGAGAGCACGCACAAGCGCTAGGTGTTATCATCGGCACTAACTGGGTTTGCTCTCAGTTTCCTCGGCAATGCTATGATCTTTTCAAACAGTGATTTCACTCTCTATTGTTGGGTTCTTCCCCAGTTACTAGAATCATTCCCAGCATTTGCATTTTGTTCCCAGCCTGCACCGCCAATGTGCCATTCTACCATGGGTCTCTTCCATCTCCGGTGATAAGCAAATTCATCCATTGCGTTGTCTTCAACAAGGTAATCCACATCATCCAAGTCCGAGTATGCCATTCTACCGACCCCCTCCAAACGATTGGTCGAGAATTGCCTTAAATTGGTATAAAGAGTTTCAATGATCTTTGAATCAAAAGTAATTCTTTTTGCCACTTAAGGGGATATATCTATGAGTCACCATCCCTAAGGTGCCCCGATGTGCTATCATGGCAACTCAACTCCTCGCTACGTTGACAATCGTTTACCACCTTCTTAGGTGTGGAATTGTTGTCCACCTAGTGAACCTTCGTCATCCGTTCTTTCCACCCCTCTTGATGTGTATCTCGTGTCTCAACCCGAGAGATGGTCCTATGTCTCATTCCGTGAGTTGTTCGATCTTCGAGAAGATCGACCCTTCTAGAGTCTCCTTCTTCCCTCCATGTCCTGTTGACAGGATTTCTCAGAGCAAGACCTCGAGACAAAGATGGTGTTCAATCAACGTTCATTTGAAGTGCAACCTGGATCGTGAAGATTGTGTTAGGTTGCGTTCCCCATCGTCTTACCCTACACCTGAATCTCGGGACGAGATTTTTGTTTAGTGAGGGTGAGTTGTCACATCCCTAGCTTCTGGAATGCTCTAGGCTAGCTTCATGTGTGCATCATGTTTAAATTCTGAAATTTGAACTGAGGGAATTTTGGAAGCCTCAAAAACTTAAATAAAAGAGGGGCAAAAACCCTAGAAATCTCATTCATTGTTCCAAAATGCTCTTCTTAAATGTTTGATAATTTTTGGCAAGGGTTCTGGCCCCAACCAAAATATTGAACATTTTTAAGGATTTATTTTTGGGACTTTGGATTTAATTCATTAGCTATTTGAATTTGAGTTATATTCATATAATTAGAATATAATTTCAAATACCCCTGAAATATTTTATAAGCTTTTGGAAAAGTCCATCTAGCAATATAAAATATTCAGAGGAGTTTTTGGCATTGTTTGAATTATTTTAAATTCAAAACAGTGGCAAAATAAATTAAATAAAACAAAACAGAAGAAGGAAAAAATAAAACAGAGCAGAAAACCTACCTGGGCCACTTACCCGCAGCCTACCTGGCGCCACCAACCGGCCCAGCCGGCCCAGCTCCTCCCGCTGGCCCAGCCCACGGCCGCCTCCCTCCCCTGTCGTCTTCCTCCCTGCCAGGAGGACGGGCACGTGCCCGGCGCGCGCGGCCACGCGCCCCGGCCACCTCCTGCTTCCCCCCCGGCCTCCCTAGCAACACCACGACGAGGCCTCGTGTCCCCTCGCTCCTCTTCCTCCCCCGTTGCATCCCCTCTCTCCTCTGCTCCCTCTCTCTCGCCCGAACCCGAACGCAACCATCGCCGCCGACTAGAACCACCGCGGCCACAGGACCTCCCTCGCCTCGCCGACGTGTCCATGGCCTCCGCCTCAACGCCCTCGTCCTCCCCGTCGACTCACTCGACGCCGGACGCCTCAAAACACCGTCACCGGTCTCTTCTTCATCGCTGGCCGCCGCGGATCCCCATCGTCGAATCGTCGCCGTCCGGCCTTCCCCGAGCCCGCTTCGATGTCTGCTGCAACCGCCGTGAGCCACCGAACCTTTACCCCCTCTCCGTTCTCGCTCTCGTGCGCCGTAGCCGCCACACCTTGCTCGCCCGTACGCGCCGCCGCCTGTGACCGCCGCCGACGAGTCTCCGGCCACCTAGCGGTCTGGCCGTCGTGCTCAACTCCCTTCCCGCGCCACGTAGAGCACATAGGTGCCCCGCACGAGTCTCCCCGGCCACCGTAGCGTCGACCCCGAGCTCACCCGAGCTCCGGCGACTGCCAAGGTTGACGCCGGCGACAACTCCGGCCACCCCCGCACCCAACGCCTGCACCACTCGACGCGCGAGTCCACCAGCGTCATGTAGATGCCCTCCGCCGGCCGTTTGGTCGCCGGAGATGCAAACCCGAGGCTCGCCGTCGCGGTTGGCCTCGCCGGCGTCAAGTCGCCGGTGGGGTTGACCCCGTTGACAGTTGACTTGCTGGGCCCAGTTTGACCCTGGGTCACTGACGTGTGGGCCTCTGGCCACTAACTAGATTAGGATTAGCACTAATCGGATTAGTTAAACTAATTACCCCCTGCTGACACTGACATGTGGGCCCTAGTGCCCTAATCTTTAATTAAACTAAACTAAACCCCCCCTGTTTAACCCGTGTCACTGACGTGTGGGCCCCACACGTCAGGTTTGACCTGGACCCGCCCTGTTGACCTGATGACGTCAGGGTGAGGTCATGCTGACGCAATATTCCTTCTCTGGAATTTAGTTTATTTTATAATAATCAGGAAATTCCAGAAATAGCTAAAAACTTCAATAAATCATAGAAAATTAACCGTAACTCCAAATTAAATAAATTATATATGAAAAATTATCAGAAAAATTCAAGGAATCCATCTGTACCATTTTCATGCATGTTAGAACAACTTATAGCTGCTGTTTAGCACAAATCAACTAAATGGCATTTGAATAATCACATATGGAGTTTGAATTTGAACCTAGGGTTCAAACCAACCCCATTTAACCTGTTGCTAGATGCATTAGCCCAAACCACAGCATATTGCCATGTCACATTCATGCATCATATTGTGCATTGCATTGATTGTGTTTTTCTCAGTTGCCGGCGATTGCCCCCTCTCGATAGACGTGATACCGACGATGTGATCGATGACACCGATGAAGAGTTATATTATCTTCAGAAGTGCCAGGCAAGCAAAACCCCCCCTTGTTCATTCCGATAAAATCCCACTCTTTCGCTCCTGCTCTCTTTTAATGCATTAGGACAACAACGATATATTTGTTACTTGCTGCGGTAGCTGAACCCCTTTATCCTCTGCATGACCTGTCATTGCCACAGTAAATAGATGAAACCCACTAGCATGAGTAGGAGTTGTTTGAGCCCTGTTGTGCCTACTCATTCATGCTTGTTTGTCATGCCTGCTACTGCTTAGAGTTGTGTCAGGTCTGATTCATCGGGGATGAATCAGAGGCGTGTGAACATGTCCTACTGTGTGTGAGCTAAGTGTGTGAACACGATTTGGTAAAGGTAGCGGTGAGAGGCCATGTAGGAGTACATGGTGGGTTGTCTCATTGCAGCCGTCCTCAGGAACTGAGTTCTGTGTTTGTGATCCATGATTCAGCTACTACCACGCATTGGGCCCGAAACCAATGGACCCTCTCGGCTTCTTGATCACCCTTGTCCTCTGTCCAGGAGTTGCAAGTAGTTTCTGGTGTTTGTAGTATGCTGGAGGCCGTGGGCAGCGCTGACCGTAGGGGTGGGCTGTGATGCGGTAGGCACGTGGCCGGGTAAACCGGGCGCCCGTTTGGTGTCACGGAACCCTGTACACATCGTTTGGGGCTGTGAGCGAAACTCCGGCCGGATCTCCTCATGGATGGAACCCGAATAGGCGATAAACCTGGACTAGAGACTTGAGTGTTTAGGCAGGCCGTGGCCGACACCCACGTTGGGCTTCCGCTTGAAGGTTGCCGAGTACATGTCGTGTAAACGGCGGTAAGTGGTGAGAGCGTGTGTGAAGAAGTACACCCCTGCAGGGTTAATATGATCTATTCGAATAGCCGTGTCCGCGGAAAAGGACTTCTGGGTTGCTTATATCAGTTCATAGACAAGTGAAAGTGGATACTCTAAAATACGCAAGATAAGCGTGAGTGCTATGGATGGCGTTCTCGTAGGGAGACGGGAGCGGATCCATAGTGGTGTATTGATATGGTGAATATGTGGACTCGTGTGCGCCACCTCAAAGAGTTACTTGCAGTCGTAGTTCAGGATAGCCACCGAGTCAAAGCTGGCTTGCTGCAGTTAAACCCCACCATCCCTTTGTTGATAATGATGCATATGTAGTTAGTTCTGATGTAAGTCTTGCTGGGTACATTTGTACTCACGTTTGCCTATTTTATGTTTTGCAGAGAGACTTCGGTCTCACTAGTAGTTCCGCGTGGACTTCGACGTTTAGCTTGTTACCTCAGCTACGATCTTGTGCCTCGGCAGGATCTGGTAGATAGTCAGGCTTCTCAGCCTTTTTCATTTATAGATGTCTGTACTCAGACATGATAGCTTCCGCTTGTGCTTTGACTTGTATGCTCTGATTGTTGGGTCATGAGACCCATGTTTGTAATATCTCGCTCCTCGGAGCCTATTGAATAAATTACTTGAGTCGTAGAGTCATGTTGTGATGCCATGTTGTATTTGCACATATCGAGCATATTGTGTGTATGTTATTGAAATGCTTGGTATGTGTGGGATCTGACTATCTAGTTGTTTATCCTTAGTAGCCTCTCTTACCGGGAAATGTCTCCTAGTGTTTCCACTGAGCCATGGTAGCTTGCTACTGCTCCGGAACACTTAGGCTGGCCGGCATGTGTCCTTCTTCGTTCCTGTGTCTGTCCCTTCGGGGAAATGTCACGCGATGAATACCGGAGTCCTGTTAGCCCGCTACAGCCCGGTTCACCGGAGTCCTGCTAGCCCAGTGCTACAGCCTGGATTCACTCGCTGATGACCGACACGTTCGTTGTTGGGTCATGGATGCCTGTCCCTGTAAGTTTGTGCCACTTTGGGTTTACGACTAGCCATGTCAGCCCGGGCTCCTTATCATATGGATGCTAGCGACACTGTCATATACGTGTGCCAAAAGGCGCAAACGGTCCCGGGCAAAGGTAATGCGACACGGTGGGAATACCGTGCGTGAGGCCGCAAAGTGATATGAGGTGTTACATGCTAGATCGATGTGGCATTGAGTCGGGGTCCTGACATCTTCCGTGTGTGGGGATTAAACATTTCCGGATTGAACCGAGACTTGCCAGGCGGCCTTGGTTTACTACCGGTAGACCGCCTGTCAAGTTTCTCGTCAACCTCGCTCCCGCGCCGCTCCGGCCCCTCACCGCCCGGATCCGGCGCCCCGGCAAGTTCCTCGATGATTCCGGCGAAGTTCCGGCAAACCTCGTTTCGCGTGAAGCCCCGGATCTGGATCTGAGATTTAAATCTCGGTTGACTTTCTCCCGAAACCCTAGTTCATATTGCCATGTTCATCGTGCTATAACTTTGCATCCGTAACTCCGTTTTGGGCATATAGCATATCAAAATGTTCATCTCAGAGAGTACATCACTTCATTCCATTGCATCATTTTCATTTGAGTTCATCTTGATGCCCGAAATGCTGTTGGAAGAGTGCTACTTGAGATATTTGTCAGATCTGCTACTCCATTTAGATATTTGTCATTTTTGCCATGATTATTGTGTGCATGATATGCCCATGAGCTCTACATATGTTTTGTTAAGGGTTTTGCCATCTTTTCGGAGGTGCAACCCATGTATTTTTGTGATGTGTGTGGTGACTAGCACAAGCTTGCAAAGTGAGGCACTTGGTAATGCTGATTTCAGGGACTTAGCATTTCCACTAAGTCCTTGATCTGTTTATCTCATGTTGCCATATGTTCATGTTGTTTCCTAGTGATCCGTGCCTCTTTTGAGGATGATCAGTAAGGATGTTTTGTTAATCTTGTAGTTCTCTATACATCCATGTCTTTGTTTGCAATTATGGAGCACCCTAGCTTGAGTCAATCGAGCTCTACTTTTGCTACTTCGTGAATCTGGGCAGATTGTCTACTTGTTAGAGATTTTGCCGATGATGTTGTAGTTGATCCGTGCATGCTATGTTATTGTTCTTGCCATGTCTAGCTTGCATTTTGTGTATTCTTGATGGGTGTATGCTTAGATTATCATGACTTGCTCTGTAGTGATTGCATCGAGCTCGTAAACATGCCTACTTGATATCTGTTTCAGCATGCTCCAGTTTTCACTAAGTCTGTGATCCGATTATGTTTTTGCCATGTTCACACACTTGCAATTGTATTTTCTGATCCCTTTTGGCTCAAGGTCACTAAGGGACTTTTGTTAAGCTCTTTGAGTAGCTCCATGCCGTGCTTTACTTTACCATGTTCAGGTCCTGTAGCATGTAGTGTTGTTGCTCCGAAGAGTGCTATCTGATCTGAAATTCCAGACAAGTGTTAATTTCACAAAGTCTGAGATCTGCTTACCATATGCATTTTTGCCATCCTTGTTTGAACCTGTTAATGGATGAATTGGCCGTAGCTCACTGTTAGACTTTTGTTAAGCATCATGAATGCATCCCTGCCATGTATTTTGTTGCCATGTTTGGGTGCTGTAGCTTGTTCATCTCATTGCATTTAGATGGCTACTTGCTGTAAATCGCAGAACGTGGTCATATTTGAATTGCTTGCCATTTCCAAACCGTCACTCCGATTCTGGCGTTCTTTATATTGTTTTCAAGCGATTTCATCTCATCTTTCCAGTGGCACACTTGGATTTCCAAGTTGAAGCCAGGTTCATGCATACCTTGTCAAATCTTGCATATGCATCCCGCATCGCATCCCGCATAGCATACCATCCTTGCATCCTATTGTTTGATCCTTGCACGTGGTTGATTGTGTCCTTGTTGCTTGTTTGTCTTGTTTGGGTAGATCCGGGATACGAGTTCGCTAACGAGGAGCCCGTTGAGTTTTCTTTCGAGGATCCAGTCAACTCTGACAACTTTGCAGGCAAGATGATCATACCCTCGAAATCACTACTATGTTTGCTTTGCTAGATGCTCGCTCTTTTGCTATGCCAATGCTACGATGCCTACCACTTGCTTTCAAGCCTCCCAAATTGCCATGTGAAACCTCTAACCCACCATGTCCTAGCAAACCGTTGATTGGCTATGTTACCGCTTTGCTCAGCCCCTCTTATAGCGTTGATAGTTGCAGGTGAAGATTGGAGACCATTCCTTGTTGGAACATTATTTACTTGTTGGGATATCATTATATTGCCATGTTAGCTTAATGCATCTATATACTTGGTAAAGGGTGGAAGGCTCGGCCTCTCGCCTAGTGTTTTGTTCCACTCTTGCCGCCCTAGTTTCCGTCATATCGGTGTTATGTTCCCGGATTTGCGTTCCTTACGCGGTTGGGTTATAATGGGAACCCCTTGACAGTCCGCCTTGAATAAAACTCCTCCATCAATGCCCAACCTTGGTTTTACCATTTGCCACCTAGCATTTTCCCTTGGGTTTCGTGGACTCAAGGGTCGTCTTATTTTAAACCCTCGGGCCAGTGCTCCTCTGAGTGTTGGTCCAACCTAAAGCACCATGCGGGGCCGTCCCTTGGGAACTTGGGTTACGTTGGCTCCTGTATGCTTAGCTTATCCGGTGTGCCCTGAGAACGAGATATGTGCAGCTCCTATCGGGATTTGTCGGCACAACGGGTGGTGTTGTTGGACTTGTTTTACCATTGTCGGAGTTGTCTTGAAGAACCGGGATGCCAAGTCTGATCGGAATGTCTCGGGAGGAGGTCTATTCCTTCGTTGACCGTGAGAGCTTGTCATGGGCTAAGTTGGGACTCCCTGCAGGGATTTGAACTTTTGAAAGTCGTGCCCGCAGTTATGGGCAGATGGGAATTTGTTAATGTCCGGTTGTAGATAACTTAAACCTTAACTTAATTAAAATGAATCAACTGAGTGTGTTACCGTGATGGCCTCTTCTCGGCGGAGTCCGGGAAGTGGACACGGTGTTGGAGTAATGTTTGCGCAGGTTGTCCTCTAGTTTCTCGCTCGCGCTTTGCCTCCTCTTCTCGCTCTCTTTTGCGAACAGGATAGCCACCATATTTGCTAGTCGCTTGCTGCAGCTCCACATATTTACCTTGCCTTACCTATAAGCTTAAATAGTCTTGATCGCGAGGGTGCGAGATTGCTGAGTCCCTGTGGCTCACAGATTACTTCCAACCAGATGCAGGGCCTGATGATTCCGCTCCAGGTGACGCGCTTGAGCTCAAGTGGGAGTTCGACGAAGACTCTCAACGTTACTATGTTTCCTTTCCTGATGATCAGTAGTGGTGCCCAGTTGGGGTGATCGGGACCGTGTCGCATGTTGGGTTATCTTTTATTTTGGCGCCGTAGTCGGGCCATGAGTGTTTGGATGATGTAATGTTATTTATGTACTTGATTGACGTGGCGAGTGTAAGCCAACTATGTTATCTCCCCTTTTATTATCTATATTACATGGGATGTTGTGAAGATTGCCTAACTTGCGACATATGCCTTCAATGCGATTATGCTCTAAGTCGTGCCTCGACACGTGGGAGCTATAGTCGCATCGAGGGTGTTACAAGTTGGTAATCAGAGCCTTCCCCGACCTTAGGAGCCCCATTGCTTGATCGTTTTTAGCAGCCGAGTTGTGTCTAGAAAAATGTTTTGAGTCATTTAGGAATTATATATCGGAGAGTTTAGGAATTCTTTTTACTTCCCAGTCTCCTCATCGCTCTGGTAAGGCATCCTGACGTAGAGTTTTGACTCTTCTCTTCTCAAATTTCACTAAAAAATTTTAGGATCACGCGGGTATCTTGGAATCGTTCCGATGGTTTTATGATGAGAACATTGTCTTGGTGCCTCCTGTCAGGGGTTTTGTGGAAGTGTCCCGGGGAGTTGAGCTCTGAGGTGTTGTCGTCATAATTTTATCGTTGCAGTTCTGGAATACCTGAGTTTAGTACGCCGACATCGAAAATCTCTTTTATGCAGTTCGTTGGTGAGATAACCTCGACGCCACCCAGTACTGGGGCGGGAGTTCGGGAGTATCGCCATAACTTGTATAACGGATGCTTTTCGAAGGTTGAGGTAGATGGTTTCCGAAGTTTTCTCGGTTATGTGTTGAAGGATGGATACAGCTGGATGTAGGATTTGCTAGATTTGGGTGAGATATTATGCTTCCCCTGTATCCCCAACACCTGATTGCATAACCGGAAAGGTTCGGGAGTTTCATAGGTGGGAATTCTAGTAGCTCTAGTTCTTCTTCCACGGATATTTGGTTTGAGATTGGGATTTCTTACCGATTATTCGTTCTTGATCCGTACCTTGTTGATTTATTTCTCTACCTAATTCTAAGTGGCTTCTCAATTTATGGATATGTGACCATTTCAAGAGGAATGCATTCGTTCATTTTGTTCGGATGTGAAGACTATATGTTGCAATTTTCATTCCGTTGGATTCAGCTTCATTTTATCTGTCTATGTGCTAATGGTGGTCAACCTCTTCAGGATGGCTCCTCCAACGCGCACGACTCCGAATCCTGATCCGCCACCACCTCCACCTCCTCCGGAGGCATGGCAAGCTGTGATGGCCGCAACCAATGCAAACACACAGTTGATCATGCAAATTCTCAAGAGCGCAATCAAGGCAACCAAGGGAACCAAGGCAACAATCAGAATCACTTTGCTACACTCAACCAGTTCCTTGCTAACGGGCCAAAGACTTTCAGCAATTGTGTTGAGGCAACCGATGCTGACGATTGGCTTGTGGATCTGTGCAAGCATTTCGAGTGCAGTAACGTCAGGCCTGAGGACTTCGTCAAGTTCGCTTCCTTCCAACTCAAAGATCAAGCTGCAGAATGGTTCCAGCAGTACAAGGATTCCAGAGGTGGACGTGTAATTACCTGGGATGAATTCCGTCAAGATTTCAGAGCTCATCATATCCCTCAGAGCGTGGTTGAAAGCAAGCATGAGGAATTCCGCAACCTGAAGCAAGGCTCTTTGTCTGTCTATGACTACAACAAGTTGTTTCAGAAGCTCGCCCGCTTTGCCAAGCAGGACGTCCCTGATGAGAAGAGCATGATATACCAGTTCAGGGGTGGTCTCAGAGAAGAAATTCAGCTAGCTCTTGTTCTCTTTGAGCCCTTGAGGTACGATGAGTTCTACAACATGGCATTGAAGCAAGAGGCCGCTCAACTGAGGTGTGATGCTTCCAAGAAGCGAGTCAGAGATGTTACTCCTTCTTCCTCTACTCAAGTGGCCAAGCAGCAGAAGTATTGGCTTCCTCCTCCTCCGTTCCGTCAGCCGTATCAGCAGAAGAGCAAAGGTGGCAGTGGATCTTCCCACCCACCCAACCCTGGCTTTCAGAACAAGACTTCGTCTCAAGCTCCAAGATCGAGTGCTCCGTATCACCGTCCGCTTTCAGAGGTCACGTGCAACAAGTGCCAACAGAAGGGTCACTATGCCAACAAGTGCTTCAACCAGAGGCGTCTTCCTCCTCCTCCTCCTGTCAGATCGGCAAGTACAGCTGTGGTCAAGCATAAACCCAACTCCGCCAAGGTCAACTTGATGAATGCAGCTCAGGCAGAGGACTCATCAGATGTCATTATGGGTAACCTTCCTGTTAATGATATTCCTGCAAAAGTTCTTTTTGACACTGGTGCATCGCATTGTTTTATCTCGAGGCCATTTGTTTCTAAGCACGAGTTGCCTTTACAAGATTTCCTAGACAGTTTATCTGTGGTTTCTCCGGGTAAATTCATGAATGCAAGCGCTATCGCCCCAGATGTTACTATCACCTTGGGTGACTACAAGTTTCTCTCTTCTCGGTGGTTCTTGGTAACTCGGATATTGATCTTATTCTCGGAATGGATTGGCTTTCTAAACACAAGGCTCAGCTTGATTGTGCAGCCAGGCAGATTCAATTGACTCATTCGTCTGAGGATGTAATTGTCTTGCCGCTCGTGATGATACCATCCGTCTGTTTTCTCTCAATGAGAAAGGTGAACTCGGTGCCATCTCGCAAATTCCAGTCGTTTGCGAATATCAAGACGTCTTTCCAGAAGAGCTTCCAGGAATGCCTCTGCACCGGCCAGTTGAATTCGTTATTGATCTTGAGCCTGGCACGGAACCAGTGTGCAAGCGTCCTTACAAGCTCGGACCTGAAGAGTTGAAGGAGCTGAAGAAGCAACTCGATATTCAAGAGAGAATGGGTCTCATCCGGCCTAGTTCTTCTCCGTGGGGTTGTGGTGTTCTTTTTGTGAAGAAGAAGGATGGAACGGACCGACTTTGTGTTGATTACCGTCCATTGAACAAGAAGACCATCAAGAACAAATACCCACTTCCCAACATCAATGAGCTGTTCGAACAACTCAAAGGTGCCCAAGTATTCTCCAAGCTTGATCTCCGTATGGGTTATCATCAGATTCGAATCCGTGAGCAAGATATTCCCAAGACGGCTTTCAGGACAAGCTATGGTTCATATGAATACACTGTCATGTCTTTTGGCCTCGTCAACGCTCCTCCGACGTTCTCTCGCATGATGAACTTCATCTTCAACGCCTACACCAATGACTTCGTTTTGGTCTATCTCGACGACATTCTGGTTTTCTCGAAGAACAAGGAAGATCATGCCAAGCACTTGCGTTTGGTACTCGATAAGCTCAGAGAACACAGTTCTACGCCAAGTTCTCCAAGTGCGAATTTTGGCTCGATGAGGTTCTTTATCTTGGTCATATCATCTCTGCCAAGGGCATTGCGGTGAATCCTGAGAAGGTGTCTGCAATTGTGAATTGGGAACCTCCTCAGAACGTGAAGCAACTCCGTAGCTTCCTCGGTCTCGCAAGCTATTGCCGAAGATTCGTTGAAAACTTTTCTAAGATCGCGAAGCCTCTCTCAAATCTTCTCCAGAAGCACGTCAAGTACGTTTGGTCTCCGGAGTGTGACATTGCTTTCAACACTTTGAAAGAGAAATTGATCACTGCTCCAGTTCTGACTCCGCCTGATGAATCCAAGCCGTACGAGGTCTTTTGTGATGCCTCTCTCCAAGGTCTTGGCGCAGTGTTGATGCAAGAGAAGAAAGTTGTTGCTTATACCTCTCGCCAGTTGAAGCCCAATGAGAAGAACTACCCCACTCATGATCTCGAGTTGGCGGCAGTTGTGCATGCTCTTTTGACTTGGAGACATCTCTTATTGGGAAGAAAAGTGGACATTTTCACTGATCACAAGAGTCTCAAGTACATCTTCACTCAGCCTAATCTCAACCTCAGGCAAACTCGATGGGTCGAAATGATTCAAGAGTATAATCCGAGTATCGAGTATACTCCAGGCAAGGCCAATGTGATTGCTGACGCATTGAGCAGAAAGGCTTATTGCAACAGTCTGATTCTCAAGCCTTATCAACCCGAGCTTTGTGAAGCTTTCCGCAAACTTAATCTGCAAGTTGTTCCTCAAGGTTTCCTCGCCAACCTTCAAGTCTCTCCTACCTTGGAAGACCAGATTCGCCAAGCCCAGCTTCTTGATGCTATGGTGAAAAAGGTGAAGATTGGGATTGCCAAGAGTCAACCCAAGTACAAGTGCTACCGCCTTGATGACAAGGACACTCTCTTCTTCGAGGATCGTATTGTTGTGCCCAAAGGTGACCTTCGTAAAGTGATCATGAACGAGGCTCACAATTCTCTCCTCTCCATCCACCCTGGGAGCACGAAGATGTATCAGGACCTCAAGCAGGCTTATTGGTGGACTCGAATGAAGCGCGAGATTGCTCAATTCGTGAATGAATGTGATGTCTGCAGAAGAGTGAAGGCAGAACACCAAAGGCCAGCTGGTCTCCTCCAACCTCTTGCCATTCCAGAATGGAAGTTTGACCACATTGAGATGGACTTCGTGACTGGGTTTCCAAAGTCCAAGCGTGGCAATGATGCTATATTCGTTGTCATCGACAAACTCACCAAAGTGGCTCACTTTCTGCCTATCAAAGAGTCAATCACTGCAGCTCAATTGGCGGAACTCTATACCTCTCGAATTGTCTCTCTGCACGGTATTCCTCAAGTGATCTCTTCAGACCGTGGCAGCATCTTTACCTCCAAGTTTTGGGATTCTTTTCAGAAGGCCATGGGCACCAACATCCGCTTCAGCACAGCTTTCCATCCTCAAACTAGCGGTCAAGTCGAGCGTGTCAACCAGATTCTTGAAGATATGCTCAGGGCTTGTGTGATCTCCTTCGGCATGAAGTGGGAGGATTGTCTTCCTTATGCTGAATTCTCCTACAACAACAGTTTTCAAGCAAGTTCGGGCAAGGCCCCATTTGAAATTCTGTATGGCAGGAAGTGCCGTACCCCTCTCAACTGGTCTGAAACCGGTGAACGTCAGCTTCTCGGAAATGACTTAATCACAGAGGCAGAGGAAATGTGCAAAGTCATTCGAGATAACCTCAAAGCAGCCCAATCCCGCCAGAAGAGCTACTATGATAGTAAGCACCGTGATTTGGCTTTCGAGATCGGAGATCATGTTTACCTCCGCGTCTCTCCTATGAAAGGTACTCGTCGCTTCGGTATCAAAGGGAAGCTTGCCCCAGATACGTGGGACCTTTCAAGATTGTCAGCAAGAGAGGCGATCTCGCCTATCAACTCGAGCTTCCTTCAAACTTTGCAAATGTTCATGATGTGTTCCATGTCTCTCAGCTCCGAAAGTGCTTCAAGACTCCTGACCGCACCGTCAACTTCGAGGACATTGAGCTCCAAGAAGATCTCTCCTATCCTGAGCACCCCGTTCCTATTCTTGAAAAGACCGAACGCAAGACTCGCAACAAGTCAATCAAATTCCTCAAAGTCAAGTGGTCACACCATTCCGACCGTGAAGCTACCTGGGAACGCGAGGATCACCTCCGTTCTGAGTACCCGGCGTTCTTTCAGTCCTAGATCTCGGGACGAGATCCTTTCGTAGTGGTGGAGTGTTGTAACACCCCGGATATGACTTTCCCAATTTGTACTCCAACTCTTGCCGTTTCCGGCGTTAAGTTATCTTATTTTCTCGGGTTCGGGTTTTTGTCTCCGTGTGTTGTTATCGTTGTCATGCATCTCATATCATGTCATCATGTGCATTGCATTTGCATATGTGTTCATCTCATGCATTCGAGCATTTTCCCCGTTGTCCGTTTTGCATTCCGGCGCTTCATTCTCCTCTGGTGGTCATTTCTACCTTTCTTTCATGTGTGGGGATTAAACATTTCTGGATTGGACCGAGACTTGCCAGGCGGCCTTGGTTTACTACCGGTAGACCGCCTGTCAAGTTTCGTACCATTTGGACTTCGTTTGATGCTCCAACGGTTAACCGAGGGACCGAAAAGGCCTCGTGTGTGTTGCAGCCCAACACCCCTCCAAGTTGGCCCAAAACCCACCAAAAACCTCTCCATCATCTAGAGCGTTCGATCACGATCGCGTGGCCGCAAACCGCACCTCATTTGGACTCTCCTAGCTCCCTCCATGTCTATATAAAGACCCCCCATTCGAAATCCCGGATCCAAACCCTAGATCCATCTTCGTCCGCCGCCGCCGGACAAAAACCTCAGCCGACGGACGTGTCCGACTTCCACCCCGCCGCCATGTGTCACTGCCCGAGGCGTCGCCGCCTCCACCTACCGCGTCAGCCCGGCGAGCCCGCGGGAGGCCCTCCTGGCCCGGTTCCCGCGCGCCGCCGCCCGCGCCCGACGTCCTCTTTCTCCTTCGCCGCGCCGCCTCCCCGCCTCCTCTAGCCGGACCTCCGCCGCCGCACCATTGCCGGCCAGAAGAGAGCTCCAGCCCGGCCGCCGCGTCCTCCCTCCACTGCCCGCGCGCCCCAAGGCGCCGGCCACCCTCGCCGACCTCGCTCCCGCGCCGCTCCGGCCCCTCACCGCCCGGATCCGGCGCCCCGGCAAGTTCCTCGACGATTCCGGCGAAGTTCTGGCGAACCTCGTTTCGCGTGAAGCCCCGGATCTGGATCTGAGATTTAAATCTCGGTTGACTTTCTCCCGAAACCCTAGTTCATATTGCCATGTTCATCATGCTATAACTTTGCATCCGTAACTCCGTTTTGGGCATATAGCATATCAAAATGTTTGTCTCAGAGAGTACATCACTTCATTCCATTGCATCATTTTCATTTGAGTTCATCTCGATGCCCGAAATACTGTTGGAAGAGTTCTACTTGAGATATTTGTCAGATCTGCTACTCAATTTAGATATTTGTCATTTTTGCCATGATTATTGTGTGCATGATATGCCCATGAGCTCTACATATGTTTTGTTAAGGGTTTTGCCATCTTTCCAGAGGTGCAACCCATGTATTTTTGTGATGTGTGTGGTGACTAGCACAAGCTTGCAAAGTGAGGCACTTGGTAATGCTGATTTCAGGGACTTAGCATTTCCACTAAGTCCTTGATCTGTTTATCTCATGTTGCCATATGTTCATGTTGTTTCCTAGTGATCCGTGCCTCTTTTGAGGATGATCAGTAAGGATGTTTTGTTAATCTTGTAGTGCTCTATCCATCCATGTTTTTGTTTGCAATTATGGAGCACCCTAGCTTAAGTCAATCGAGCTCTACTTTTGCTACTTCGTGAATCTGGGCAGATTGTCTACTTGTTAGCGATTTTGCCGATGATGTTGTAGTTGATCCGTGCATGCTATGTTATTGTTCTTGCCATGTCTAGCTTGCATTTTGTGTATTCTTGATGGGTGTATGCTTAGATTATCATGACTTGCTCCGTAGTGAGTGCATCGAGCTCGTAAACATGCCTACTTGATATCTGTTTCAGCATGCTCCAGTTTTCACTAAGTCTGTGATCCGATTATGTTTTTACCATGTTCACATGCTTGCAATTGTATTTTCTGATCCCTTTTGGCTCAAGGTCACTAAGGGACTTTTGTTAAGCTCTTTGAGTAGCTCCATGCCATGCTTTACTTTACCATGTTCAGGTCCTGTAGCATGTAGTGTTGTTGCTCCGAAGAGTGCTATCTGATCTGAAATTCCAGACAAGTGTTAATTTCACCAAGTCTGAGATCTGTTTACCATATGCATTTTTGCCATGCTTTTTTGAACCTGTTAATGGATGATTTGGCCGTAGCTCAGTGCTAGACTTTTGTTAAGCATCATGAATGCATCCCTGCCATGTATTTTGTTGCCATGTTTGGGTGATGTAGCTTGTTCATCTCATTGCATTTAGATGGCTACTTGCTGTAAATCGCAGAACATGGTCATATTTGAATTGCTTGCCATTTCCAAGTCGTAACTCCGATTCCGGCGTTCTTTATATCGTTTTCAAGCAATTTCATCTCATCTTTCCAGTGGAACACTTGGATTTCCATGTTGAGGCCAGGTTCATGGATTCCTTGTCAAATATTGCATATGCATCCCGCATCGCATCCCGCATAGCATACCATCCTTGCATCCTATTGTTTGATCCTTGCACGTGGTTGATTGTGTCCTTGTTGCTTGTTTGTCTTGTTTGGGTAGAGCCGGGAGACGAGTTCGTTAATGAGGATCCCGTTGAGTTTGCTTTCGAGGATCTAGTCAACTCTGACAACTTTGCAGGCAAGATGATCATACCCTCGAAAGCACTACTATCTTTGCTTTGCTAGATGCTCGCTCTTTTGCTATGCCAATGCTACGATGCCTACCACTTGCTTTCAAGCCTCCCAAATTGCCATGTGAAACCTCTAACCCACCATGTCCTAGCAAACCGTTGATTGGCTATGTTACCGCTTTGCTCAGCCCCTCTTATAGCGTTGCTAGTTGCAGGTGAAGATTGGAGACCGTTCCTTGTTGGAACATTATTTACTTGTTGGGATATCATTATATTGCCATGTTATCTTAATGCATCTATATACTTGGTAAAGGGTGGAAGGCTCGGCCTCTCGCCTAGTGTTTTGTTCCACTCTTGCCGCCCTAGTTTCCGTCATATCGGTGTTATGTTCCCGGATTTTGCGTTCCTTACGCGGTTGGGTTATAATGGGAACCCCTTGACAGTCCGCCTTGAATAAAACTCCTCCAGCAATGCCCAACCTTGGTTTTACCATTTGCCACCTAGCCTTTTCCCTTGGGTTTCGCGGACTCAAGGGTCATCTTATTTTAAACCCCCGGGCCAGTGCTCCTCTGAGTGTTGGTCCAACCTAGAGCACCGTGCGGGGCCGTCCCTTGGCAACTTGGGTTACGTTGGCTCCCGTATGCTTAGCTTATCCGGTGTGCCCTGAGAACGAGATATGTGCAGCTCCTATCGGGATTTGTCGGCACAACGGGTGGTGTTGCTGGACTTGTTTTACCATTGTCGGAGTTGTCTTGAAGAACCGGGATGCCGAGTCTGATCGGAATGTCTCGGGAGGAGGTCTATTCCTTCGTTGACCGTGAGAGCTTGTCATGGGCTAAGTTGGGACTCCCTGCAGGGATTTGAACTTTCGAAAGCCATGCCCGCGGTTATGGGCAGATGGGAATTTGTTAATGTCCGGTTGTAGATAACTTAAACCTTAACTTAATTAAAATGAATCAACTGAGTGTGTTACCGTGATGGCCTCTTCTCGCGGAGTCCGGGAAGTGGACACGGTGTTGGAGTAATGTTTGCCGCAGGTTTGCCCTCTAGTTTCTGCTTCGCGCTTTGCCTCCTCTTCTCGCTCTCTTTTGCGAACAGGATAGCCACCATATTTGCTAGTCGCTTGCTGCAGCTCCACATATTTACCTTGCCTTACCTATAAGCTTAAATAGTCTTGATCGTGAGGGTGCGAGATTGCTGAGTCCCTGTGGCTCACAGATTACTATTCCAACCAGATGCAGGGCCTGATGATTCCGCTCCAGATGACGCGCTTGAGCTCAAGTGGGAGTTCGACGAGGACTCTCAACGATACTATGTTTCTTTTCCTGATGATAAGTAGTGGTGCCCAGTTGGGGTGATCGGGACCGTGTCGCTTGTTGGGTTATCTTTTATTTTGGCGCCGTAGTCAGGCCATGATTGTTTGGATGATGTAATGTTATTTATGTACTTGATTGACGTGGCGAGTGTAAGCCAACTACGTTATCTTCCCTTTTATTATCTATATTACATGGGATGTTGTGAAGATTGCCTAACTTGCGACTTATGCCTTCAATGCGATTATGTCTCTAAGTCGTGCCTCGACACGTGGGAGCTATAGTCACATCGAGGGTGTTGATCTCCCCGGGTTCTTCTCTCTTTAGCTCTATCTTCATTTGCCAAGCATCATCGCCCTCATTGTTGGAGGAGGTACGACATGATGCCTAGCCTTGACAACTCTGGCAGAAAATAGCTCGAAACAAAAACAGAGCATAATCGTGTGGTACGGTGGTCAAAACCTTCGGGAGATTATACAATGAATTTTGTCAGGACCCCGACTCGATGTCACATTGATCTAGCCTGTAACACCTCATATCACTTTGCGGCCTCACGCACGGTATCCCCACAGGTGTCGCCTTACCTTTGCCCGGGACCGTTTGCGCCTTTTGGCTCACGTATATGATAGTGTCGCTAGCATCCATATGATAAAGAGCCCGGGCTGACATGACTAGTCGTAAACCCAAAGTGGCACAGACTTACATGGACAGGCATCCATGACCCAGCTTCGAACGTGTCGGTCAACAGCAAGTGGGTCCGGGCTGTAGCACTGGGCTAGCAGGACTCCGGTAAACCGGGCTGTAGCGGGCTAACAGGACTCCGGTACTCAATGCGTGACATTTCCCCAAAGGGACAGACACAGGAACGAAGAAGGACACATGCCGGCCAGCCTAAGTGTTCCAGAGCAGTAGCAAGCTACCATGGCTCAGCGATAACACTAGGAGACATTTCCCGGTAAGAGAGGCTACTAAAGATAAACAACTAGATAGTCAGATCCCACACATACCAAGCATTTCAATCATACACACAATATGCTCGATATGTGCAAATACAACAAGGCATCACAACATGACTCTATGACACAAGTACTTTATTTAAGGCTCAGGGAGCCATACATAACAACACAAAGGTACGGGTCACACGACCCAGCATTCAAGTCCTACAGTCATACAAAACAGCAGCGGAAGTAACTTGTCTGAGTACAGACAACTAGAAAAATAAAAGAGGTTTGGAAAGCCTCTGCTATACTACATGGTCCTTCACAAGCTCAGGATCACCACCTGGGCCTTATCCTACTCATTGATGTCAACGTCTACGTAGAACCCATCAGAAGGGGTTGCAGCGTCTTCTATAAAAATGTAAATTATAGCAACATGAGTACAAAGGTACTCAGCAAGACTTACATCAGATCCTACATACATGCATATTATCAAGAAGGGTTGGTGGAGTTATTGCAGCAAGCTAGCTTTGACTCTTGGCTAGGCTAACCTACGAGACTCCAACTTGAAATGGTTTTGTGTACACGAGTCCACTACTCACCAATTCAATACACTACCAAGGATCCACCTCCGTCTTCCTACGGAAGAGCCATCCTCGGCACTCACACTTATCTTGAGACTTTTAGTAGTTTCCATTTACTTGTCTATGAACTGTATAGGCAACCAAGTAGTCCTTTACCGCGGACGCGGCTATTCGAATAGATCATGATAACCCTGCAGGGGTGTACTTCTTCATACATGTTTCCACCACTTAGCGTCTGCACACGACATGTGCTCGGCAGACTTCAAGCGAAAGCCGACGTGGGTGTAGACCACGACCTACCTAAACACTTAAGCCTCTAGTCCAGGTTTATCGCCTATCCAGGTTCCATCCGCAGGGAGTCCGGCCGAGGTTTCCCATACGGCCCCGAACGATGTGAACAGGGTTCCCGAGATATCTAACGGGTATTCGGTACACCGTGCCACATACCTACCGCATCACAGCCCACCCCTACGGTCAGCGCTGTCCACGGCCTCCAGTAGGCTACAAACACCAGAAACTACGTGCAACTCCTGGACAGAGAGCTAGGGTGAATAAGAAGTCGAGCGGGGTCATATTTCAGGGCCCAATGCATGGTAGTAGCTGTATCTTAAATCGCACATACAGATCTCAGTGCTTAAGGTCGGCTTCAATGAAACAACCCACCATGTACTCCTACATGGCCTCTCATCGATACCTTTACCAAATCGTGTTCACCACACCACTCTCATTACTGACATAATCATTTCACTCTAGCCATCACCCAGATGAACCAGACCTGACACGACTCTAAGCATAGCAGGCATAGCAAGGTAGGAACAACACACACATATGGCTCAATCAACTCCTACACATGCTAGTGGGTTTCATCTAGTTACTGTGGCAATGACAGGTCATGCAGAGGAAATGGGTTCAACTACCGTAGCACACAGCAGTTTGAAACGCGTTGTCTTAATGCAGTAAAAGAGAGCAGGAGCGAGAACATGGGATTGTATCGATATGATCAAATGGTTGGTTGCTTGTCTGATGGTTCGATGCACTGATACGGTTCTTCGTTAGGGTAATCACGATACTCCTCGGAGGCAGAACCTGTCGCAAAGGACACCGATACACAACCATCACCAAACAATGTGCAACAGTATGATGCATGCATGAAACATAGCAATATGAGTGTGTTGGGCTAATGCAACTAAGACCAGAAGGGTTTGGACCAATTTGAATCAAAGATTCAAATTTCAAACTCAAACATGGCCTTTTAAAGTGCTTTTCTTTGTTCTGCATTAAACATCAAGTTAACTTGTTTAGTCATGCATGGAAATAGTACAGATGGATAGATTGGATTTTTCTGATCATTTTTCATATATAATTTGTCTGATTTGGAGTTACAGAATAAAAGTTATGAATTTTTGAAGTTTAAATTATATTCTGGAATTTCCTATATTAGATTAATTCCAGAAAATCAATTATTGCGTCAGCCTGACGTCAGTGTGACGTCAGCAGGTCAACGGAACATGTCCGGGTCAAACCTGACAGTGGGTCCCGCATGTCAGGGTGATTAACTTAATTAAAGTTTAATTAAAACTAAACCTGTTTAATTAACAGGGCTGGGCCCCACCTGTCATTGACTCAGGGGAGTCAACCAGGGCCCACCCGTGGTCAAAGTCAATGCCAGCAGCGCCGGCGTTTAGCTGCCGGCGAGCCCGACGCGGCGGCGGGAGTGGTTTTGGCCGTTTCGGCCACCAAATGGGTCACGAAGACCACCGGAGTGGAGCTGAGGACGAACCGCAGCTCCTGGTGGAGTCCGTTGGGGTCGGGGTGGCCGGAGTTGGCGCCGGCGACGACCTTGGCGGCCATCGGAGTTCGGGTGAAAGCGAACTCGGCCTAGGGTGTGCGGGGAGGTGCGGGAAGTGCATGGTTGGGCCCAACGCAGCGTGGTGAGTGCGTTGGCCACCGCGGGTTGGCTGGAGGATGGCCGGGAGCACGTCGGCGACGAGATCCGCGGTGGTGCGTGCGTGTGATCTTCGTGCGGTGGCTACACGGCTCGGGAATGAGAGAGAGAGGGTCGGAGGGGTAGCTAGGCTCACAGCGCTCCCGTAGAGGCCACCGGCGGGGTCGGGGACGAGCTGAGGCGGCGACGGCATTGAAGGGGATCTCCGGTGACGGCGAGCTCGGGCGAGGTCGGTGCGGTGGTCTCGGGCCGCACGAGCACACGGGGCTCGGCTAGCTCGATGAAGTGGATGGCGGCGGAGCTCCTGGACACGGCGGCACGGCGTGGGGTTGACGGAGGGCGTGGCTACGGCGAGGGGGTGGCGGCGATGGCGTCGGCCATGGCGTGGGAGAGCGAGGGAGAGGAGCTGGAGAGGTGAGGGGGTGTCTGGGAGGTTCGGGGGAGAGAGAGAGGCCGATTCACGGCGTTAGCCGGGCGAGGGAGGCAGCGAGCAGGTGCGTGGCACCCATGCGGTGCTCGCCGTCGAGCACCTGCCTGCCTGCCTGGCCGGCAAGCAGCTCGCTGGCGCGGTGCTGGGCTGGGCCGGCAGGTGGGCCGGGTGCTGGGCGCCAGGTAAGCTTTTTCCATTTTTTTCTGTTTTCTGTTTTTTAATACTTCTGCAACTTTGTTGAATTAAATAAAATACTTAGGCTACTCCTAAAATCACCAAACTACTCCTGGTCCATAGTTGGATTATTTCCAACAGGAAACATTTTAGTTTGGAGATATTTGAGCATTTAAATATTTTATATAATTTTAAATACCCAAATTCAAATATTTATGATTTAATTCAAAAACCCTAAGCTGGCCTAGGAAAATGTGCACCACTTTTGGCAGAGGTTCTGAACCAAGACAAAAATGATGGGCATTTTAGAAGGGCATTTCAGGTTCATTGAAAAAGTTTTTAGTAAACCCTATTGGATTCAGAGGGGACTGGGGGTTCTGTCATCCCCATTTCAGGTTTCTGATGAAAGATAAACATGATGCAACACTCTAATGCATGACTAACTAGGATGTGACAACTCACCCCCACTCAAAAGAATCTCGTCCCGAGATTTGGGTTCCTCCGGGAAGAAGGCGGGATACTCGAGTCGAAGACGATCCTCCCTTTCCCAAGTTGCTTCATCCTCAGAATGGTGCGACCATTGTACTTTGAGAAACTTGATATTATGACGTCGAGTGGTACGCTCGGCCTGATCGAGGATACGAATGGGGTACTCTCGATATGTAAGATTATCTTGGAGATCAAGCGTTTCGTAGTCCACTCCACGGATAGGATCCGAGAAGCAACGCCTGAGTTGAGAAACGTGGAAGACATCGTGGACTCTGGAGAGGTGCGGAGGTAGTTCCAACTGGTAGGCAACTTCTCCTCGTTTGGCGAGAATGCGAAAAGGTCCAATGTAACGAGGAGCCAATTTGCCTTTGATACCGAAACGATGGGTTCCCTTCAGAGGGGTAACCCGAAGATAAGCCTTCTCGTCAACCTCGAAAGTCATAGCCTTATGTTTTCGGTCATATTGACTCTTTTGACGAGATTGGGCTGTTTTCAACTTTTCACGAACGATGCGAACTTGTTCTTCTGCTTCCTGAATCATATCCGGGCCAAAGAATTGTCTTTCCCCGGTCTCTGACCAGTTAAGGGGTGTTCGACACCGTCGTCCATAGAGAACTTCAAAAGGGGCTTTACCCAAGCTAGATTGATAGCTGTTGTTGTAAGCGAATTCGGCAAATGGAAGGCATTTCTCCCAATCCATTCCGAATGAGATAACAGAGGCTCGAAGCATGTCTTCTAGGATCTGGTTGACGCGTTCTACTTGACCACTCGATTGAGGGGGAAAAGCGGTGCTAAAGGAAAGGCGGGTTCCCATAGCGTTTTGGAAACTTTCCCAAAATCGAGAGGTGAAAAGACTTCCTCAATCCGAGTTAATTTCCAAAGGAACACCATGGAGAGACACTATCCGGGAGATGTATAAGTCTGCCAATTGACTAGCGGTTATACTCTCACGAACAGGTAGGAAATGGGCTACTTTGGAAAGACGATCGACAACGACAAAGATAGCATTATTCCCTCTCTTGGTCCTGGGAAAACCGGTAATGAAATCCATACCAATTTTATCCCATTTCCATTCAGGAATAGCTAGGGGCTGAAGGGTGCTAGCAGGCCGTTGATGCTCTGCTTTTACACGACGACAGACGTCGCAATTAGCAATATACTGAGCAATTTCTCTCTTCATCCTAGTCCACCAGAACCTCTGGCGTAGGTCCTGATACATCTTGGTACTACCCGGATGAATGGTGAGAGGAGATTCATGAGCCTCCTTAAGGATCAACTGCCGTAGATGCTGGTTCTTGGGAACCACTAGATGGTTCTCAAAGTACACAACACCATGATCATTTGTGGAGAAACAACTAGCACCTCCGCTAGCAATGTTCTCCTTGATTTTAGATATTCCTTTATCTCGCTTTTGGGCAGCGATGATTTGATCCGTAAGAGTAGGTTTCGCTACCAAGGTGGAAAGAAATCCTTGAGGAACAATGTGAAGGTTAAGCTTCCGAAATTCCTCATGGAGAAGCGGTTGACTTTGTTGTAACATTAGGTTGTTACAATAAGATTTACGACTTAGCGCATCAGCCATGACGTTGGCTTTCCCTGGGGTGTAAGTTATTCCTAAGTCGAAATCTGTGATCAACTCAACCCAACGTCTTTGCCTGAGATTCAAATCCGGTTGGGTGAAAATGTACTTCAGACTTTGGTGATCAGTGAATATTTCGCAACGGTTACCGAGGAGGTAATGTCGCCAGGTTTTAAGTGCATAGACTACGGCTGCAAGCTCTAGATCATGAGTAGGATAATTCTCCTCATGTGGGTGCAATTGCCGTGAAGCGTAAGCAATTACGTGTCGATCTTGCATGAGAATGCAACCTAGTCCTTGTCGCGAGGCGTCGCAGTAGATAACAAAGTCCTTAGAGAAGTCTGGCGGTACCAGACGGGAGCAGAAGTCAGGCGTCTTTTCAGTTCCTGAAAGCTGTGCTCACATTGTGGAGTCCATTCGAATTTCTTATCTTTCTTGAGGAGTTCGGTTAGAGGTTTAGCAACTTTGGAGAAGTTTTCGACAAAGCGACGACAATAGCTCGCTAAGCCCAGAAAACTCCGAACTTGCTTGACCGATTCAGGTGGAGTCCAATTAAGGACGGCTTGAACTCGCTCAGGGTTAACAGCAATACCTTTACCAGATATTACATGACCCAGATAGGTCACTTCTGACAACCAAAATTCACATTTGGAAAACTTGGCATAAAGGCGATGCTCTCGAAGTTTCTTCAACACTAGCCTTAAATGTTCGGCATGTTCTTCCTCGTTCTTGGAGTAGATGAGTATATCATCGAGATAAACTACGACGAATTTATCCAAATACTCCATGAAGATTGAGTTCATTAACCGAGAAAAGGTGGCTGGAGCGTTGGTTAACCGAAGGACATGACGGTGTACTCGTATTGGCCATAACGAGTAACAAAGGCCGTTTTAGGAATGTCCCCGTTTCTGATTTTGATTTGATGGTAGCCCAACCTCAAATCCATCTTGGAGAAGACTGAGGATCCAGCGAGCTGATCATACAGGTCGTTGATCCTGGGGAGCGGATATTTGTTCTTGATTGTGACCAAATTGACAGGTCGATAATCTACAACCATCCGGTCCGTACCATCCTTCTTCTTGACGAATAGGACGGGGCAGGCCCACGGAGATGAGCTAGGTCGGATGAAACCCTTTTTTAAGGACTCATCGAGTTGTTTCTTAAGCTCGACTAGTTCTAGTGGTGCCATCTTATAGGGTCTTCTAGCAATCGGAACGGTTCCTGGAATGAGGTCTATTACGAACTCAACATCCCTGTCAGGTGGAACACCTGGCAATTCCTCTGGGAAGACATCCGGGAAGTCACAAACTACCGGAACATCCTCAAGGTCTGGCAAAGGGCTGGCGTTAAGAGAATATAATTGTCGCTTGGCTAATCGGGTCAAGACATTGACTATCTTCCCCGAAGGATGGGTGAGTTGAACAGTCCTAGAGAAGCAATCAATTTGGGCATGATGAACTGACATCCAGTCCATACCCAGAATGATATTAATATCTGAAGATTTAAGGGCTATCAAAGATGCGAGGAAAACAAGTCTGTCGACTTGGATTTCATTTCCATGGCTTACTCTAGAAGTTTGCCATTTGGATCCCGGAGTTTGAATTACCATAGAGGCTGGCATGTCACAGAATGCGATGTTATGCAAACGAGCATAGTTTTCAGATATAAAGAATGAGAGGCTCCTGTGTCAAAAAGAACAGATGCCGGGTGGCAATTAACAAGGAGCGTACCGAGAACGACGTTGGGATCCTCTTGAGCTTCTTCGGCAGAGATACAGTTGACATGGCCACGTGTAGCGGTGGCCAGCTTGGCATGGAACACTTTCCCTGTCGGCTTGCCACGGCCAACAGCTTTAGCAGGCTGGTTGTGGTTGGTCTGGGGACACTCACGCATATAGTGACCAGATTCCCCACACTTGAAACAGGTCACAGAACTGGTACGTGGAGGAGCATTGTTGGTTGGACCCCCATAGGGCTTGGCTGGTGCAGACTGTTGAACAGGGCGAGGCGCCTGGAAAGATGGCCTCGGTGTGAACCTGGGTGGCAGGGCGGTGTTGGGCACCCACACGCGGCGCTTCTGAGGACCAGCACTGGATGAGGAACCCATGTCACGGCCATGCTTGCGTGTTGCGTCATAATCAGTCTGACCAGTTTCAGCACTGATGGCCTTGTTAACAAGTTTCTGAAAAGATGTGCACTCATGCAGACGGAGGTCGCGGCGAAGCTCAGGACTAAGTCCCTTACGGAACCTTGCTTGCTTCTTGGCATCAGTAGAAACTTCCTCAGTTGCATATCGTGCGAGGTTACCAAACTCCCTGCTGTAAACATCCACAGAGAGTCGGCCTTGGGTGAAATTGCAAAATTCCTCACGTTTACGGTCCATGAGACCCTCCGGAATGTGATGTTCACGGAAAGCCTCGCTGAATTCAGCCCAAGTAGTGACATGGCCCGCTGGGCGCATAGCTCCATAATTCTCCCACCATAGACTGGCGGGGCCTTCAAGATGATATGCAGCAAAGGTGACCTTGTCAGCCTCCGCTACCAGCGCGGAACACAGTTTGTGAGAAATACTGCGAAGCCAGTCATCAGCGTCGAGAGGCTCGACGGAGTGGTGGAACGTGGGTGGATGTAACTTGATGAAATCACTGAGTGACACCACGTTAGTCCTCTGATGGTGTGCCGTGTTCTGTTCAATACGCTCCAACAAACGGTTGGTCTCCCGCTTGTTTCTTTCGGCTTCCATCATAACCTCGGCTAGGGAAGGAGGATGAGGCAGATTTGCATTCCTGACTTCACTGCCTTCGGCCTGCTCTTGAGGAGCAGGGTTAGTGCGCGTGTTGACCATCCTAGGTAAACAAGACAATGATTCAGTCAGAATGATAAAATTCCGACATAGGATACAGAATGTAAGGAATAACTCGGAATGCAAGATGATCATCCGTATGACATGGTAGATACAGAAACTGCTTCTTTATTCCATCGTCATACACACCATACAGGGTTTAGTACAAGACCAAACAAAGTACTATTACGGTGAAAAGAGGATTACATCTCATCGGAGGCATCCCAAGCTCCTATACATTATTTTTCTACATCTCCGGAAAGAGTACAAACTAGGTCATATCCCACGAGTCACGCAGGACGATAGACGACACAGCTAACACGAACTAGTGATACTACCACTAACTCAGACCGATCCGTAGTAGTCCTCGTAGAAGTCACCTCCATAGCCTGGAAGCTCAACATGATCATCCGGAAACAGACGATCTCGCGGAGCTTGTGGACCATAGGGACTAGGATGAGGTCTTGGACCAACAGACGGTGGCCTGCGGGGACCGCGAGGTGGGGTGATGCCTCCTACATCACGCCAACCCATCACGTCTGGCAGAGCAGATCTCACAGGATAGAGATCGCGCATATCCGAATATCCAGCTTGCACTGCCGGTGCAAACCGAGTCAATGTGGCCCAATGGTCAGCACGGGTATTGAAGAGCTCTAACCTCAAGGCCCGATTTTCACGGTCCTTATCCTCAAGCATCTCAGCAGTAGTGCGGGTCCGTGAATCCTCCTGGGTGGGGTCAGCATAGATAGCCTGGAGATACCCTTGTGCTCCCGGAAGTGATCCTGGCATATACCGGAAATCAGAGTCCCGAAATAGACCAGACCTGACTCGCATGATGGTCATCATAGAGTAGGCGGCGTCCTGCACAGCCATCTCAATAGTAACCCCGAGTCCATAGGAGCAGTGAAGGGGCTCGATGGATCCAGGATAAGATGGAAATATCCTGATAGTGCAGAGATACTGGCTTTGATTGAAGTCCCGAAATTGCTCTTCGACCGTGTACTCAGGATACCAACGGTATCCAGCCTCAGTCATTACCCTGACCAACATGGCGGTATGACCGGGTACATCTAGGCATCGAGTCGAGTCAGGCGAACCACTTGATTGAGGTCGCGAGTGGCCATCTGAAAGCACAACCATAATGCAAAGGCATTAGAATTTCTAGCAAAATTTCGGCAGCATAACAGCTGTAAATGCTCAAGAAGGATTTTGAGACATTTGACAAAGGATTTCATACACACTCAACATCATCATATCAAGTTCTGAGTCCATCCTAGCAACATAATGTGGTAGTAGAATTGAACTAGGCTTGTATCCATCAAACCTATAAGGTACTACTGATTAGTAACATGTGATCCTGATAGAGAGAATAGATCCTAATTCCTTAACCCCCGGTGGAAGAATAGACTGACTCAGATCAGAATGTCATAAGATAAAGAAGTAAAAGGAGCCTTACGTTCCAACCCACAAACAATTCCCCTACATATAACTAAAGAATTTCTAGACTCAACATCGACCAGTTTGGCTTGGAGAACCTACAGGCAGTCCGGCTCTGATGCCAACGCTGTCAGGACCCCGACTCGATGTCACATTGATCTAGCCTGTAACACCTCATATCACTTTGCGGCCTCACGCACGGTATCCCCACGGGTGTCGCCTTACCTTTGCCCGGGACCGTTTGCGCCTTTTGGCTCACGTATATGATAGTGTCGCTAGCATCCATATGATAAGAGCCCGGGCTGACATGACTAGTCGTAAACCCAAAGTGGCACAGACTTACAGGGACAGGCATCCATGACCCAGCTTCGAACGTGTCGGTCAACAGCAAGTGGGTCCGGGCTGTAGCACTGGGCTAGCAGGACTCCAGTAAACCGGGCTGTAGCGGGCTAACAGGACTCCGGTACTCAATGCGTGACATTTCCCCGAAGGGACAGACACAGGAACGAAGAAGGACACATGCCGGCCAGCCTAAGTGTTCCAGAGCAGTAGCAAGCTACCATGGCTCAGCGATAACACTAGGAGACATTTCCCGGTAAGAGAGGCTACTAAAGATAAACAACTAGATAGTCAGATCCCACACATACCAAGCATTTCAATCATACACACAATATGCTCGATATGTGCAAATACAACAAGGCATCACAACATGACTCTGTGACACAAGTACTTTATTTAAGGCTCAGAGAGCCATACATAACATACACAAAGGTACGGGTCACACGACCCAGCATTCAAGTCATACAGTCATACAAAACAGTAGCAGAAGTAACTTGTCTGAGTACAGACAACTAGAAAAATAAAAGAGGTTTGGAAAGCCTCTGCTATACTACGTGGTCCTTCACAAGCTCAGGATCACCACCTGGGCCTTAGCCTACTCATTGATGTCAACGTCTACGTAGAACCCATCAGAAGGGGTTGCAGCGTCTTCTATAAAAATGTAAATTATAGCAACATGAGTACAAAGGTACTCAGCAAGACTTACATCAGATCCTACATACATGCATATTATCAAGAAGGGTTGGTGGAGTTATTGCAGCAAGCTAGCTTTGACTCTTGGCTAGGCTAACCTACGAGACTCCAACTTGAAATGGTTTTGTGTACACGAGTCCACTACTCACCAATTCAATACACTACCAAGGATCCACCTCCGTCTTCCTACGGAAGAGCCATCCTCGGCACTCACACTTATCTTGAGACTTTTAGTAGTTTCCATTTACTTGTCTATGAACTGTATAGGCAACCAAGTAGTCCTTTACCGCGGACGCGGCTATTCGAATAGATCATGATAACCCTGCAGGGGTGTACTTCTTCATACATGTTTCCACCACTTAGCGTCTGCACACGACATGTGCTCGGCAGACTTCAAGCGAAAGCCGACGTGGGTGTAGACCACGACCTACCTAAACACTTAAGCCTCTAGTCCAGGTTTATCGCCTATCCAGGTTCCATCCGCAGGGAGTCCGGCCGAGGTTTCCCATACGGCCCCGAACGATGTGAACAGGGTTCCCGAGATATCTAACGGGTATTCGGTACACCGTGCCACATACCTACCGCATCACAGCCCACCCCTACGGTCAGCGCTGTCCACGGCCTCCAGTAGGCTACAAACACCAGAAACTACGTGCAACTCCTGGACAGAGAGCTAGGGTGAATAAGAAGTCGAGCGGGGTCATATTTCAGGGCCCAATGCATGGTAGTAGCTGTATCTTAAATCGCACATACAGATCTCAGTGCTTAAGGTCGGCTTCAATGAAACAACCCACCATGTACTCCTACATGGCCTCTCATCGATACCTTTACCAAATCGTGTTCACCACACCACTCTCATTACTGACATAATCATTTCACTCTAGCCATCACCCAGATGAACCAGACCTGACACGACTCTAAGCATAGCAGGCATAGCAAGGTAGGAACAACACACACATATGGCTCAATCAACTCCTACACATGCTAGTGGGTTTCATCTAGTTACTGTGGCAATGACAGGTCATGCAGAGGAAATGGGTTCAACTACCGTAGCACACAGCAGTTTGAAACGCGTTGTCTTAATGCAGTAAAAGAGAGCAGGAGCGAGAACATGGGATTGTATCGATATGATCAAATGGTTGGTTGCTTGCCTGATGGTTCGATGCACTGATACGGTTCTTCGTTAGGGTAATCACGATACTCCTCGGAGGCAGAACCTGTCGCAAAGGACACCGATACACAACCATCACCAAACAATGTGCAACAGTATGATGCATGCATGAAACATAGCAATATGAGTGTGTTAGGCTAATGCAACTAAGACCAGAAGGGTTTGGACCAATTTGAATCAAAGATTCAAATTTCAAACTCAAACATGGCCTTTTAAAGTGCTTTTCTTTGTTCTGCATTAAACATCAAGTTAACTTGTTTAGTCATGCATGGAAATAGTACAGATGGATAGATTGGATTTTTCTGATCATTTTTCATATATAATTTGTCTGATTTGGAGTTACAGAATAAAAGTTATGAATTTTTGAAGTTTAAATTATATTCTGGAATTTCCTATATTAGATTAATTCCAGAAAATCAATTATTGCGTCAGCCTGACGTCAGTGTGACGTCAGCAGGTCAACGGAACACGTCCGGGTCAAACCTGACAGTGGGTCCCGCATGTCAGGGTGATTAAATTAATTAAAGTTTAATTAAAACTAAACCTGTTTAATTAACAGGGCTGGGCCCCACCTGTCATTGACTCAGGGGAGTCAACCAGGGCCCACCCGTGGTCAAAGTCAATGCCAGCAGCGCCGGCATTTAGCCGCCGGCGAGCCCGACGCGGCGGCGGGAGTGGTTTTGGCCGTTTCGGCCACCAAATGGGTCACGGAGACCACCGGAGTGGAGCTGAGGACGAACCGCAGCTCCTGGTGGAGTCCGTTGGGGTCGGGGTGGCCGGAGTTGGCGCCGGCGACGACCTTGGCGGCCACCGGAGTTCGGGTGAAAGCGAACTCGGCCTAGGGTGTGCGGGGCGGTGCGGGAAGTGCACGGTTGGGCCCAACGCAGCGTGGTGAGTGCGTTGGCCACCGCGGGTTGGCCGGAGGATGGCCGGGAGCACGTCGGCGACGAGATCCGCGGCGGTGCGTGCGTGTGATCTTCGTGCGGTGGCTACACGGCTCGGGAATGAGAGAGAGAGGGTCGGAGGGGTAGCTAGGCTCACAGCGCTCCCGTAGAGGCCACCGGCGGGGTCGGGGACGAGCTGAGGCGGCGACGGCGTTGAAGGGGATCTCCGGCGACGGCGAGCTCGGGCAAGGTCGGTGCGGTGGTCTCGGGTCGCACGAGCACACGGGGCTCGGCTAGCTCGATGAAGTGGACGGCGGCGGAGCTCCTGGACACGGCGGCACGGCATGGGGTTGACGCAGGGCGTGGCTACGGCGAGGGGGTGGCGGTGATGGCGTCGGCCATGGCGTGGGAGAGCGAGGGAGAGGAGCTGGAGAGGTGAGGGGGTGTCTGGGAGGTTCGGGGGAGAGAGAGAGGCCGATTCATGGCGTTAGCCGGGCGAGGGAGGCGGCGAGGCGGCGAGCAGGTGCGTGGCACCCATGCGGTGCTCGCCGTCGAGCACCTGCCTGCCTGCCTGGCCGGCAAGCAGCTCGCTGGCGCGGTGCTGGGCTGGGCCGGCAGGTGGGCCGGGTGCTGGGCGCCAGGTAAGTTTTTTCCATTTTTTCTGTTTTCTGTTTTTTAATACTTCTGCAACTTTGTTGAATTAAATAAAATACTTAGGCTACTCCTAAAATCACCAAACTACTCCTGGTCCATAGTTGGATTATTTCCAACAGGAAACATTTTAGTTTGGAGATATTTGAGCATTTAAATATTTTATATAATTTTAAATACCCAAATTCAAATATTTATGATTTAATTCAAAAACCCTAAGCTGGCCTAGGAAAATGTGCACCACTTTTGGTAGAGGTTCTGAACCAAGACAAAAATGATGGGCATTTTAGAAGGGCATTTCAGGTTCATTGAAAAAGTTTTTAGTAAACCCTAATTGGATTCAGAGGGGACTGGGGGTTCTGTCATCCCCATTTCAGGTTTCTAATGAAAGATTAAACATGATGCAACACTCTAATGCATGACTAACTAGGATGTGACAAATTTTTACCGACCAAGTGAAGTATCGTGCAAGAAAATGGAGTCCAGAGGGCACACGAGGTGCCCACAAGGCAGGGGGCGCGCCCAGGGGGTAGGGCGCGCCCTCCACCCTCGTGGATGCCTCGTGTCCTTTCTGGACTGCTTCTTATTTTCCTATTTTCTTAAATATTCCATAACGGAGAAAAATTGATATTAGAATTGTTTTGGAGTCGGTTTACTTACCGTACCACATACCTATTCCTTTTCGGAGGTTGAAACATTCTGGAAGGGGTCCCTTATATACTCCTCCGGGGTTACGGTTTCAATGACATTAGTTTCAACATTTATGGGATTACCTGATATATAATATTTGATTCTTTGACCATTCACCACCCTTGGATTGGTACCTTCGAAGTTGTTGATTTTTATGGGACCGGAACGATAGACCTCCTCGATAACGTAAGGACCTTCCCATTTTGAGAGGAGTTTTCCTGCAAAAAATCTTAAATGAGAGTTGTATAACAATACATAATCACCTACATTAAACTCACGTTTTTGTATCCTTTTTTTCATGCTATCTTTTAACTTTTTCTTTAAACAGTTTGGCATTCTCATAGGCCTGGGTTCTCCATTCATCAAGTGAGTAATTTCAAATAGTCTCTTCTCACTGACAAGTTTGAAATCATAATTGAGCTTTTTAATGGCCCAATATGCATTATGTTCTAGTTCGAGGGGTAAGTGACATGCTTTTCCATGAACCATTTTATACGGAGACATACCCATAGGATTTTTATATGCAGTTCAATATGCCCATAATGCATCATCAAGTTTCTTGGACCAATTCTTTCTAGATCTATTAACAGTCTTTTACAAAATTAATTTAAGCTCTCTATTGCTCAGTTCTACTTGACCACTAGACTATGGATGATATGGAGATGCAATTCTATGATTAAGATCATACTTAGCAAGCATTTTACGAAAAGCACCATGAATAAAATGTGAACCACCATTAGTCATTAAGTATCTAGGGACTCCAAACTTCAGAAAAATAACTTCTTTAAGCATCTTAATAGAGATGTTATGATCAGCACTACTAGTTGGAGTAGCTTCTACACACTTAGTAACGTAATCAACAACAACTAAAATATGTGTATACCCATTAGAGGAAGGAAATGGTCCCATATAATCAAAGCCCCAAATGTCAAATGGTTCAATAACAAGTGAATAATTCATAGGCATTTCTTGACGTTTACTAATATTACCAATTCTTTTACATTCATCACAAGGCGAGACAAACTTACGGGCATCCTTGAAGAGAGTAGGACAATAAAAACCGGATTGCAATACCTTATGTGCAGTTCTATCTCCAGCATGGTGTCCTCCATAAGCTTTGGAGTTACACTTGCGTAGGATCTGTTCCTGTTCATGCTCAGGTACACAACGTCTAATAACACCATCTACTCCTTCTTTATAAAGGTGTGGGTCATCCCTAAAGTAATGTCGTAAATCATAGAAAAACTTTTTCTTTTGTTGGTATGTGAAACTAGGTGGTATAAATTTAGCAACAATGTAATTAGCCTAATCAGCATACCATGGAGCAGTACGAGAAGCATTTATGATAGCTAATTGTTCATCAGGAAAGCTATCATCAATAGGTACTGGCTCATCAAGAACATTCTCTAACCTAGACAAGTTGTCTGCAAGGGGGTTCTCAGCTCCCTTTCTATCAATAATATGCAAATCAAATTCTTGTAGCAAGAGAACCCATCTAATAAGTCTAGGTTTAGCATCTTTCTTTTCCATAAGATATTTAATAGCAGCATGATCAGTGTGAACAGTTACTTTAGAATCAACAATATAAGGTCTGAACTTATCACAAGCAAATACAACTGCTAAAAATTCCTTTTTAGTAGTAGCATAATTTCTCTGGGCACTATCTATAGTTTTACTAGCATATTGGATAACATTTAATTTCTTATCAACTCTTTGTCCTAACACAACACCTACATCATAATCACTAGCATCACACATAATTTCAAAGGGTAAATTCCAGTCAAGTGGCTGAACAATAGATGCAGAAATCAAGGCTTTCTTAAGTATTTCAAATGCTTCTACACAATCATCATCAAAGACAAAATGAACATCTTTTTGTAAGAGATTAGTCAGAGGACTAGAAATTTTTGAGAAGTCTTTAATGAATCTCCTATAAAAACCGGCATGACCAAGGAAACTTCTTACACCTTTAATGTCCTTAGGACATGACATCTTTTCAATAGCATCAACTTTAGCTTTATCAACTTCAATACCTCTTTCAGAAATTTTATGTCCCAAGACAATGCCTTCATTAACCATAAAGTGGCACTTCTCCCAATTCAAGACAAGATTAGTTTCTTCACATCTCTGCAAAACTCGATCAAGGTTGCTTAAGCAATCATCAGAAGAAGTTCCATATATGGAAAAATCATCCATGAAAACCTCAACAATCTTTTCAAAAAAGTCAGAGAATATAGCAGTCATACATCTTTGAAAGGTAGCAGGTGCATTACATAAACCAAAAGGCATACGTCTGTAAGCAAAGGTACCAAAAGGGCAAGTAAAGGTGGTATTTTCTTGATCCTCTTTTGACACAGGTATTTGAGAGAAACCGGAATAACTATCTAGAAAGCAAAAATGTGTATGTTTGGATAATCTTCCTAGCATTTGATCAATAAAATGTAAAGGGTAATGATCCTTTTTAGTAGCTTTATTTAGTTTGCGGAAATCAATTACCATCCTATAACCTGTAACAATTCTTTGTGGGATCAATTCATCTTTATCATTAGGAACAACAGTAATACCTCCCTTCTTAGGGACACAATGGACATGACTTACCCACTGACTATCAGCAACGGGATAAATTAAACCTGCCTCCAGAAGCTTTAGTATTTCATTTCTTACCACTTCTTTCATCTTAGGATTTAACCGTCTTTGGTGATCAACAACCAGTTTAGCGTCTTTCTCCAATTTTATTTTGTGCTGGCATAGAGTAGGACTAATGCCCTTAAGACCATCAAGGGTATATCCAATAGAAGCTTGGTGCTTCTTTAGAGTTTTCAATAATTTCTCTTCTTCTTGCTCTGAAAGGTTAGCACTAATAATAACAGGATATATCTTCTTTTCATCAAGATAAGCATATTTAAGAGTATCAGGCACTGGTTTAAGCTCAAACGCGGGATCACCCTTGGGTGGAGGAGGATTCACTAGAATTTCGACAGGCAAGTTGTGTTTCAAAATATGTCTCTTTTTAAAGAATACTTCATCTATTTCCCTTCTTTCATTCATAAACATATCGTTTTCATGGTCCAGCAAATAGTGTTCTAAAGGATCATTAGGAGGCATGGAAATATAAGCAAGACCAATAATTTCATCTTTACTAGGCAATTCTTTATCATGGGGTTGTCTACGAAATTTAGCAAAATCAAAATCATGAGACATATCCCCTAAACCAACAGAAACAATATCCTTTTTGCAGTCTATCTTAGCATTAACAGTATTCAAGAAGGGTCTACCAAATATAATGGGACAAAAGTCATCTTGTGGGGAACCAAGAACAAGAAAATCAGCAGGATATTTAACTTTCCCACACAAGACTTCAACATCTCTAACAATCCCAACCGGTGAAATAATATCTCTATTGGCAAGCTTAATTGTAACATCAATACCTTCTAACTTAGCAGGTGCAATATCATGCATAATTTCTTCATATAAAGAATGAGGTATTGCACTCGCGCTAGCACCCATATCACATAAGCCATGATAGCAATGATCTCCTATTTTAACAGAAATAATAGGCATGCCTACAACAGGTCTATGTTTATTTTTAGTATCGGGTCTAGCAATTCTAGCAGCTTCATCACAAAAGTAAATAACATGCCCATCAATATCATACAAGAGATCTTTAACCATAGCAATACTAGGTTCAACTTTAATTTGCTCAGAGGGTTTGGGTGTTCTAATGTTACTTTTGTTGACCACAGTTGAAGCTTTAGCATGATCCTTTATTCTAACAGGGAAAGGTGGTTTCTCAATATAAGCGATAGGAACAATAGGATCAACATTATAAGTGGTAGTCTTTTCTTCAACTTTAATAGGTTCAACTACTTTTACTTCAATGGGAGGATGATATTTAAGCCACTTCTCCTTAGGGAGATCAACATGAGTAGCAAATGATTCACAAAAAGAAGCTACTATCTCAAAGTCAAGTCCATATTTAGTGCTAAATTCACGGAAAGCATCGATATCATTAAAAGATTTAACACAATCAAACTTAGGTGTTATACCTGACTCCTTACCTTCGTTGAGTTCCCAATCTTCAGAGTTGTGTTTAATTCTTTCCAATAAATCCCATCTGAATTCAATAGTCTTCATCATAAAAGATCCAGTACAAGAAGTATCGAGCATGGAGCGGTTATTGAGAGAAAGCCGAGCATAAAAAATTTGAATAATAATTTCTCTTGAGAGCTCATGATTGGGGCATGAATATAACATTGACTTAAGCCTCCCCCAAGCTTGAGTGATACTTTCTCCTTCGCGAGGCCAGAAATTATATATATAATTATGATCACGATGAACCAAATGCATAGGATAAAACTTCTGATGAAATTCCAATTTGAATCGGTTGTAGTTCCATGATCCAATATCATCACATAGCCTAAACCATGTCAATGATTTTCCCTTCAAATATAAAGGGAAGACCTTCTTCTTGATAACATCCTCGGGCATACCTGCAAGCTCAAATAATCCACAAACTTCATCCACATAGATTAGGTGCAAATCGGGATGCAATGTTCCGTCTCCTGTAAAAGGATTAGCTAGCAATTTCTCTATCATACCTGAAGGAATTTCAAAATAAACATTTTCAGTAGGTTGAGGAGCAACTCTTTGCTGTACCGGTCGGGGTGAAGATACCCCGAACAAGCCCCTCAAAGGATTACTTTCCTTACCAAATCCCACCTACCAAAGGCGCTTCACTGCCTGGCAACGGCACCAGAAAAGAGTCTTGATGACCCACAAGTATAGGGGATCTATCGTAGTCCTTTTGATAAGTAAGAGTGTCGAACCCAACGAGGAGCAGAAGGAAATGATAAACAGTTTTCAGTATGGTATTCTCTGCAAGCACTGAAATTAGCGGTAACAGATAGTTTTGTGATAAGGTAATGTGTAACGGGTAACAAGTAATAAAAGTAAATAAGGTGCAGCAAGATGGACCAATCCTTTTTGTAGCAAAGGACAAGCCTGGACAAACTCTTATATAAAGGAAAGCGCTCCTGAGGACACATGGGTATTATCGTTAAGCTAGTTTTCATCACGCTCATATGATTCGCGTTCGTTACTTTGATAATTTGATATGTGGGTAGACCGGTGCTTGGGTACTGCCCTTCCTTGGACAAGCATCCCACCTATGATTAACCCCTCTTGCAAGCATCCGCAACTACAAAAGAAGTATTAAGGTAAACCTAACCATAGCATGAAACGTCTGGATCCAAATCAGCCCCTTACAAAGCAACGCATAAACTAGGGTTTAAGCCTCTGTCACTCTAGCAACCCATCATCTACTTATTACTTCCCAATGCCTTCCTCTATGACCAAACAATGGTGAAGTGTCATGTAGTCAACGTTCACATGACACCACTAGAGGAGAGACAACATACATCTCATCAAAATATCGAACGAATACCAAATTCACATGACTACTTATAGCAAGACTTCTCCCATGTCCTCAGGAACAAATGTAACTACTCACAAATCATATTCATGTTCATAATCATAGGGGTATTAATATGCATAAAGGATCTGAACATATGATCTTCCACCAAGTAAACCAACTAGCATCAACTACAAGGAATAATCAACACTACTAGCAACCCACAGGTACCAATCTAAGGTTTGGAGAGAAAGATTGGATACAAGAGATGAAGTCGGGTTTGAGATGAGATGGTGTTGGTGAAGATGTTGATGGAGATTGACCCCCTCCCGATGAGAGGATCGATGGTGATGATGATGGTGATGATTTCCCCCTCCCGATGAGGGATGTTTCCCCGGCAGAACAGCTCCGCCAGAGCCCTAGATTGGTTCCACTAAGGTTCCACCTCGTGGTGGCGGAGTTTCGTCCCGAGAGCGTGCTTATGATATTTTCCAGGGCAAAAGACTTCATATAGCCAGAGATGGGTACCGGAGGCCTGCCAAGGGGCCCACGAAACAGGGGGCACGCCCAGGTGGGTAGGGCGTGCCCCCACCCTTGTGGATGGTTGGTGGCCCCTCCTCCGGTGCTTTCTTCGCCCAATATTTTTTATATATTCTGAAACTGACTTCCGTGGAGTTTCAGGTTTGGAGTTGTGCAGAATAGGTCTCTAATATTTGCTCCTTTTCCAGCCCAGAATTCCAGCTGCCGGCATTCTCCCTCTTCATGTAAACCTTGTAAAATAAGAGAGAATATGTATAAGTATTGTGACATAATGTGTAATAACAGCCCATAATGCAATAAATATTGATATAAAAGCATGATGCAAAATGGACGTATCACCTTTGTCATCGGTATGTCACTTGCCTGAGATCCGATCGTCGGTATCTCAATACCTAGTTCAATCTCATTACCGGCAAGTCCCTTTACTCATTCTATAATGCTACATCCCGTAACTAACTCATTAGTTACATTGCTTGCAAGGCTTATAGTGATGTGCATTACCGAGAGGGCCCAGAGATACATCTCCGATACTCGGAGTGACAAATCCTAATCTCGATCTATGCCAACTCAACAAACACCATCGGAGACACCTATAGAGCACCTTTATAATCACCCAGTTACGTTGTGATGTTTGGTAGCACACTAAGTGTTCCTCCAGTATTCGGGAGTTGCATAATCTCATAGTCATATGAACATGTATAAGTCATGAAGAAAGCAATAACAGTAAACTAAACGATCATCGTGCTAAGCTAACAGATGGGTCAAGTCAATCACATCATTCTCTAATGATGTGGTCTCGTTCATCAAATGACAACTCTTTGTCCATGGCTAGGAAACTTAACCATCTTTGATTAACGAGCTAGTCAAGTAGAGGCATACTAGTGACACTCTGTTTGTCTATGTATTCACACATGTACTAAGTTTCCGGTTAGTACAATTCTAGCATGAATAATAAACATTTATCATGATATAAGAAAATATAAAAAACAACTTCATTATTGCCTCTAGGGCATATTTCCTTCAGTCACCCACTTGCACTAGAGTCAATAATCTAGATTACATTGTGATGATTCTAACACCCATGGAGTCTTGGTGCTGATCATGTTTTGCTCGTGAGAGAGGCTTAGTCAATGGGTCTGCAACATTCAGATCCGTATGTATCTTGCAAATCTCTATGTCTCCCTCCTTGACTTGATCGCAGATGGAATTGAAGCGTCTCTTGATGTGCTTGGTTCTGTTGTGAAATCTGGATTCCTTTGGCATTGCAATTGCACAATTATTGTCACAAAAGATTTTCATTGGACCCGATGCACTAGGTATGACACCTAGATCGGATATGAACTCCTTCATCCAGACTCCTTCATTTGCTACTTCCAAAGCAGCTATGTACTCCGCTTCACATGTAGATCCCGCCATGACGCTCTACTTGGAACTGCACCAACTGACAGCTCCATCATTTAATAAAAATAAGTATTGGGTTTGTGACTTAGAGTCATCCGGATCAGTGTCAAAGCTTGCATTGACGTAACCATTTACGACGAGCTCTTTGTCACCTCCATAAACGAGAAACATATCCTTAGTCCTTTTCAGGTATTTGAGGATGTTCTTGTCCGCTGTCCAGTGACCCACTCCTGGATTACTTTGGTACCTCCCTGCTAAACTAATAGCAAGGCACACATCAGGTCTGGTACACAGCATTGCATACATGATAGAACCTATGGCTGAAGCATAGGGAATGACTTTCATTTTCTCTCTATCTTCTACAGTGGTCGGCATTGAGTCTGACTCAACTTCACACCTTGTAACACAGGCAAGAACCCTTTCTTTGCTTGATCCATTTTGAACTTCTTCAAAACTTTATCAAGGTATGTGCTTTGTGAAAGTCCAATTAAGCGTCTTGATCTATCTCTATAGATCTTGATGCCCAATATATAAGCAGCTTCACCGGGGTCTTTCATTGAAAAATTCTTATTCAAGAATCCTTTTATGCTACTCAGAAATTAGTATCATTTCTGATCAGCAATATGTCTTCCACATATAATATCAGAAATGCTACAGAGCTCCCACTCACTTTCTTGTAAATACATGCTTCTCCAAAAGTCTGCATAAAACCATATGCTTTGATCACACTATCAAAGCATATATTCCAACTCCGAGATGCTTGCACCAGTCCATAAATGGATTGCTAGAGCTTGCACACTTTGTTAGCACCTTTTGGATCGACAAAACCTTCTGGTTGCATCATATACAACTCTTCTTTAAGATATCCATTAAGGAATGCAGTTTTGACATCCATTTGCCAAATTTCATAATCATAAAATGAGGCAATTTCTAACATGATTCGGATGGACATAAGCATCGCTACGGGTGAGAAGGTCTCATCGTAGTCAACTCCTTGAACTTGTCGAAAACCTTTTGCAACAAGTCAAGCTTTACAGACAGTAACATTACCGTCAGCGTCAACCTTCTTCTTGAAGATCCATTTATTCTCTATGGTCTGCCGATCATCGGGCAAGTCAACCAAAGTCCACAATTTGTTCTCATACATGGATCCCATCTCAGATTTCATGGCCTCAAGCCATTTTGCGGAATCTGGGCTCATCATCACTTCCTCATAGTTCGTAGGTTCATCATGGTCAAGTAACATGACCTCCAGAACAGGATTACCGTACCACTCTGGTGTGGATCTTACTCTGGTTGACCTACGAGGTTCGGTAGTAACTTGATCAGAAGTTTCATGATCATCATCATTAGCTTCCTCACTTAGTGGTGTAGGAATCACTGGAACTAATTTCTATCATGAACTACTTTCCAATAAGGGAGTAGGTACAATTACCTCGTCAAGTTCTATTTTCCTCCCACTCACTTCTTTTGAGAGAAACTCCTTCTCTAGAAAGGATCCATTCTTAGCAACGAATATCTTGCCTTCGGATCTATGATAGAAGGTGTACCCAACAGTCTCCTTTGGGTATCCTGTGCAGACACATTTCTCCGATTTGGGTTCGAGCTTATCAGGTTGATGCTTTTTCACATAAGCATCGCAGCCCCAAACTTTAAGAAACGACAACTTGGGTTTCTTGCCAAACCACAGTTTATAAGGTGTCATCTCAATGGATTTAGATGGTGCCCTATTTAATGTGAATGCAGCCGTCTCTAAAGCATAACCCCAAAATGATAGCGGTAAATCAATGAGAGACATCATAGATCGCACCATATCTAGTGAAGTACGATTACGACGTTCGGACACACCATTACACTATTGTGTTTCAGGTGGCGTGAGTTGCGAAACTATTCCGCATTGTTTCAAATGAAGACCAAACTTGTCAGTCAAATATTCTCCTCCATGATCAGATCGTAGAAACTTAATTTTGTTGTTACGATGATTTTCCACTTCACTCTGAAATTCTTTGAACTTTTCAAATGTTTCAGACTTATGTTTCATCAAGTAGATATACCCATATCTGGTCAAATCATCTGTGAAGGTAAGAAAATAACGATACCTGCTGCGAGCATCAACACTCATCGGACCGCATACATCAGTATGTATTATTTCCAACAAGTCCGTTGCTCGCTCCGTTGTTCCAGAGGACGGAGTCTTGCTCATCTTGCCCATGAGGCATGGTTCGCAAGCATCAAGTGATTCATAATCAAGTGATTCCAAAAGTCCATCAACATGGAGTTTCTTCATGCGCTTTACACCAATATGACCTAAATGGCAGTGCCACAAATAAGTTGCACTATCATTATTAAACTTATATCTTTTGGCTTCAATACTATGAATATGTGTATCACTACTATCAAGATTTAGTAAAAACAGACCACTCATCAAGGGTGCATGACCATAAAAGATATTATTCATATAAATAGAACAACCATTATTCTCTAATTTAAATGAATAACCGTCTCGCATCAAACAAGATCTAGATATAATGTTCATGCTCAACGCTGGCACCAAATAACAATTATTTAGGTCTAATACTAATCCCAAAGGTATATGTAGTGGTAGCGTGCTGACGGCGATCACATCGACTTTGGAACCATTTCCCACGCGCATCGTCACCTCGTCCTTAGTCAATCTTCGCTTAATCTGTAGCCCCTGTTTCGAGTTGCAAATGTTAGCAACAGAACCAATATCAAATACCCAGGCTCTACTGCGAGCATTAGTAAGCTACACATCAATAACATGTATATCAAATATACCTTTCACTTTGCCATCCTTCTTCTCCGCCAAATACTTGGGGCAGTTCCGCTTCCAGTGACTAGTCCCTTTGCAGTAGAAGTACTCAATCTCAGTCTTAGGTCCAGACTTGGGCTTCTTCAATTGAGCAACAACTTTCTTGCCATTCTTCTTGAAGTTCCCCTTCTTCCCTTTACCTTTTTTCTTGAAACTGGTGGTCTTGTTGACCATCAACACATGATGCTCCTTCTTGATTTCTACCTCTGCAGCCTTTAGCATTGCAAAGAGCTCGGGAATCATCTTATCCATCCCTTGCATATTATAGTTCATCACGAAGCTCTTGTAGCTTGGTGGCAGTGATTGGAGAACTCTGTCAATGACACTATCATCAAGAAGATTAACTCCCAGCTGAGTCAAGTGGTTGTGGTACCCATACATTCTGAGTATATGTTCACTGACAGAACTATTCTCCTCCATTTTGCAGTTGTAGAACTTATTGGAGACTTCATATCTCTCAATCTGGGCATTTGCTTGAGATATTAACTTCAACTCCTGGAATATCTCATATGCTCCATGACGTTCAAAACATCGTTGAAGTCCCGGTTCTAAGCCGTAAAGCATGGCACACTGAACTATCGAGTAGTTATCAGCTTTGCTCTACCAAGTGTTCACAACATCTGGCGTTGCTCCTGCAGCGGGTTTGTCAACTAGCGGTGCTTCTAGGACGTAATTCTTCAGTGCAGCAATGAGGATAATCCTCAAGTTATGGACCCAGTCCGTGTAGTTGCTACCATCATCTTTCAACTTAGCTTTCTCTAGGAACACATTAAAATTCAATGGAACAATGGCACGGGCCATCTATCTGCAAGAACATAGACATGCAAAATTGAAAGTGCGTTAAGTCGACTAGAGGGGGGTGAATAGGCAATTTTTATGTATTCTTCACTGAGGAATTTCAGGGTGAGGAAATTCCTAAGAGAAGAACTACTTGTAGAGGAATAAGTACTCAGAAGTAAACATAACAGAGCATGATCATGGTCTTCATGATGAAATCAAAACAAGCACAGAGTACCAAAAGCATAAACACAGGATAAACAGAATGAAGACAAACAGACTGAAGAAATTGAGCTGAGGAAATAGGGAAAGTCTTCAGTCAAAGTCTTCAAACAGATATGAACAAGCACACAACACAGAAATGAGGAAATGGAAGGGTTGAGGAAATGGAACCAGTTAGCTCGGTGAAGACAATGATTTGGTAGACCAGTTCCAACTGCTATGATAGTTGTACGTCTGGTTAGGGAGGCTAGGTATTTAAAATTGAGGACACATAGTCCTGAACACGTAGCTCAGGACACTTAGTCCTCATCGTATTCCCCTTGAGCTAAGGTCACACAGACCTCGCCCAATCACTCGTGCTAAGTCTTCAGGTGACTTCCCAACCTTCACAAACTCGGTCACTCGGCGATCCACAATTTCCTCTTGGATGCTCTAGACCATGACGCCTAATCGTCAGGAAGATGCATAGTCTTCAAAGGTAACAAGCGTCAAATCCACGCAGGATCAATCTCTTCAGTGATGCTCAATCACTTTGGGTTTGAAGGTGTTTGGGTTTGGGTGTTCCTCACTTGATGATTTTCGCTCAAAGTCCTCGGAGGATGGGATGCTCTCAAATGACAAGTGTCAGTTTCTCTCGGAGCAGCCAACCAGCTAGTGGTTGTAGGGGGGCTATTTATAGCCTAGGGAGCAGCCCGACATGATAAGACTTAAATGCCCTTCAATGATATGACCGTTAGGTGGAAGGATATTTTGGGACAGCTGGCGCGTAGCACAGCAACGGTTGGAAATTTGACTATCAAATTCCTCAGGGCTATCATGTTCCTCACTTGTAGGCAACCCGGACTGGCGAATTCCTAACTCCTCAGTCAGGACAAATTCCTCAGTGACCAGGAGAACTTCGTCTCTGTCACTGAAAAGGTTGACTGAACTGCATGAGATTTCCAATGGCTTCACTCGAAGGGATTGGTAGGTATAGGATTTTGAGTTGAGCATCACTTGGATATTTTCCTTAGTATTTCCCTGACCCCCTTTAACAGTACGGTGTTTCCTATGACTCAAGAAAGAGAAAATGAAACTACAAAAACAAAAGTATTCACGCTTCATGTTCCTCGAATGAATACCAAGTCTTCAGGATCACACCAATTTCTTCACTTTCAAAGTCTTCAGAAAGTCTTCAGTAATCCAAAGTCTTCAGTTGAAGAACTTCATTTTTAGGGGTCGACTTTCTATGTAAATATCAAACTCCTAATAGATTTATAGACATGTGTACACTCACATACGCATCAGTCCCTTAACCTATAAGTCTTCAATACACCAAAATCACTAAGGGGCACTAGATGCACTTACAAAAATACTATCAGGTACTAAGTTCATGATAAATTAAAGTTCAATTAATCAAATTACTTAAGAACTCCCACTTAGATAGACATCCCTCTAATCATCTAAGTGATCGTGTGATCCATATCAACTAAACCATGTCCGATCATCACATGAGATGGAGTAGTTTTCAATGGTGAACATCACTATGTTGATCATATCTACTATATGATTCATGATCGACCTTTCGGTCTCAGTGTTCCGAGGCCATATCGGCATATGCTAGGCTCGTCAAGTTTAACCCGAGTATTCTGCGTGTGTGAAACTGGCTTGCACCCGTTGTATGTGAACGTAGAGCTTATCACACCCGATCATCATGTGGTGTCTCGGCACGACGAACTGTAGCAATAGTGCATACTCAGGGAGAACACTTATACCTTGAAATTTAGTGAGAGATCATCTTATAATGCTACCGCCGAACTAAGCAAAATAAGATGCATAAAGGATAAACATCACATGCAATCAATATAAGTGATATGATATGGCCATCATCATCTTGTGCCTTTGATCTCCATCTCCAAAGCACCGTCATGATCACTATCGTCACCGGCTTGACACCTTGATCTCCATCGAAGCATCATTGTCGTCCCACCAACTATTGCTTCTACGACTATTGCTACCACTTAGTGATAAAGTAAAGCAATTACATGGCGATTGCATTTCATACAATAAAGTGACAACCATATGGCTCCTGCCAGTTGTCGATAACTCTGTTACAAAACATGATCATCTCATAAAATAAAATTTAGCATCATGTCTTGACCATATCACATCACAACATGCCCTGCAAAAACAAGTTAGACGTCCTCTACTTTGTTGTTGCAAGTTTTACGTGGCTGGTACGGGTTGAGCAAGAACCGTTCTTACCTACGCATCAAAAACCACAACGCAGTATAGTGATTGCTTTTTGATCTTCAGAAAGAACCATGTTCATTGAATCCGATTCAACTAAATTTGGAGAAACTAGCACCCACCAGCCACCTGTGTGCGAAGCACGTCGGTAGAAACAGTCTCGCGTAAGCGTACGCATAATGTCGGTCTGAGCCACTTCATCCAACAATACCGCTGAATCAAGAATCAACTAGTGACGGCAAGCAATATGTATATACCCACGCCCACAACTCCTTTGTGTTCTACTCGTGCATATAACATCTACGCATACACCTGGCTTTGATGCCACTGTTAGGGAATGCAGTAATTTCAAAAAGAATTCCTACGCACATGCAAGATCTATCATGATGATGCATAGCAACGAGAGGGGAAGAGTGTTGTCCATGTATCCTCATAGATCGTAAGCTGAAGCGTTATGACAACACGGTTGATGTAGTCGTACGTCTTCACGATCCAACCGATCCTAGCACCAAAGGTATGGCACCTCCGCGATCTACAAATGTTCAGCTCCCCGCGAACTCTAGATCCAGCTGAGTGTCGAGGGAGAGTTTCGTCAGCACGACCGTGTGATGACGGTGATGATGAAGCTACCGGCGCAGGGCTTCGCCTCAGCACTGCAACAATATGACCGAGGTGGATTATGGTGGAGGGGGCACCACACGCGGCTAAACAATGTCAACTTGTGTGTTTTAGGGTGCCCCTGCCCCCGTATATAAAGGAGAAAGGGGGGAGGCCGGCCGGCCCTAGGGCGTGCCAAGGAGGGGAGGAATCCTCCTCCTAGTAGGAGTAGGATTCCTCCTTTCCAAGTCCTACTAGGAGGGGGAAGGAAGGAGTGGGAGAGGGGAAGGAAAGGGGGGCGCCACTCCGCTCCTAGTCCAATTCGGACTCAAGGGGGAGGGGGCGCGCGGCCTGCCCTGGCAGCCCCTCTCTCTCTCCACTAAGGCCCATCTAGGCCCACTAGTTTCCCAGGGGGGTTCCGGTAACCCTCCGGCGCTCTGGTTTTATCCGAAACCACCCGTAACACTTCCGGTGTCCGAATATATTCTTCCAATATATCAATCTTTATGTCTCGACTATTTCGAGACTCCTCGTCATGTCCGTGATCACATCCGGCACTCTGAACAACCTTCGGTACATCACAACACATAAACTCATAATATTGATCGTCACCGAACGTTAAGCGTGCGGACCCTACGGGTTCGATAACTATGTAAACATGGCCGAGACTCATCTCTGGTCAATAACCAATAGCGGAACCTGGATGCTCATATAGGTTCCTACAAATTCTATGAAGATCTTTATCGGTCAAACCGCATAACAACATATGTTGTTCCCTTTGTCATCGGTTGTCAGGACCCCGACTCAATGCCACATCGATCTAGCATGTAACACCTCATATCACTTTGCGGCCTCACGCACGGTATTCCCACGGGTGTCGCCTTACCTTTACCCGGGACCGTTTGCGCCTTTTGGCACACGTATATGACAGTGTCGCTAGCATCTATATGATAAAGAGCTCGGGCTGACATGGCTAGTTGTAAACCCAAAGTGGCACAAACTTACAGGGACAGGCATCCATGACCCAGCATCGAACGTGTCGGTCATCAGCGAGTGAATCCAGGCTGTAGCACTGGGCTAGCAGGACTCCGGTGAACCGGGCTGTAGCGGGCTAACAGGACTCCGGTATTCATGGCGTGACATTTCCCCGAAGGGACAGACACAGGAACGAAGAAGGACACATGCCGGCCAGCCTAAGTGTTCCGGAGCAGTAGCAAGCTACCATGGCTCGGTGGAAACACTAGGAGACATTTCCCCGTAAGAGAGGCTACTAAAGATAAACAACTAGATGGTCAGATCCCACACATACCAAGCATTTCAATAACATACACACAATATGCTCGATATGTGCAAATACAACATGGCATCACAACATGACTCTACGACTCAAGTATTTATTCAATAGGCTCCGAGGAGCGAGATATTACAAACAGGGGTCTCACGACCCAACATTCAGAGCATACAAATCAAAGCACAAGCGGAAGCTATCATGTCTGAGTACAGACATCTATAAATGAAAAAGGCTGAGAAGCCTAACTATCTACCAGATCCTGCCGAGGCACAAGATCGTAGCTGAGGTAACAAGCTAAACGTCGAAGTCCACGCGAAACTACTAGTGAGACCGAAGTCTCTCTGCAAAACATAAAATAGGCAAACGTGAGTACAAATGTACCCAGCAAGACTTACATCAGAACTAACTACATATGCATCATTATCAACAAAGGGATGGTGGGGTTTAACTGTAGCAAGCCAGCTTTGACTCGGTGGCTATCCTGAACTACGACTGCAAGTAACTCTTTTGAGGTGGCGCACACGAGTCCACATATTCACCATATCAATACACCACTATGGATCCGCTCCCGTCTCCCTACGAGAACGCCATCCATAGCACTCACGCTTATCTTGCGTATTTTAGAGTATCCACTTTCACTTGTCTATGAACTGATATAAGCAACCCAGAAGTCCTTTTCCGCGGACACGGCTATTCGAATAGATGATGTTAACCCTGTAGGGGTGTACTTCTTCACACACGCTCTCACCACTTACCGCCGTTTACACGACATGTACTCGGCAACCTTCAAGCGGAAGCCCAACGTGGGTGTCGGCCACGGCCTACCTAAACACTCAAGTCTCTAGTCCAGGTTTATCGCCTATTCGGGTTCCATCCATGAGGAGATCCGGCCGGAGTTTCGCTCACAGCCCCAAACGATGTGTACAGGGTTCCGTGACACCAAACGGGCGCCCGGTATACCCGGCCACGTGCCTACCGCATCACAGCCCACCCCTATGGTCAGCGCTGCGCACGGCCTCCAGCATACTACAAACACCAGAAACTACTTGCAACTCCTGGACAGAGGACAAGGGTGATCAAGAAGCCGAGAGGGTCCATTGGTTTCGGGCCCAATGCGTGGTAGTAGCTGAATCATGGATCACAAACACAGAACTCAGTTCCTGAGGACGGCTTCAATGAGACAACCCACCATGTACTCCTACATGGCCTCTCACCGCTACCTTTACCAAATCGTGTTCACACACTTAGCTCTCAACAGTAGGACATGTTCACACACCATTCCAATTCATTCCCGATGAATCAGACCCGACTCAACTCTAAGCAGTAGCAGGCATGACAAACAAGCAAGAATGAGTAGGCACAACAGGGCTCAAACAACTCCTACTCATGCTAGTGGGTTTCATCTATTTACTGTGGAATGACAGGCCATGCAGAGGATAAAGGGGTTCAGCTACCGCAGCAAGTAACAGATGAATCGTGTTGTCCTAATGCATTAAAAGAGAGCAGGAGCGAGAGAGTAGGATTGTATCGGAATGAACAAGGGGGTTTTGCTTGCCTGGCACTTCTGAAGATAACATTGAGTCTTCATTAGTGTCAACGATCACATCATCGGTATCGCGTCTATCGAGAGGGGACAAATACCGGCAACACAGAAAGGAACACAATCAATGCAATGCACAATATGATGCATGCTCATGACATGGCAATATGATTGTGTTTTGAGCTAATGCAACTAGCAACAGATTAAATGAAGTTGGTTTGAATATAATATTCAAATTCAAACTCCATATGTGATTATTCAAATGCCATTTAATTGATTTGTGCTAAACAGCAGCTATAAGTTGTTCTAACATGCATGAAAATGGTACAGATGGATTCCTTGAATTTTTCTGATAATTTTTCATATATAAATTATTTAATTTGGAGCTACGGTTGAATTTCTATGATTTATTGAAGTTTTAGGCATTTTCTGGAATTTCCTGAATAATATTAAATCCAGAAATGATTATGGCGTCAGCACCACGTCACAGTGACGTCAGCAGGGTCAACTGGGCGCCCCAGGTCAAACCTGACATGTGGGGGCCACACGTCAGTGACACAGGAGCTAATCCTGGTCAAACCCAGCGCTGACTGGGGTTTGACCAGGGGTGGGGCCCACTGTCAGTGGCTGTGGGTTTAATTAGTGGGGCCATTAACACTAATTAAGCGTGCCCCGTTGGTAGTCGCCGGAGTATCGCCGGCGGCGACCATTCCGCACGGCGGCGCGGCTCGAATTTGAGCTAGGGGCGATGGTTTGGCGCGCGGTTTGGCTCATTAGAACGTCCGCGACGCGGCGCGTCCAGCGGTGGCTGTGGCCGCGGCTGGGGTGACCGGTAGCGGCAACTACGGCGAGAGAGGCGGCGACCGGAGCTCGGGCATCGCCTAAGACGATGCTATGGTGCGGCTACGGACGAACCGATGGGAGTTTTCGGCTCCTGGGAACATCTCGAGCCCGAGGGCGTGCTCAGACGCGAGCTAAGACACCTGTGGCCACGGCGGTGCCATGGCCGGCGGCGAGGAGCGCTCGGCAAGGTGGTTAGGGTGGCTAGAGTACGGGAACGAGCGCGAGGAGGAGGGGGAATGGAAGAGTAGCTCACAGCGGATCTGGTGGAGGCAATGGCGAGGCCGTGGAGGGGCTGGAGCTCGCGAATCCTCGAAAGTTCGCCGGCGGCCGAAGGTTGGGGGCGAGCTTGAGGGCGACGCTGCAGGGCTTCCGGAGGGCCGTGGATCGGTGGGGAGGAAGAGGGGGTCGGGGCGGAGCTCCCTGGGGCGTCGGTGAGGCGTGGGGTGGCCGGTAGCCATGGTGGCTCTCGTCGGTGGCGGCGGCTCCGTTCGGGTGAGGAGAACAGAGGAGGGGGAGAGTGTTCCGGGGAGAGGATGAGGATGCGGGAGAGTGAGGGAGAGAGGCAGGGAGGTGCGTGGCGTCTCCGGGCGTCGAGGAGGAAGCAGGAGGTGGCCGAGGCCTCTCGGGCGCGCGCCACGCCTCGCCTCTGTCCTTCTGGCGAGGGAGGAAGACGACAGGGGAGGGGTGGAGATGGGCTGGGCCGGCTGGGCCGGTTGGTGGCGCCAGGTAGGCTGCGGGTAAGTGGCCCAGGTAGGTTTCCTCTCTCTCCTGTTTTATTGTTCTGTTTGTTTTATTTTTATTTAATCTTTTGCCACTGTTTTGAATTTAAAATAATTCAAACAATGCCAAAAGCTCCTCTGAATATTTTTATTTTGCTATATGGACTTTTCCAAAAGCTCATAAAATATTTCAGGGGTATTTGAAATTATATTCTAGTTATATGAATATAATTCAAATTCAAATAGCTAATGATTTAAATTCAAAGTCCCAAAAATAAATCCTTAAAAATGTTCAATATTTTGGTTGGGACCAGAACCCTTACCAAAATTATCAAACATTTAAGAAGAGCATTTTGGAGCAATGAATGAGATTTTTTTAGGGTTTTTGCCCTTCTTTTATTTAAGTTTTTGAGGCTTCCAAAATTCCTCAGTTCAGGTTTTCAAAAATTTAAACATGATGCTCAGATGGAAGCAGGCATAGGACAGGCCAGAACTAGGGATGTGACAACTCACCCCCACTAAACAAGAATATCGACCCGAGATTCAAGGGTAGGGTAAGACGAAGGGAAAACGCAAACTAGTATAATCTTCATGATCCAGGGTGCACTTCAAATGAACGTTGATTTGAACACCATCATTGTCTTGAAGTCCTGCTCTGAGAAATCCTGTCAACATGACATGGAGGGAAGAAGGAGACTCTAGAAGGGTCGATCTTCTCGAAGATCGAACAACTCACGGAATGAGACATAGGACCATCTCTCGGGTTGAGACACGAGATACACATCAAGAGGGGTGGAAAGAAACGGATGACGAAGGTTCACTAGGTAGACAACAATTTCACGCTTAAGAAGGTGGTAAACGATTGTCAACGTAGCGAGGAGTTGAGTTGCCATGATACCATAACGATACACCTTAGGGAAGGTGACTCGTAGAGATATCCCCTTAAGTGGCAAAAAGAATTACTTTTGATTCAGAGATCATTGAAACTCTTTAAACCAGCCTAAGACAATTCTCGAGCGATCGTTTGGAGGGGGTCGGTAGAATGGCATACTCAAACTTGGATGATGTGGATTACCTTGTTGAAGACAACGCAATGGATGAATTTGCTTATCACCGGAAATGGAAGGAACCATGGTAGAATGGAACATTGGCAGTGCAAGCTGGGAACAAAATGCAAATGCTGGGAATGATTCTGGTAACTGGGGAAGAACCCAACAATAGAGAGTGAATTCACTGTTTGAGAAGTTATAACATAACCGAGGAAGCTGAGAGCAAGCCCAGTTAGTGTCGATGATAACACCTAGCGCTTGTGCGTGCTCTCAAGAACTTGAGCATTTCCACAATCATCAGGGTTTTATCAACATCCGTGTCAAGGGTGCTGACAACACAGCATACTACCATGATGAGTAGCGATGGACGATGCAGATGCAAAGGGAGATAACACTTTCTCAGATTTCACCTTGGCGAGGCCAAGGGGACGAAATCTGGATGATCGACCGAGAGACATTTAGCCCTCCGCTTCTAATGTTCTCCTTAATGTGCTAGCGTAATCCACCCATAGATATGGTTTGATATCTAGAACATCAAGTAAAAGGTCGGACTTCGGGATCTCCAAAAATCCATAGGGGCAACTAGGGAGTAAATCCTACGAAATCCCTATGGGGAGGTGGCCAACTTCTCCAATCAAGATACTACAATATTAGGTCTCCTGGCGGGGTGTGTTGGCCACGACATCCACTTTACCGGTTTCCGAGGGACCAATATTATAGTCCTTGGAAAATGTTCCAACCATCATATCTGCCTGAGATTCAGATCTGGTTGGTGTCAGGATATTCCAGACTCATCGAGTTTAGGAGGAAAAATGAAAGTTTGCAACACAAATCGACGAGATGACGTTGCGAGATTCTCGGGGAATGAACTATGATAGTAAGCTCCAAAACATGAGCTGGTTCTGCTACAAACATGTGAACACGTTGTCCCAGACAAGCATGGCCACGTAGTAGTCTTATAATTAAACACTACCGAGTTCAGGTGGGGAACCATAATTGAGGATATCGAAGTTCTTTCATAAGTCCGGATTAGCTCTGATGAAGATACTCCTTCTCCTTAAACAAATCAGTCAGTGGCTTGGTGTGCTAGGGATACATATGGAATGAAGATGATCAGTCTATCAGACCATAGAATACTTCGCACATGCATGGCTGACCTGGGATGATTCCAGAGGAAGCAAAACTAACTTTCTCAATTTCATGGCGGCAACTTTCACCAAATGCACGTGTATAAGAGAAAATCACTCCTTTCATCAAACAAGTACTTCATGAGCTAGCATGAGGAAAATGCTTTCAAAAGTTTCCAACACTAGCTTAATGTTCAACATGATTTCATGGGGGAGACAAAATGTTACTGATGGGCTCAACAACAACTCATCGGAATTCCAATATCACTGGACATCCACCATCATGTGAACACGGTGGTAGTATTGGTCAGACCAAAAATGTAAGGGTGTATGCTCGAGGGATCAACCACGAGTAAGACAACATTACGAGCATCGTTGGTACTGATTTGATTTGACGATAGCCCACACTCAAATCAAAGGATTGATAAGACAATAGGTCCAGCAACTGATCATAGGGACCAATTGATGAAGATATCATCTTTCTTCAACACACACTACACAAGAATATCCCTTTGGAACGAACTAAGTCAGGCAAGCTTTTTTTCTTCCAACTCTCCAAGTTGTTGTCTAGCTTAACCAACTAGCTCAGGGATATCTAACACCGATCTTGGGGAGAGGGTGGTTCACAAGAAACCAACTTGATCACGATCTCAACATAACAGTCAGGGGACAACCTGGTAATACTTCCGAGAAGATATTCGGAAAATCACGAACCACCGGTATGTTACTAAGCTCGAGAACAATCTCGCTTTTGAGGGCAAGACGATATGATCAAATGAGTGAGGACTTGACAAGATCCTAACTCATGAATCGAAGGGTGCACCGAAATAAGGACTAGGTAGCACAATCAGTCTTAGAAGGATGATTCAAAAACCAACACGCTAAGAATGGAATTATTATCCTTTAACTACCAAGCAACGAGGTTGTTGGGAGTACTGATTTCACACATCACAATTCATTTGTCGGTATTCTGGTTGCATCAACACGAGGGCCGAGGAATGACTAATGATGGTGAGAAGTATCACTACGTCAAAATTCATGAGAGTTGGTGCAGTTCTCATGACAATTCTGACATAAAGGGGGTAATACTCCAAGGTAGAACAGAACCAAAAGCTGGATTGGCATTTGATCTGCGGCATACAACTTCTTTGACTCAATCCTGGATATGGAAGAGGTACTGGAGTTTGTTTCTCCTAGTCATTCCGAACTAGAACGGCTTGACGGACCACAAGAATAACGAGCATCGGTGAACACGAATGCACGACATCAACTTGACTATCAACTGCTGGACAAGGGTCAAATACAACTACAGAGGGACAACTCAAAAGAACATATGATTTCCTGAGTTGTGGATGCATGGTTTAGCATGTCGAACGAAGTTCAACATATTTCTTCCGGATAACCCATGCAGAAAGGTTGAGCTAGCAGAGTCACAATATAGCATGGAGAACTCATCGAGAGCACTCTTGTTGTCATCTTTTGATCCAACAAACTTCTGCCGTAAGTGGTTCATGGTATTTGGAAGAAGGATATACCACGGACCTCGAGGACTTTCGCAAAGGTTACTAATATCCTAAAGGGACTAGCAAACACTATCAACATGAAGTAAGTAGAGTGAATCTCGGGTTCAAGAACCCAGGAATAGAATACCTACTACTAAGTAGCATCACGGGATGCTTTCGAGAATAAAGGCCAGAATCTTCACACTGGGAACACAAAACGTTGCTAGATTACTAGGTGACTCCCTAAATACCTAGGGTCATAATAGTAACTCCAACATAAATGTCAAGGCAATAGAATACCTCAACTCAACAATTAGTGTGATTGGGCTGGCATAAAGGAACATCGAAACCAGAGGGAAAGGATTTTGCAAATGCATCAGACTATTTAGAAACCTGGGATGACTCGGACAGCATAACGGCTGTAAATGCTCAGAAAAGATTTGATACATTCACAAAAATGGTGGCATAACCACTCAGAAGCACAATATCAAGGTTTCGAGATCAACAGTTAACGTACGGAAGTAATAGGAACTGAAACGAGGCTTAAGTCCAACAATCTTATAAGTCTACGGATTAGTAACACGTGATCCTGATAGAAAGAGGAGATAGCCTAGTTCCTTAACCCCGTAGAAAAGATAAGATGACTCAGATCAGAAGGGCATGAGGTAAAAGGAGTAAAAAGAGCCTTACATTCCATCCCACAATCAATTCCCTTATATAACTAAAGAATTTATAGACTCAACTTCGACCAGTTTGGCTTGGTAATCCTACAGGCAGTCAAGCTCTGATACCAACGCTGTCAGGACCCCGACTCAATGCCACATCGATCTAGCATGTAACACCTCATATCACTTTGCGGCCTCACGCACGGTATTCCCACGGGTGTCGCCTTACCTTTACCCGGGAACGTTTGCGCCTTTTGGCACACGTATATGACAGTGTCGCTAGCATCTATATGATAAAGAGCCCGGGCTGACATGGCTAGTTGTAAACCCAAAGTGGCACAAACTTACAGGGACAGGCATCCATGACCCAGCATCGAACGTGTCGGTCATCAGCGAGTGAATCCAGGCTGTAGCACTGGGCTAGCAGGACTCCGGTGAACCGGGCTGTAGCGGGCTAACAGGACTCCGGTATTCATGGCGTGACATTTCCCCGAAGGGACAGACACAGGAACGAAGAAGGACACATGCCGGCCAGCCTAAGTGTTCCGGAGCAGTAGCAAGCTACCATGGCTCGGTGGAAACACTAGGAGACATTTCCCCGTAAGAGAGGCTACTAAAGATAAACAACTAGATGGTTAGATCCCACACATACCAAGCATTTCAATAACATACACACAATATGCTCGATATGTGCAAATACAACATGGCATCACAACATGACTCTACGACTCAAGTATTTATTCAATAGGCTCCGAGGAGCGAGATATTACAAACAGGGGTCTCACGACCCAACATTCAGAGCATACAAATCAAAGCACAAGCGGAAGCTATCATGTCTGAGTACAGACATCTATAAATGAAAAAGGCTGAGAAGCCTGACTATCTACCAGATCCTGCCGAGGCACAAGATCGTAGCTGAGGTAACAAGCTAAACGTCGAAGTCCACGCGAAACTACTAGTGAGACCGAAGTCTCTCTGCAAAACATAAAATAGGCAAACGTGAGTACAAATGTACCCAGCAAGACTTACATCAGAACTAACTACATATGCATCATTATCAACAAAGGGATGGTGGGGTTTAACTGCAGCAAGCCAGCTTTGACTCGGTGGCTATCCTGAACTACGACTGCAAGTAACTCTTTTGAGGTGGCGCACACGAGTCCACATATTCACCATATCAATACACCACTATGGATCCGCTCCCGTCTCCCTACGAGAACGCCATCCATAGCACTCACGCTTATCTTGCGTATTTTAGAGTATCCACTTTCACTTGTCTATGAACTGATATAAGCAACCCAGAAGTCCTTTTCCGCGGACACGGCTATTCAAATAGATGATGTTAACCCTGCAGGGGTGTACTTCTTCACACACGCTCTCACCACTTACCGCCGTTTACACGACATGTACTCGGCAACCTTCAAGCGGAAGCCCAACGTGGGTGTCGGCCACGGCCTACCTAAACACTCAAGTCTCTAGTCCAGGTTTATCGCCTATTCGGGTTCCATCCATGAGGAGATCCGGCCGGAGTTTCGCTCACAGCCCCAAACGATGTGTACAGGGTTCCGTGACACCAAACGGGCGCCCGGTATACCCGGCCACGTGCCTACCGCATCACAGCCCACCCCTACGGTCAGCGCTGCGCACGGCCTCCAGCATACTACAAACACCAGAAACTACTTGCAACTCCTGGACAGAGGACAAGGGTGATCAAGAAGCCGAGAGGGTCCATTGGTTTTGGGCCCAATGCGTGGTAGTAGCTGAATCATGGATCACAAACACAGAACTCAGTTCCTGAGGACGGCTTCAATGAGACAACCCACCATGTACTCCTACATGGCCTCTCACCGCTACCTTTACCAAATCGTGTTCACACACTTAGCTCTCAACAGTAGGACATGTTCACACACCATTCCAATTCATTCCTGATGAATCAGACCCGACTCAACTCTAAGCAGTAGCAGGCATGACAAACAAGCAAGAATGAGTAGGCACAACAGGGCTCAAACAACTCCTACTCATGCTAGTGGGTTTCATCTATTTACTGTGGAATGACAGGTCATGCATAAGATAAAGGGGTTCAGCTACCGCAGCAAGTAACAGATGAATCGTGTTGTCCTAATGCATTAAAAGAGAGCAGGAGCGAGAGAGTAGGATTGTATCGGAATGAACAAGGGGGTTTTGCTTGCCTGGCACTTTTGAAGATAACATTGAGTCTTCATTAGTGTCAACGATCACATCATCGGTATCGCGTCTATCGAGAGGGGACAAATACCGGCAACACAGAAAGGAACACAATCAATGCAATGCACAATATGATGCATGCTCATGACATGGCAATATGATTGTGTTTTGAGCTAATGCAACTAGCAATAGATTAAATGAAGTTGGTTTGAATATAATATTCAAATTCAAACTCCATATGTGATTATTCAAATGCCATTTAATTGATTTGTGCTAAACAGCAGCTATAAGTTGTTCTAACATGCATGAAAATGGTACAGATGGATTCCTTGAATTTTTCTGATAATTTTTCATATATAAATTATTTAATTTGGAGCTACGGTTGAATTTCTATGATTTATTGAAGTTTTAGGCATTTTCTGGAATTTCCTGAATAATATTAAATCCAGAAATGATTATGGCGTCAGCACCACGTCACAGTGACGTCAGCAGGGTCAACTGGGCGCCCCAGGTCAAACCTGACGTGTGGGGGCCACACGTCAGTGACACAGGAGCTAATCCCGGTCAAACCCAGCGTTGACTGGGGTTTGACCAGGGGTGGGGCCCACTGTCAGTGGCTGTGGGTTTAATTAGTGGGGCCATTAACACTAATTAAGCGTGCCCCGTTGGCAGTTGCCGGAGTATCGCCGGCGGCGACCATTCCGCACGGCGGCGCGGCTCGGATTTGAGCTAGGGGCGATGGTTTGGCGCGCGGTTTGGCTCATTAGAACGTCCGCGACGCGGCGCGTCCAGCGGTGGCTGTGGCCGCGGCTGGGGTGACCGGTAGAGGCAACTACGGCGAGAGAGGCGGCGACCGGAGCTCGGGCATCGCCTAAGACGATGCTATGGTGCGGCTACGGACGAACCGATGGGAGTTTTCGGCTCCTGGGAACATCTCGAGCCCGAGGGCGTGCTCAGACGCGAGCAAAGACACCTGTGGCCACGGCGGTGCCATGGCCGGCGGCGAGGAGCGCTCGGCAAGGTGGTTAGGGCGGCTAGAGTACGGGAACGAGTGCGAGGAGGAGGGGGAATGGAAGAGTAGCTCACAGCGGATCTGGTGGAGGCAACGGCGAGGCCGGGGAGGGGCTGGAGCTCGCGAATCCTCGAAAGTTCACCGGCGGCCGAAGGTTGGGGGCGAGCTTGAGGGCGACGCTGCAGGGCTTCCGGAGGGCCGTGGATCGGTGGGGAGGAAGAGGGGGTCGGGGCGGAGCTCCCTGGGGCGTCGGTGAGGCGTGGGGTGGCCGGTAGCCACGGTGGCTCTCGTCGGTGGCGGCGGCTCCGTTCGGGTGAGGAGAACAGAGGAGGGGGAGAGTGTTCCGGGGAGAGGATGAGGACGCGGGAGAGTGAGGGAGAGAGGCAGGGAGGTGCGTGGCGTCTCCGGGCATCGAGGAGGAAGCAGGAGGTGGCCGAGGCCTCTCGGGCGCGCGCCACGCCTCGCCTCTGTCCTTCTGGCGAGGGAGGAAGACGACAGGGGAGGGGGTGGAGATGGGCTGGGCCGGCTGGGCCGGTTGGTGGCGCCAGGTAGGCTGCGGGTAAGTGGCCCAGGTAGGTTTCCTCTCTCTCCTGTTTTATTGTTCTGTTTGTTTTATTTTTATTTAATCTTTTGCCACTGTTTTGAATTTAAAATAATTCAAACAATGCCAAAAGCTCCTCTGAATATTTTTATTTTGCTATATGGACTTTTCCAAAAGCTCATAAAATATTTCAGGGGTATTTGAAATTATATTCTAGTTATATGAATATAATTCAAATTCAAATAGCTAATGATTTAAATTCAAAGTCCCAAAAATAAATCCTTAAAAATGTTCAATATTTTGGTTGGGACCAGAACCCTTACCAAAATTATCAAACATTTAAGAAGAGCATTTTGGAGCAATGAATGAGATTTTTTTAGGGTTTTTGCCCTTCTTTTATTTAAGTTTTTGAGGCTTCCAAAATTCCTCAGTTCAGGTTTTCAAAAATTTAAACATGATGCTCAGATGGAAGCAGGCATAGGACAGGCCAGAACTAGGGATGTGACATCGGTATGTTACTTGCCCGAGATTCAGTCGTCGGTATCTCAATACCTAGTTCAATCTAATTACCGGCAAGTCTCTTTACTCGTTTCGTAATGCTACATCCCGTAACTAACTCATTAGTTGCATTGCTTGCAAGCTTATAGTGATGTGCATTACTAAGAGGGCCCAGAGATACCTCTCCGATACTCGGAGTGAAAAATCCTAATCTCGATCTATTCCAACTCAACAAACACCATCGGAGACACCTGTAGAGCACCTTTATAATCACCCAGTTACGTTGTGACGTTTGGTAGAACACTAAGTGTTCCTCCGGTATTCGGGAGTTGCATAATATCATAGTCATAGGAACATGTATAAGTCATGAAGAAAGCAATAACAGTAAACTAAACGATCATCGTGCTAAGCTAACGAATGGGTCAAGTCAATCACATCATTCTTTAATGATGTGATCACGTTCATCAAATGACAACTCTTTGTCCATGGCTAGGAAACTTAACCATCTTTGATTAACGAGCTAGTCAAGTAGAGGCATACTAGTGACACTCTATTTGTCTATGTATTCACACATGTACTAAGTTTCCGGATAGTACAATTCTAGCATGAATAATAAACATTTATCATGATATAAGTAAATATAAATAACAACTTTATTATTGCATCTAGGGCATATTTCCTTCAACATGACCTCCAGAACAGGATTACCGTACCACTCTGGTGTGGATCATACTCTGGTTGACCTACGAGGTTTGGTAGTAAGTTGATCTGAAGTTTCATGATCATCATCATTAGCTTCCTCACTAATTGGTGTAGGAATCACTGGAACTAATTTCTGTCATGAACTACTTTCCAATTCGGGAGAAGGTACAATTACCTCATCAAGTTCTACTTTCCTCCCACTCACTACTTTCGAGATAAACTCCTTCTCTAGAAAGGATCCATTCTTAGCAATGAATATCTTTCCTTCGGATCTGTGATAGAAGGTGTACTCAACAGTCTCCTTTGGGTATCCTATGAAGACTCATTTCTCCGATTTGGATTCGAGATTATCAAGTTGAAGCTTTTTCACATAAGCATCGCAGCCCCAAACTTTAAGAAACTACAGCTTGGGTTTCTTGCCAAACCATAGTTCATATGGTGTCGTCTCAACGGATTTAGATGGTTCCCTATTTAACTTGAATGCAGCCGTCTCTAAAGCATAACCCCAAAACGATAGCGCCAAATCAGTAAGAGACATCATAGATCACACCATATCCAATAAAGAACGGTTATGACGTTCGGACACACCATTACGCTATGGTGTTCCAGGTGGCGTGAGTTGCAAAACTATTCCACATTGTTTCAAATGAAGACCAAACTCAGAACTCAAATATTCACCTCCATGATCAGATCGTAGAAACTTTATTTTCTTGTTACGATGATTTTCCACTTCACTCTAAAATTCTTTGAACTTTGCAAATGTTTCAGATTTATGTTTTATTAAGTAGACATACCCATATCTGCTCAAATCATCTGTGAAGGTCAGAAAATAACGATACCCGTCGCAAGCCTCAACACTCATCGGACCACATACATCAGTATGTATTATTTCCAGTAAGTCAGTTGCTCGCTCCATTGTTCTGGAGAACGGAGCCTTAGTCATCTTGCCCATGAGGCATGGTTCGCAAGAGTCAAGTGATTCATAATTAAGTAATTCCGAAAGCCCATCGGCGTGGAGTTTCTTCATGCGCTTTACACCAATATGGCCTAAACGGCAGTGCCACAGATAAGTTGCACTATCATTTTTAACTTTGCATCTTTTGGCTTCAATATTATGAATATGTGTATCACTACAATTGAGATTCAACAAAACAAAAATAGACCATTCATCAAGGGTGCATGACCATAAAAGATATTACTCATATAAATAGAACAACCATTAATCTCTAATTTAGATGAATAACCGTCTCGCATTAAACAAGATCTAGATATAATGTTCATGCTCAACGCTGGCACCAAATAGAAACTATTTAGGTCTAAAACTAATCCCGATGGTAGATATACAGGTAGCATGCCGATGACGATCACATCGACTTTGGAACCATTTGCCACGCGCATCGTCACCTCGTCCTTAGCCAATCTTCGCTTAATCCGTAGCCCATGTTTCGAGTAGCAAATATGAGCAACAGAACCAATATCAAATACCCAGGCACTACTACGAGCATTAGTAAGGTACACATCAATAACATGTATATCAAATATACCTTTCACTTTGCCATCCTTCGTATCTGCCAAATACTTGGGGCAGTTCCGCTTCCAGTGACCAGTCCCTTTGCAGTAGAAGCACTCTGTCTCAAGCTTAGGTCCAGACTTGGGTTTCTTCCCTTGAGCAGCAACTTGATTGTTGTTCTTCTTGAAGTTCCCCTTCTTCCCTTTGCCGTTTTCTCAAAACTAGTGGTCTTGTTCACCATCAACACTTGATGCTCCTTCTTGATTTCTACCTCCACAGCCTTTAGCATCGCGAAGAGCTCGTGAATTGTCTTTTCCATCCCTTGCATATTATTGTTCATCACAAAGCTGTCACACCCTAGCTAGTTCAAGCATTAGAGTGTGCATCATGTTTAAATTCCTTTTAAATTTGAAATGGGGATGACAGAACCCCCAGCACCCCCCCCCCCCTGGAACAACTAGGGTTTACTAAAAACTTTTTCAATGAACCTGAAATGCCCTTCTAAAAAGCCCACCCTTTTTGTTTTGGGTTAAAACCTTTGACAAAAATGGTGCACATTTTTCTAGGACATCTAAGGTCATTGGATTAATCCTTATGGTATTTGCATTTGGGCATTTAAATGCTATAAAATATTTTAAATGCTCAAATAATCATAAACTAAAATGTTTGCTGCTGGATATATTCTAAGCAGTGGCCATGATTAATTTTATGATTTATGGTAATGCCCTAGCATTTTTAATAAAGCCCTGAAGTTACAGAAATAATAGAATAAATAAAAAAACAGAAAAGGAGAGAAAGAACAGGGACTTACGTGGCACAGCCCACCCAGCTCGGCCCAATCCACTGGCTCATGCCAGTCGTCCTCCTCCTCTCGCCAGGAGGACGAGGAGCGCGTGGCCGGCGCCTGCGGCCACACGCCGGCCACCTCCTGCTTTCTGCCGACGCCTTGGAGGCGTCTACGAGTGCCACGCAGACTCCCACGTCTCCCTCTCTTTCTTCCCACTCTCCCCGTGGCCTCTCCCCCTCTCTGGCTCTCTCCCCATCTCCCTGCTGAGCGCAGCCGTCGCTGCCAACAAGCTCCATCGCAGCCACCGCCGTCCATTCGTTGCATCATCATGCCAGGAAGCTCCGCCGTCGTCGACTACATCGAGTAGGCCGAGCCCCGAGCACTCGCTCGCCCCAGAGATGCTGCACCGAGCTCGTCCTCAACTCCGGCCACCGGAGATCCCCTTCGCCGTCCCCGCTGCATCAGCTCATTCCCGACCTCTCCGACTGCCTCGACGAGACCCCTGTGAGCTCAGCCACCTCCCCACCCTCTCCTTTCTCTCTCTCGAGCCCCGTAGGGACCGCACATAGCTCACCCGCACGCACCGCCGCAGAGCTCGTCGCCGACGAGGCTCCGGCCACCCAATGGCCACGCCACCCTGTCCACTAGTCCTACTGCACCTCCAGGAGCTCAACGCACCAAACCTCACGCCTCCCCGTGCCCCCTAGCGACTAGTTCATCCTCACCCGAGCTCCGGCCGCCGCCAAACTCGTCGCCGGCGACGTTTCCGGCCACCCCAGCTCCACCCACTGCCACCACTAGACGCGGCTTCCTCCCCGCATCACGTAGATAGTCTCCACCGTCCTTTTGGTCGCCGGAGTGCAAATCTCATGCTGCTCTGCCGCGTCTGGCCTCACCGGCGGCTAGACGCCAGCGAGTTGACCCTGTTTGACCCTGTGTGGGCCCAGGTTGACCCCCCCTGAGTCTATGACAGGTGGGGCCGGTCTGCTAATTATTTTAGGATTAGTTTTAACTAATTTTAATTAGTTTAATCACTGACATGTGGGCCCAGCCCCCACTAACAGCTAATTAGTGTTAATTTAATTTTGTTAATTAGTTGAGTCACTGACAGACAGGGCCCACCAGTCAGGTTTGACCTGGCCGACCCAGTTGACCCGCTGACGTCACACCTATGTCATGCTGACGCATTAATTCAATTACTGGATTTATTCTTTAATAGGAAATTCCAGAAAATAGCCAAAACTTCTAAAAATCATAGAAAATCAACCATAGCTCCAAATGCAAAGATTTATATATGAAAAATGATCAGAAAAATTCAATCTATCCATCTGTAATGGTTTCATGCATGAAAAAACAAGATAACCTTGATGTTTAAGCAATATAAGATAATGCACTAATAAGGCTAAGTTAAATGAGCTATCATTTGAATCTTTGATTCAAATGGGTTCATACCTTCCTGTTTTAGCTTGCATTAGGCCAAGACACATTCATTTTGCCATGTCATAGCATACATCATATTGTTGCATATTGCCATGTGTTGATTATGTTCGTGTGTCTTTCGTGGTAGGTTCTGCCTCCGAGGATAACCCCGAGTATCCGTCTGAAGGGCAGTACCCTACTACCACTACTACAGGCAAGCAACCCATTGATCATTTCGATACAAACCCATGTTCTCGCTTCTGCTCTTGTTTACTGCATTAAGACAACGCGATTCAAACTGCTGTGTGCTACGGTAGTTGAACCCTTATCCTCTGCATGACCTGTCATTGCCACAGTAACTAGATGAAACCCACTAGCATGTGTAGGAGTTGATTGAGCCATGTATGTGATTCCTACCTTGCTATGCCTTCTATGCTTAGAGTTGTGTCGGGTCTGGTTCATCCGGGTGATGGGCTTGGGTGAAATGATTATGTCGGTAATGTGAGGGATGTGTTGAACATGTTTTGGTAAAGGTATCGATGAGAGTCCATGTAGGAGTACATGGTGGGTTCTTTCATTGAGGCCGTCCATAAGAACTGAGATCTGTATGCGTGATTTAAGATTCAGCTACTACCACACATTGGGCCCTGAAATATGACCCCACTCGACTTACTGACCCCTCTCGCCCTTTTTCCAGGAGTTGCAACTAGTTTCTGGTGTTTGTAGGTTATGTGTTGGCGGCCGTGCGTAGCGCTGACCCTAGGGGTATGCTATGATGCGGTAGATACACTGTGGCCGGGTATGCTGGGCGCCCGTTTGGCGTCTCGGGACCCTGTACACATTGTTTGGGGCCGTTGAGGACACCCCGGACGGATTTCCTTGCGGATGGAACCTGAATAGGCGATAAACCTGGACTAGAGACTTGTACGGTTAGTCAGGTCGTGGTCTACACCCACGTCGGTTTTCGCTTGAAGTCTGCCGAGCACATGACGTGTGCAGACGCTAAGTGGTGGAAACATGTGTGACGAAGTACACCCCTGCAGGGTATAAACTATTCGAATAGCCGCGTCCACGGTAAAGGACTACTTGGTTGCCTATACAGTTCATAGACAAGTTAATGGTTACTACTAAAAGACTCAAGATAAGTGTGAGTACCGAGGATGGCCCTCTCGTAGGATGACGAGGGAGGATCCCTGGTGGAGTATTGTGTTGGTGAGTAGTGGACTCGTGTGCGAAAACTATTTTACTAGTGGAGTTCCGTAGGATAGCCTAGCCAAGAGTCAAAGCTGGCTTGCTGCAATAACCTCACCACCTTCTTGAGAATGAGCATGTATAGTAGGTTCTGTTGTAAGACTTGCTGAGTACCTTTGTACTCATGTTTGCTTAATTACTATTTTCAGACAACAACACCGCCCCCTCCGATGGGTTCTACGTAGACCTTGATGTCAACGAGTGACTAGCCACCCAGGTGGTGATCCTGGCCATGGAGGGCCCTATGTAGATAGACAGGCTTCGGAAGCCTTCTTGCTTTCTAGTGTCTGTACTCAGACTATTTACTTCCGCTTGTGCTTGTATGCTTGTATGACTTGAGTGTCGGGTCATGTGACCCCTACCTGTATGAACTTGTTATGTATGGCTCTCTGGAGCCTTTCAATAAAGTACTTGAGTTGTAGAGTTTTGTTGTGATGCCATGTTGTATGTACTCATATCGGGCATATTGTGTGTATGATTGAAATGCTTAGTATGAGTGGGATCCGACAATCTAGTTGTTTATCCTTGGCAGCCTTTCTTATGGGGAAATGTAGTCTAGTGTTCCTCGAGCCATAGTAGTCCGCTACAGCCCGGTTCACCGGAGTCCTACTAGCCCAGCACTATTGCTCAGGACACTTGACTGGCCGGCATGTGTTTCACTTCGTTCCTATGTCTGTCCCTTCGGGGAAATGTCACGCGGTGACATCCAGAGTCCTGCCTAGCCTGCTACAGCCCGGGTTCCCCGGAGTCCTATTAGCCCAGTGCTACAGCCCGGATTCACTCGCTGATGACCGACATGCTTAATGTGATTCATGTATGCCTGTCTCCATAGGTCTGTGCCGCTTTGGGTTCACGACTAGCCATGTCGGCCCGGGTTCTCTGTCATATGGATGCTAGCGACACTATCATATACGTGAGCCAAAAGGCGCAAATGGTCCCGGGCCATGGTAAGGTGACACCCGTGGGATACCGTGCGTGAGGCCGCAATGTGATATGAGGTGTTACCGGCTAGATCGATGTGACTTGGAATTGGGGTCCTGACAAAAGCCTTTATAGCTTGGTGGCGGTGATTGAAGAACTCTATCAATGACACTATCATCAGGAAGATTAACTCCCAGCTGAGCCAAGTGGTTATGGTACCCAGACATTCTGAGTATGTGTTCACTGGCAGAACTATTCTCCTCCGTTTTGCAGCTGTAGAACTTGTTGGAGACTTCATATCTCTCAACTCGAGCATTTGCTTGAAATATTAACTTCAACTCCTAGAACATCTCATATGCTCCATGATGTTCAAAACGTCTTTGAAGTCCCGATTCTAAGCTGTAAAGCATGGCACACTGAACTATCGAGTAGTCATCAGATTTGCTCTGCCAGACGTTCATAACGTCGGAGCTGCTCCTGCAGTGGGTCTTACACCTAGCGGTGCTTCTAGGACATAATTATTCTTTGCAACAATGAGGATAATCCTCAAGTTACGGACCCAATCCATGTAGTTGCTACCATCATCTTTCAATTTAGCTTCCTCTAGGAACGCATTAAAATTCATGGGAACGGTAGCATGGGCCATTGATCTACAACAACATAGATATGCAAAAACTATCAGGTACTAAGTTCATGATAAATTAAAGTTCAATTAATCATATTACTAAGAACTCCCACTTAGATAGACATCCCTCAAGTCATCTAAATGATCACGTGATCCATATCAACTAAACCATATCCGACCATCACGTGAGATGGAGTAGTTTTCAATGGTGAACATCACTATGTTCATCATATCTACTATATGATTCACGTTCGACCTTTCGGTCTCAGTGTTCCGAGGCCATATCTGCATATGCTAGGCTCGTCAAGTTTAACCCGAGTATTCTGCACGTGCAAAACTGGCTTGCACCCGTCGTATGTGAATGTAGAGCTTATCACACCCGATCATCACGTGGTGTCTCGGCACGACGAACTGTAGCAATGGTGCATACTCAGGGAGAACACTTATACCTCGAAATTTAGTGAGAGATCATCCTATAATTCTATTGCCGTACTAAGCAAAACAAGATGCATAAAAGATAAACATCGCATGCAATCAAAATATGTGACATGATATGGCCATCGTCATCTTGTGCCTTTGATCTCCATCTCCAGAGCAATGTCATGATCTCCATCATCAACGGCTTGACACCTTAATCTCCATCGTAGCATCATTGTCGTCTCGCCAACTATTGCTTCTACGACTATCGCTACTTCTTAGTGATAAAGTAAAGCAATTACATGGCGATTGCATTTCATACAATAAAGCAACACCCATAAGGCTCCTGCCAGTTGTCGATAACTTTTACAAGACATGATCATCTCATACAACAATTTATATCTCATCACGTCTTGACCATATCACATCACAACATGCCCTGCAAAAACAAGTTAGACGTCCTCTACTTTGTTGTTGCAAGTTTTACGTGGCAGCTACGGGCTTCTAGCAAGAACCATTCTTACCTACGCATCGAAACCACAATGATTTTTCGTCAAGTGTGCTATTTTAACCTTCAACAAGGACCGGCCATAGTCAAACTCGATTCAACTAAAGTTGGAGAAACAAACACCCGCCAGCCACCTGTGTGTGAAGCACATCGGTAGAACCAGTCTTATGAACGCGGTAATGTAAAATGTCGGTCCAGGCCGCTTCATCCAGCAATACCGTTGAATCGAAGTAAGACATTGGTGGTAAGCAGTATGACTATGATCGCCCACAACTCTTTGTATTCTACTCGTGCATATATCATCTACGCATAGACCTGGCTCGGATGCCACTGTTGGGAAAGGTAGCAATTCAAAAAAAATTCTATGATCACACAAGATCTATCTAGGAGATGTGTAGCAATAAGAGGGGAAGAGTGTGTCCACGTACAGTCGTAGACCGAAAGCGGAAGTGTTTAGGAACGCGGTTGATGTAGTCGAACGTCTTCACGATCCAACCGACCCAAGTACCGAACATACGGCACCTTCGTGTTCAGCACACGTTCAGCACGATGACGTCCCTCGAGCTCTTGATACAGTAGAGGATGAGGGAGAGTTCCGTCGGCACGACGGTGTGACGATGGTGATGATGAAGTTATCGGCGCAGGGCTTCACCTAAGCACTACAACGATATGACTGAGGTGTTGAACTGTGGAGGGGGCACCGCACACAGCTAAGATATTGTCTGTTGTGCCTTTGGGGTGCCCCCTGCCCACATATATAAAGGAGGGGGGAGAGAGGCCGGCGGCCAGGAGGGGCGCGCCATGGGGGAGTCCTACTTGGACTCTTAGTCCAAATAGGATTCGGCCTCCCCCTTTTCCTTTCTTCCACCGGAGGGAATAGGAAGGAGAGGGAAAGGGAAGGGGCGCCGCCCCCTCCTCCTTGTCCTATTCGGACTCCCAAGGGGGGGCGTGCGGCCACCTCCCGTGGGCATCCCACTCTCTCCCTTAGGCCCATGTTGGCCCAATATTTCCCCGGGGGGTTCTGGTAACCCTTCGTTACTCTGGAAAAATACCCGAATCACTCGGAACCATTCCGATGTCCGAATATAACCTTCCAATATATGAATCTTTACCTCTCGACCATTTTGAGAGTCCTCGTCATGTCTGTGATCTCATCCGGGAATCCACACAAACTTTGGTCATCAAATCACATAACTCATAATACAAATCTTCATCGAACATTAAGCGTGTTAATAACCAATAGCGGAACCTGGATGCTCATATTGGCTCCTACATATTCTTCGAAGATCTTTATCGTTCAAACCGCATAAGAACATGTGTTATTCCCTTTGTCATCGGTATGTTAATTGCCCGAGATTCGATCGTCGGTATCATCATACCTAGTTCAATCTCGTTACCGGCAAGTCTCTTTACTCGTTCCATAATACATCATCCTATAACTAACTCATTAGTCACATTGCTTGCAAGGCTTATAGTGATGTGCATTATTGAGAGGGCCTAGAGATACCTCTCTGATACACGAAGTGACAAATCCTAATCTTGATCTATGCCAATTCAACAAACACCTTTGGAGACACCTGTAGACCATCTTTATAATCACCTAGTTATGTTGTGCCGTTTGATAGCACACAAGGTGTTCCTCCGGTATTCGGGAATTGCATAATCTCATAGTCAGAGGAATATGTATAAGTCATGAAGAAAGCAATAGCAATAAAACTAAATGATCATAATGCTAAGCTAACGGATGGGTCTTGTCCATCACATCATTCTCTAATGATGTGATCATGTTCATCAAATGACAACACATGTCTATGGTCAGGAAACTTAACCATCTTTGATTAACGAGCTAGTCAAGTAGAGGCATACTAGGGACATTCTGTTTTTCTATGTATTCACACAAGTACTAAGTTTCCGATTAATACAATTCTAGAATGAATAATAAACATTTATCATGATATAAGGAAATATAAATAACAACTTTATTATTGCCTCTAGGGCATATTTCCTTCAATGATCGGGTGTGATAGACTCTACGTTCATGTACAACGGGTATAAGCCAGTTTTGCACAAGCACAATACTTGTGTTAAACTTGACGATCCTAGCATGTACATACATGCTCTCGGAACACTAGAGACTGAAAGGTCGAATGTGATTCATATAGTAGATATGATCAACATATAGATGTTCATCATTGATGACTACCACGTCTCACATGATGAGCGGAGATGGGTTAGTTGATTTGGATCATGTATCACTTAGATAACTTGAGGGATTTTAATTTAAGTGGGAGTTCATAAGTAATTTGATTAATTGAATTTAATTTATCATGAACTTAGTCTTAATAGTTTTTGCATATCTATGTTGTAGATCAATGGCCCGTGCTACCATTCCCCTGAATTTTAATGCATTCCTAGAGAAAGCTAAGTTTAAAGATGATGGTAGAAACTACACGGACTGGGTCCGTAACTTGAGGATTATCCTCATTGCTGAATAGAAGAATTATGTCCTTGATGCACCGCTAGGTGACAGACATGCTACAGGATCTACTGCAGATGTTATGAACGTCTGGCAGACTCGATCTGATGACTACTCAATAGTTCAGTGTGCCATGTGTCAGGGGTTTGGTGTGACATATGCCAAAGGATGGCTAATCATGATGGGGGCTAGTAGGACATCCCCGGTGCCAGGAAACTGGATGAGGCAAAGACATGCACGCCGGCGAATCTTACCCAGGTTCGGGGCTCTCCTAGGAGATAACACCCCTAGTCCTGCTTTGCGGGGTCTCTGCATGATCACTAAGGCACTTGTGAGTACAATGGTGCTCCTCGAGCTGTATGCTAGAGGTAGAAGAAAGTAGGGCTAGCTCTCCCCTCTCTCTATGTGGGTGTCTAGGTCTAACAGGTTGGAAACCCTTTGCATGGGTGCCCTGGGGGTTTATATAGGACTACCCCCACAGGTACAATGGTAATCTGGCCGGATGTAGGACCCGGCTGTCAGTGTCTCCTATCACCGGATCCTCCACCGGCCGCTGGGGCCCGCCGCCTGGTGGGCCCTGCCGGCTAGTTTGGTATGAAGCCGACAGGCCGCCTCCGCCGCTTGCGGGCCCGTCCGGCTGCTTGTTATTGTGGCTGTAATGTTGATGACGTGTGCTTGGTTAGGGGGGCGTGGCTACAGTCCCGCCGTCTGGCGGGAGATCACTATAGCCACACCGTGTCTCGTCTGATTAATGGTGTGTGGACTCCGAGGGTGGAGTGGGCCGCCTGCTAGAGGCCGGTCTCCCTCAGGTCCAACTGGTCAGGTGTTGCCGCCCTCTGGGCTCTCGTTTCCTGGTAGGGCCCGCCACCTGTAGGCCGTACCGATAGGCCGTTGTGGGAACAGGGTTCCACTTGACAGGAGTGACATCAAGGGCGAGATGGCAATAGTGCCGCGCCGTGCGGAGATCTCGGCTGGTACGGGACACTATGGCCGCGCCCTGCCCTGGATATGGGGGGATGGGCTACACTGTAGCCTCATGCTATCTTGTCTTCTTTATTTGGGCGCAAACTCAGAGGGCGCCATGGGCCGCCTACCAGGAGCCGGCCTCTATGGAGGTCGCCTGCTGGGAGTTGGCTCGTCTTGGGGCCATCTTCTGGTGCTTGGCTGTCCTCTGGCAGCCGACCGCTTGAGCCAGCCGTCCACCAGAAGGCGGCGCTTCGTCCTCGACGCCTTAGGGGCACAGCCAGCCCGATGTCTTGAAATGCTCAGGGACTCGGGTTAGGCTACCCGTGGCCCATTACTCCGACAGTAGTCCCCGAAGCTGGTGAGGCATCACGGCTGACAAGTCGAGGTGCCTCAGCAGTTTCCTTCTCTGAGTGCCCTTGCTAAATGCTCCATCCGTCTTTCGGTATGCCGCCTGCTGGGGAGTCGGACATGACCAGGTGAATTTGTTTGTTGGTTTTTGAAATGTCAAGGCGGGTGTCGGTGTCAAAACCAGCGGATCTCGGGTAGGGGGTCCCAAACTGTGCGTCTAAGGCGGATGGCAATAGGAGGCAGGGGACACGATGTTTTACCCAGGTTCGGGCCCTCTTGATGGAGGTAAAACCCTATGTCCTGCTTGATTTATTCTTGATAATATGAGTAGTACAAGAGTTGATCTACCACGAGATTAGAGAGGCTAAACCCTAGAAGCTAGCCTATGGTATGATTGTATGTTGTCCTACGGACTAAAACCCTCTGGTTTATATAGACACCGGAGGGGGCTAGGGTTACACAGAGTCGGTTACAAAGAAGGAGATCTACATATCCGTATTGCCAAGCTTGCCTTCCACGCCAAGGAGATTCCCATCCGGACACGAGACGAAGTCTTCAATCTTGCATCTTCATAGTCTAACAGTCCGGCCAAAGGATATAGTCCGGCTGTCCGGATACCCCCTAATCCAGGACTCCCTCAGTAGCCCCTGAACCAGGCTTCAATGACGATGAGTCCGGCGTGCAGATTGTCTTCGGCATTGCAAGGCAGGTTCCTTCTCCGAATACTTCATAGTAGATTTTGAACACGAGGATCGTGTCCGACTCTGCAAAACAAGTTCCACATACCACCGTAGAGAGAATAATATTTCCACAAATCTGATCTACTGACGTACCCCGTAGCATGGCATCACACCACAGCCAGGTTTTTATTCGAATCATTTTTCATAACCCATCTCGGCGTGTTTCGCGAGGCGGCTTCCCTGGCACGTCTTGTCGAAGCAGAGATCATGTCCCCTTATTACGGGATTCCCATCAATACGGACGTGGGTAACCCAACCGCGCCATCAATTACGGCGCTTGGGGGATAAGCGAGTTTTACCAGGGTGGTGGGGGTGCATAGTTTCGTCCGCCCTTATAAAGGGATAAGGTTTCACCTTTTTCTACCCACGCCTTCTTCCTCCTTGCTCATCCATTCTTGCGCACCCGAGCTCCAGCGCCCAAGTCCACATCCTTCTCCTCAACTCTCTCCAAACATGTATGGAGCGGAAGGGGAGTGGATGGTCTCCTCGGTCACGGAGGGACACATCAAAAAACTATGTGGGGCCGGATACTTAGCCGCGGATATCGCCCACCGGCTGCCAGCCGCGGGGCAGATCGTCCCTACCCCGGAACCTCATGAAAGGCTGGTTTTCCTCCCCCACTTCATCCGCGGACTGGGGTTTCCCCTCCATCCATTCGTCCGCGGCCTTATGTTCTATTATGGGATGGACTTTCATGATCTGGCCCCGAATTTCATCCTCAACATCTCGGCGTTCATCGTCGTGTGTGAGGCTTTCCTACGCATCCAGCCCCACTCCGGCCTATGGCTGAAGACCTTCAATATCAAGCCAAAGGTGGTTAGCGGCCAACAAGCGGAATGCGGCGGAGCCATGGTGGGCAAAATGCCCAACGTTATATGGCTCGAGGGCTCCTTCATGGAGACCATAAAGGGGTGGCAATCAGGGTGGTTCTACATCACCGAGCCGTGCGACACCAACTGGGTGGCGGCCCCCGAGTTTCAATCCGGAATCCCCACATGGCTCACTTCCTGGAAGGAGAAGGGCCTGTCCTGGGCCTCATCGGTGGAGCTGGACGAACTCCAGAAGAGTATCCGGAACATGATAAGCAAGAAACTTAAGCTTGTCAACATAGTCCAGGCCATGCTCTTCCGCTGGATCCTCTCGTGTCAACAACGGGCTTTCAACTTATGGGAGTTTGACCCGGCCCAGCACCAGACTCTACACGAGCTCTTCGACACGACGCATAAGGACATCTGGAAGGTGCTGTTCAAGGGCACCGAGGTCCCCCCTTCTCTTACCGACGACCGCGGGCTAAGCGTGAAGCGCCCTACGAATCTGGTAAGTTCTGTACATCTGGCAGGGTATTTATTTCCCATAGCTTAACCATGTGTGGGATCTAAGCTCCCATGCCTTTGACAGGATTGGGTGGAGACATCAGAGCAGATTAACTGTCCGGCCCCTCTGCCCGAAGACCCTGCGGACGCTCTCCTGACGGAGATGCGGACTCCGGCTCCTTATGAGGTGCCGGAGAAGACCAAGAAGAAGGCCACGGGAACCCGAAAGAGTTCCCGGCGCCAGGTGGTATCGGACACATCGTCCGATAACTCCGAGACGCGCTCCTCCCGTGAAAACAAGGAGATGGAAGATGAAGATTCTCCCCCTCCAGCCGGGGGAGACAAGAAAAGGAAGGCCGCCCCAACCGGGGAGGTCGAAGGGTCCAAGAAGGGAAGGACTCTCCTTTCGGACTGCTCCACCACCGCCGACGACGACGAAGACGAGTGGCTGCTCAGGGCCAAGCCCCTGGCGAAGTCGTAAGTATTCGGATACCAGAGTAACTCATAGCATACTTTTGTTGCACTGCTTCTCCTAACGTCGAATATGATTATGCAGTCCGCCCCGAGCCCGTATCGATGTATCCTCGTCGGACGGTTCCTTGGACTCGTCAGATATGGATAGTGATACACTTCCAACCGTCTCCTCTCCTTGCCCTATGGACAATGTCGAGGTATTGTCTCAAGGGGCACCGAGCCAGGGGGGAGTTAGTCCCGGAGGCGCCTCAAGGCGACCTTCCGGATTCCAGGAGCAACGGGAGCAAGACTCCCAAGGGCTCCAAGTTCGGCCCTCAGCCGAACACCGTGCCAGAACCTCCAGTGGTTCCGGACTTCGGCAGGCGACCCCCCTCCAAGAGGGGCAAGCCGCCCGTGCCGGTGACCTCTATCCATCCAAAGGCACCGGACAACCTGCTGGGAGCACTTCGCGGCGCTTCCATCGACGAAGAGCACCGCACTATTATGAGTGCCGTGATCAAGAAGGTTCAGTCCGCCAAGAGCGGACTGGCTGAAGCCTGTGCCAGCCTTCTAACAGGCTTTGAGGTAAGTATTTAAAATATAGGAAAATATTACCGCATAGACAGTAGCCCCTGATGCTCTGTTTGGTGTTCACAAAGAAAAGCCGAATAGAGGATCAAATAATATCTGCAGGAGTCTAATATAAGTATGTCTGTATGCGTATGCAGGCTTCGCTGCTGACCTCTACCACACTGAAGCAGGACCTCGAGCAGTCCGAGAAAGAGCTTGGCCTTGCCAAGAGGCAGCTCGAGGAAAACAAAGGTAAGTAATACCTTGTCTATATAAAAAATAAAATGTGGTTGCGAAATGACATGATCATCATGGATGTGCCAGGGGCCACGACCGAAGTGGCGACCCTGAAGCAAGCGCTGTCCGAGGCCAAAAACAAAGCGGCCAAGGAGCGCACCGAGCGGGAAAACAAGAGGCACGGGTAGGCGAGGTGCAGCAAGAGCTCCAGGCTCTCATGAAGAAGCACGAGGCTTTGGAGCTTGACTCGAAGACGCGAGAGTCCGAGCTTGCCGCGGCCCGCGAGAGCACAAAGCATGCCAAGGATGAAGCCCAAAAGGCCCTCCAGGAAATTGAGGCAATGAGGAAGATAGCGGCGGGTAAGGCATTTAATATGCAAAGCAAGCATGTGAAAGTAAATTAGTTGTTACTTACCCGAGTCCGGAGCTCTCCAGGAGCATTCGCAGATTTTGCCCCGCAGTGTGTCGGTTGCCGCGAAATATTACCAGGCCGAGGAGGGAAGCTCGATGGAGAAGTTGTTCTAGTCTCAGTATACTGGGACCGAACACCCAATGCCTATGAGCGACCAGCTGAAGCAACTGGTCGAGCTGCACAAGGCGGCCGAATAGGCCATGAGGGGCCTTATAGTCCGGATGTGGCCTGGCGACTCCCTTCCCAACGGCTACTTCGGCCTGGTGAGGTGACTTGTAGATGCCTGCCCACGGCTGGAGGTTATAAAGCGGTCCGTCTGCATCAAAGGTGCACGCCGGGCCTTTGCTCGTGCGAAGGTGCACTGGTCCAAGATGGACGCCGAGAAGCTCGTGAAGGAGGGGCTGCCACAGGGCAAGGAGCATCGCCACCCTGAGATGTATTATGAGGGTGTCCTGAAGGGTGCCCGTCTTGTGGCGGACGAGTGTGCGAAGGATGTAATTTTTGAATGAACTTGCTCGTGTGTATCCTGTATTATGAAAACTTGTTCATATGCGCTATGCAATGCTTGTTTGTATTTAAAATATTATCTTCTGTGCGGCTGTTTGTTAAATCTAAGAGATGGCCAGTCGTCGGCTTCTGCCCCCATGCCACGAGTGCTAGGGTGTTCGGGATAAATCTGAGCACTCTTTTTCTCATTGTTGGGTCCTTTGAGGGAGGTGCTCAGCACAACGAACAAGGCAATCGGACTATAATGCTTTATCACTCTCACTTAGCCATAGAAGTCTACAATTTTAAATTTTGGCGACGCCCCTAGTATTCGGACGGCCGAATTTGGGGCGCTATACACGCCTTAAGCCAGACAAAGCCGACTCCTCGCTCTAAGAGGCATAAGTCTTTAGGGACTCGAGACCTCTCGAACAGCGACCAGCTCTCGCCTTATCATGACAGTCAGTTTTAGCTTTCTCTACTGAGGTGCTTAGCCCAGATGAACTGGGGCACAACCGCAGTAGTTCTCCTAGTGCTACCTTAGCCGATATAGCGGAACGTAAGGTACCAAAACATGGGAGCCGGGCAAACCCAACTATTGACCCAAGACATGATTCGGAGTTGATGCATATAATGCTATAAGTTCAGGGTGCCGCACTATCGAAAGTGTTCGGACTTCTCACGCCGTATTATGGGGTACATTAAGCCCCTGGCGTATTGGCCGTACCAGAGTGTACGGGTGTTGAATGTCATGAATGAACATATATATATATATATAAGAATAGAGAATGCGATAATAGTCTAGTGCTATGCATTGTTTATTGAAAAAGGTGCGTCGAAGCAGAATGATACAAGTAGTACGATAAGCAAAAAAGTAGAACTATTTGACATGTCCCCTCCAAGGGCAAGCTGAGGAATGGTATTTAAAGCAGGTATTTCACTCGTTATCAGAGACCACCTGGGAATTCCATGATGCGATGTAGCTTTCTACCTCCTTGGTTGTTGTATCGTGTGTCCGGCAATCGTAGTGTCAGGCGGGGTTTCCAGAGAGTAAAGTCCTGAAAGAGAGAAAAAATAATAAGGCGGGAAGCCCCTAGTGCGGTTGAGCCACGTTTTGGGACGTGTCGTAGTCGTGCCCCCCCCCATCTATGCCCAAGGTACTTTCAATGCGTAATTATGTACGCGTGGCACGGATTTCGCCGTTTGGCTGGGACTAGGGCGGGCGCCGCATTGCTATGCGAGCTCGGAACGTGCCAGGCGGTCTTGTTGCCGATTACTCCGGGCATGCTTGAAGGTGTCCGAGTCTTTAATCGCCGAACTGGTGGATTGCCATAAGAGGCTGCTCTGCGCTTCTGCTGCAAGGGCCGCAGTGTGCTCCTCCGTGCGGAGAGAGCGCTCTGTGTTTCCATTGACTGTGATGACCCCCCGAGGTCCTGGCATCTTGAGCTTGAGGTATGCATAATGCGGTACCGCATTGAATCTCGCAAATGCAGTTCTCCCGAGAAGTGCATGATAGCCACTACAGAACGGGCCTATATCGAAGATTAACTCCTCGCTTCGGAAGTTATCCGGGGATCCGAAGACCACTTCCAGTGTGACTGAGCCTGTGCAATGGGCCTCTACACCTGGTATGACGCCTTTGAAGGTCGTTTTTGTGGGTTTGATCCTTGAGGGGTCTATACCCATTTTGCGCACTGTGTCCTGATAAAGCAGGTTCAGGCTGCTGCCGCCGTCCATAAGGACTCGAGTGAGGTGAAATCCATCAATGATTGGGTCTAGGACCAGTGCGGCGAATCCACCATGACGGATACTAGTGGGGTGGTCCCTGCGATCGAAGGTGATCGGACAGGAGGACCATGGGTTGAACTTTGGGGCGACTGGCTCCAACGCATATACGTCCCTTAGCGCATGCTTCCGCTCCCTCTTGGGGATGTGGGTTGCGTATATCATGTTCACCGTCCGCACTTGTGGGGGAAACCTCTTCGGTCCTCCGGTGTTCGGCGGCCGGGGCTCCTCCTCGTCATCGCTATGCAACCCCTTATCTTTGTTTTCGGCATTTAACTTATCGGCATGCTTGGACACCCAACAATCCTTATTGGTGTGGTTGGCTGGCTTGTCAGGGGTGCCGTGTATTTGACACGAGCGATCGAGTATACGGTCCAAACTGGACGGGCCTGGAGTGCTTCTTTTGAATGGCTTTTTCTGCTAACCGGGTTTAGAGCCTTTGAATCCGGCATTGACTGATGTATCCTCGATATTGTTGCTGTTGATGCGGCGCTTGTGTTTGTTGCGACGTGACCTGCCATTGCTATCCTTGGTATCCAAAGTACCATGGTTCTTTGATATGTTATTGCTGTGAGCCAGCTAGCTGTCCTCTCCCGCGCAAAAGCGGGTCATGAGTGTCGTGAGGGCTGCCATAGATTTCGGCTTTTCCTGGCCAAGGTGTCGGGCGAGCCACTCGTCGCGGATGTTGTGCTTAAAAGCTGCTAGGGCCTCTGCATCCGGACAGTCAACGATTTGATTTTTCTTTGTCAGGAACTGTGTCCAGAATTGCCTGGCCGATTCCTCTGGCTGCTGAATTATGTGGCTCAAGTCATCGGCATCTGGTGGTCGCACATAAGTGCCCTGGAAGTTGTCGAGGAATGCGGCTTCCAGATCTTCCCAACAGCCAATGGATTCTGCTGGCAGGCTATTGAGCCAATGCCGAGCTGGTCCTTTGAGTTTGAGTGGGAGGTATTTGATGGTGTATAGATCGTCACCGCGGGCCATGTGGATGTGCAGGAGGAAGTCCTCGATCCATACCGCAGGATCTGTTGTGCTGTCGTATGATTCGATATTTACGGGTTTGCACCCTCTGGGATTTGGTGATCCATTACTTCATCTGTGAAGCATAAGGGGTGTGCAGCGCCTCTGTACTGGGCTATATCATTACTAGGGAAAAGCCTATACACAGAATCTTACCAGTAGCACTGTACAAAATCAAACACTAGTGCTACTTAGTAGCAGCGCGCGTAAATAAACCGCGCTACTGCTATGACTTTTGCAGTAGCGCGTACTAGCAAAAAGTGTTGCTGCTATGTTTGAACTGGGCGCGCATGGCTAACCCAACCTAGCAGTAGCGTGTATACTGGCCCAGCGCTACTGCTACTCTCCTTAGCTGTAGCGCGCTTACGTGTAAGGCACTGCTGCTACCGGAAATAAAATAAAGTGAAAAAGAAGCAGAAAAGTAAATGAAAATGAAAGAAATAGAAAAAGGAGAAAGGAAAAAAATAAAATGTAAAGAAAAATAAAAGAAAAAAAGGGGGAAAAGGAGAAAGGAATAGCAGTAGCGGGTTTCAGGAAACGCGCTACCGTTACGTTTCACTTAAACAGCGGTCCACCCCCCACCCCCTGGCCACCACTTCTTCCCCAAATCCCTCGCCCTCGCCGTCGTCTCCCCAATTCATCGTCGCCCCACTTCGCCGCCATCTCCTGCTGGCGTGGGCGCCCGCAACCTCACCATCTCCCCCCGAGGCCGCCGTCATCCTCACCGCCGCCGCCCGAGGCCGCCCTCAGCCTCACCGCCGCCGCCCGAGACCACCCTCGATGTCATCGTCGGCGCCCTCCACCTCACCGCCGCCCGAGCCCGCCCAGGACCGCCGTTGCATGTGCCCGAGCCCGCCCTCTCCGCCCCTGCCTCCGTCACCGAGCACCTCCCCGCCACCGTCTCTCCCCTCTTTGTAAGTCCCCCACCCCTCCCCCCACTCATCTCTCTCTGCATTTTAGGGAAAAAATTAGTAGAGCAGAAGTTTGTTTATAGCAAAAAAATTAGTTTAGAGCAAAGGATGTTAAGTAGTAGATGTTAGAGCAAAAATTAGTTTAGAGCAAAAAAATTGGTTTACAACAAAAGTTAGTTAGGGCGGTAGGGTTTAATTAGGGTAGATGCTGCTTGTATAGTATATAGTGATACTAGTAGATGTTAATTAGGTTAGGGCAATAGTGGTACTAGTAGATGTTAATTAGATGTTTTTCAGTTAGGGCACTAGAGTTTTGCTAGGTTAATTAGGTTAGTAGTGCTGCTAGTAGTAGTGGTACAGTAGGTTAATTAGGTGATGTTAAATGAATAACCTAAATGAATGAAATTAGTAGTTAACTGAATTTTTTTCCTTTCATCATTATAGAGCACTAAAGTTAACTGAATTTTGTTCTATTAGTAGTTAAATGAATTTTCTTCTACACTTTGTTTTTGAATTAGCTTGTGAAATTTGGACATGTGGTTGCTCGTGTATATTTGGACATGTGTTGCGGTGTCGAAGAGGGATATTTGAACAATATTTCTAGGGAATGATGCTGAGTGGCCTATGTTTTGCCGGAATGTTGATTCATTTCTGTTCCGGCAAATTTTAGGTTCTCGATTTGTCCACTTTTTAGCAAAGGGCATGCCGAAATTTTCCGTGAATTTCGGCATGACTTGTGCTACAAACTAGGACATATCGAGTGCCCGTGATTTGCCACACCAGGAAGGAGTCAACATTCCTGCAAAACAATAGGCCTTTTTTATGTCATTATTCATTTTATTAGGTCTAGAATTAATTGACTAGATTTAATCATAGGAAACATGGCTAGCAACGATGAAGGACAGGGTTCTGGTGATTGCGACGACGCCTACCGGGCAGCAGAAGAATTTTTTAGCCTTACCGACGATCAACCGATGTTATTGCTGGGCCCACCGGTGGCATCGGGGACTGAGACCGACACGCAGACCGGTGCTGAGACTGAGACCGGCGCTCAGACTCAGACCGGCATCGAGACCGGCGCTGAGACTGAGACCGGCGCTGCCTCGGGGAGCGGAGCCGGTGTAGAACCGAAAGCAAAGAGGCAACGGGTTCCTAACAAACTCAGGACTACTAGAGTGGTGGTCACGGAGGTGGACGACGGCAATTTTGAGCCAACGGTGCCCGAGGAAGCGCGTCGATGCTACAGCAATCAAATAGGCTGCATCGTACGGACAACCGCCACCATCAACGATGAGAAACTACAGAAGATAGAAAATATGAGGAGCTCCCTCCTAAAGAAGTTTCACCAGATATTCTTGTTCCCGGGCGGGAATGAGAAGGATTATAAAGATCCAGATGAGGACCCGGCAATGAAGAAGATAAACAAACACGCCATGACCAAGTTTAGCGACGCGTTGGCCGCCTGGAAAAATCGAGTGAAAGCAAGGATCTTCAACAAGAAGGAACCCTACTCCGAAATTGTAAAGGATAATCTGACAATCACGGAAGAGCAGTTTCAAATATTCAAGGAGGCTTGCGAGGCCGAAGATGCCAAAAAAAGTCTAAGTACATGAAAGGGCTTCAGGAGAGGAACTTTGGGAGCCACCACCTCAGAAGCCGTGGTTATGGCGGAAAGAGGTCCAAATGGGCCAAGGAGGACGCGGAAGCCGCGAGTCTGGGCATCCCAGACCCCTTGGCGGAGTTCACCGTCCCGCAGGAGCGTGACGTCCTCAGGGCCCAGCACCGTTGGGACCCAGTGAAGAAGGTTTACGAGACAACACCGGTCATTACGGAGTTCATGAGACTGCTGGTAATTTTAGTTTCTGATCAATTCGACTGCACACGTTAGTCATATTTGTAAACGATCCTTGTGCCTTTTACAGAGAGAGCAGCACAGGATTGCGGTCAAAAGCGACTCGCTGTCTGAGGCATTGGCGAGGCCCAAGTGGGACACTCCATTCAACCGGGCGTTGAACATATTGAAACAACAACCGGTGGATACTCGACCGTCGTATGGACGCGTGCACGGTGTCGGAGACGGCGCCACGTGGAAGAAGTACTACCGTGAGACCACAGAGGAGAGAAAGGAAAGACGGAGGTTAAAGGAAGAAAACATCGACAAGAGGGTTGATTTTGCGGTTGAGAAGAAATCAACGCAGACAGTCGCAACAGCGGTAGCTGCCGCAAAACATGTGGCTTTAGATATTTCTACTACCTTGGTTCCGGCCGTTTTCAATTGGACCAGGCAAAATCCAGAAAAAAAATGCAGCAGACTTTCCCCTTGCTAACTTCTTGGCGGGGAGCAGCTCCACTAGCATTGCACCAGCACCTGCAACTGCACCTGCTCCCGCACAGGACGTGCTAGGCGGTGCTTCGTCTTTGGCTGAGCTCGACACCCTCACGGTATCTGTCACACCGGCCCCCTTCAATATAAATGTATAATCTCCCATTTTTGTTGCCTTTCGGATGTCTCACGTCACAGACTTTTCTTTGTAGGCCGACGAAACCCCGTGCACCATATTGTACACCATCGGCGACCAGAGGGTGGACGTGGGGAAGGCGACGATAATGGAGCCGAAGGAACCATTGTTCCACAGCCGGCCGATCCCCCCGAACATCTTCAAGGTTTCCGTGGCCAGTGTCAAACCGGGCCATGAGAATTTGCCTCCTCCAGTACTACTGGGGGATGATGACGAGACACCGCGGCGGCTTGGTGATTGTTGCAATGCTGGGTGGGTCCTGTTGTGGCCAAAGAGTCTGCTTCGTCTGGAGGCGGCTGGGAGCACACCCACAAGCACGCAGCCTCAGCAAGGTATGAACATCAACACCCCACCTACCCAATTAGCATCGGGTGTCGGGTTGGGTGATAGCGGACGGGGTATGGAGGAGGCTCCATTAGTCGCTGATGACGTCACCATGGATGAGGATGAGGACGATGATAGCGCTGCTGAACAGTATGTCTATACTGGCGCCTCCTCAGGGTTTGAGTGTCATGAGTCGGTGCCTGAATTGCCGTCTCAACGTATTATGGACGACCCTCCGGTAGTAAAGAAGTTTAGGAAGAGAGCGAGGAAAGGCAAAAAAGCTGTTTCTATGATCCAGCCGCCTCAGCAGCCTTGGCTTCAGGACTGTATAGATATCCCCGATGCGGATAAATGGCATATCCTCGGTCAACCAATCCTACCTGCAACAGCGCTACGGGCCAGATTCAGCGATCTAAAGAGACTTCATGATGATGTGCTGCGGGTAGAGAAAGACCTCATCGCCTCGAAAGATCCAGGATACCCACTCTACGTGGTTAACATTCTGCGGCAAATGTCATACGTCGACAGCTTCCCCGCGGATAAGTTCTTCCTCCGATTCGATTACATATTCGACATGTTTCACGTGAAGAAGCTGGATTTTACGTTTGTCCGCCTTTATGCCTTGCACATGAACTAGATCATCGGGGTTGAGCAGATATCTCATATCTGTGTCACTAACCCGTACTACATGCATGAGGGCTTCTTGGGAGTCTTCACAAAGCACCGTGAATACGCGAGGGATTACATCATTAGTTTCATGCTCGCCAATAAGGACAAGGGGGCGATTCTCGTGCCTTATCATCCCGTGTAAGTCATCCGCGCTGCTATCCTTCCTTCGATTTCAATCATTCATTTGCGCGGTGGAGGCTAATAAATTTGAGGACTTATTTTGCGCAGCGGCGGGCGCGCCGTCCTCATCATCCTCTACCCTCGATTCTCCCACGCTCTTTACTTGGACTCGTCAAAGAACATTCACAAAAAGGATTACACCCACATCAAGGATGTTCTCGACAGTGCTATGTATTACTACCAATCAATGGGTGGAGAGGTTAGGGACAAGAAGACAAGGGGTGGCAGGGTCGCCTTCGGCCATAAGACCGACTTCTGCTGCATCCAGCAACCGAATGATTCTCTTAATGATGGATTATATGTCCTACACCACATCCTGGAGTACAGACGGGATCACCAGAACCTTTGCATGGCACCTTCTTCCAGTGATGCCCATATTCTGCAATGGGTAAAGGACATAGGAGATATCGAGGATCATCGACTTCGAGCTGAGTTCTATAACATCCAGCGCGAACTTGCCCAAATCATCATGAAGGAGGTCGTCAGAAAAACAGGGATGTTCTACGGAGAAGGACAAATGTCACGGGAAGACGTCCGAACATGGATAGCCTCTCAGCGTCTCGACCTGAAGCCTTTCACTAGGCTCGGGGACTATCTCCCTGACTTGGATGTATGGAACGACATGTTGGAGTGATTGTCGATATATGACAATGTGTCCGTTTAGTCCATACTTTCTGTATGAAAAAACTTTGAGTTATGCACGGTGAAACTTTATTTGTGATGTAATTAAACCATCCTCCTCCTCGACTAGCGAAAATCACTCTAGTTAGGGCATTTTGGGGTACGATGAACTTTGTTATTTATGCTTATGATATGTTGTTTCTATTTTTGCCAAGTCTGTCTCTTTCTGTTGCTCAACTATATATGTTGCATATCATCGACTCATGTGATGATGCAGGTGCATAGATGATAGATGGCGAAGAAGTGCTACGCCAGGAGTATATATACGACAAGTGGCTGGAGTGTCAGGCCGCCCAGGTGTACCGGTTTCCGGTTTCTGAGCGACAGGCAGTAGTTAGTTTAGGTTCATGCTAATGCGAGAGAGGGATACGAACTCATGTTCTCAAAGTGATAGCTCTTCTCGCGTATATCATTGTTTAGATGGATGACGATGTATTTGCAAGTAATCAAGACTTGTATCGCTATTTTCGAGATGATGACGAGAGACCACTTTGTGTTGGATGATGATTATGATGATGACATGATTTGATGAGACTAATTGTATGTATATGCTATGATTACATTTGTATGTGTATGATATGCTAAAGATTTTTGTATAAAGCCTATTCAAATACAAAACAAATATGCAGGAAAAAAACTAATAAATAAACTAGTAGTAGCGAGGGGGGAAATTAAGTAGTAGCGCCTCCTTACCAGTAGTGCGTCCCAGCAAACAGCGCTGCAGATAATATCAGTAGCGCCCTTTCCCAAAGAGCGCTATAGCTATTCATGTATAGCAGTAGTGTGGGACAACAGGCGCTACTGCTATACGTTAGCTGTAGCGCCTTATTAGTAGCGTCGGCACCCGCGCTACTGAGAGGCCCAAAACCCTTGCTGCTGCTAGGCTTTTCCCTAGTAGTGTATCGTGACGCAGCTCAATTGAGTCTTGTCCGCTGTGTTCGGCCCGGTTGGATTTACTTTTACTGTATCCGGCGTGACGGTTATCGTCTTGCATAGTGGCGCGCCCTCGTGATCCGTAGATCGATCTTGCGTGTTTTGCTTTGTCCTCCAATACGTCTTGCAGGTCTGGCGTATTTCCCCATGCCTTGACATTTTTATTTGAGTGGCGTCGGGATGCGGGCTGAGCTTTTGGCTGAAATGCCTTTCTGTCGCGGCCACGAGGTGGCCGATCAGCCGCGTCATACGCTGGAGACGTAGGTTTTGGTGCTTCCTCCTCCAGTTGGGGTAGCAACCTGCGCTTTGGGTAACTCTTGGAGGGGAGTTCGAGTTTATATTCCTCGGTCGCAAGGACTTCAGTCCATCTGTCAGCTAGCAAATCTTGATCAGCTTGAAGCTGCTGTTGCTTTTCCTTAAGGCTATTTGTCGTGGCTATAAGCCGGCGCTTGAAGCGCTCTTGTTCGACGGGATCCTCGGGCACGACAAATTCATCATCGTCGAGGCTTTCCTCTTCTTCGGAGGGAGGCATGTAATTATCATCCTCCGCCTCTCCATATGCCGCTCTCTCAGGAGGGCTGGCTTCTCCATCCTCCTGCTCTAAATCTTGCTGGAGGGGATTGTTGTCATCTTCGGCACTATCCGGAGTGCTATTATCTCATGTGTCGGTATCATCGCTTTTGCCTTGGCGAGACTTAGAGCGGCACCGCTGGTGTCAGCGCTTGGGTTGCTTCTTGGAGGGGTCATCCTCCGCTGTCCCGTCGCCATTGCCTTCTTTGGGTGTGTCCACCATATATATATATCATATGATGAGGTGGCTGTCCAGTGCCCTGTGGGTAGTGGTTCTTGTTCGCCTCCTGCACCGTCATCCATGCTGTTGATGTCTTCGGAGTCGAAGTCGAGCATGTCAGTCAAATCGTCGACAGTGGCTACTAAGTGGGTGGTGGGTGGGTGGCGAATTTCTTCGTCATCCGCATCCCAATCCTGCCGGACATAGTTCGGCCAGGATTCTCCTGACAAGGAGAGAGACCTTAATGAGTTCAGTATGTCGCCGAAGGGTGAGTGCTGAAAGATATCCATGGAGGTAAACTCCATGATCGGCGCCCAGTCGGATTCGATAGGCACGGGCGCAGGCGGTTCGGAGTCCGTGGCCGGGGAAGGATCCGGTAGTTTGGCATCACGGCTCTCATGAAGGGTAAGGTTGATACTTGGCTCGATCGCCGCTGAGGATACGGCCTCCGTGGCGGCGTCTATCCACCCGTCCATGGATGGCGCAACTGGCTCTGAATTGAGGGTCGGAGCGGTTGCCGGTGCGATCTCCTGAACACTGTCCGATGGTAGAGCTAAATCATGCTCATCGTGATCGTGTGGCGCACTAGGTAGGGGCTCAAATCCGGTGAAGATCAAGTCTCCGCGGATATCGGTCGTGTAGTTTAAGCTTCCAAACCTGACCTGGTGGCCAGGGGCGTAATTCTCGATCTACTCCAGATGGCCAAGCGAGTTGGCCCGTAGTGCAAAGCCGCCGAATACAAAGATCTGTCCGGGGAGAAAAGTCTCACCCTGGACTGCATCGCTATCGATGACTGAAGGAGCCATCAAGCCTAATGATGACGACACAGAGGAACTCTCAATGAAAGCACCAATGTCGGTGTCAAAACCGGCGGATCTCGGGTAGGGGGTCCCGAACTGTGCGTCTAAGGCGGATGGTAACAGGAGGCAGGGGACACGATGTTTTACCCAGGTCCGGGCCCTCTTGATGGAGGTAAAACCCTACATCCTGCTTGATTTATTATTGATAATATGAGTAGTACAAGAGTTGATCTACCACGAGATCAGAGAGGATAAACCATAGAAGCTAGCCTATGGTATGATTGTATGTTGTCCTACGGACTAAAACCCTCCGATTTATATAGACACTGGAGGGGGCTAGGATTACACAGAGTCGGTTACAAAGAAGGAGATCTACATATCTGTATTGCCAAGCTTGCCTTCCACGCCAAGGAGAGTCCCATCCGGACATGGGACGAAGTCTTCAATCTTGTATCTTCATAGTCCAATAGTCCGGCCAAAGGATATAGTCCGGCTGTCCGGACACCCCCTAATCCAGGACTCCCTCAGCGGGAATTAGGTGGCGTGCCTTCTAAGCCTCTAGCCCGCCGCCCGTTGCGAGCATGCCAAGTGGCGCCAGCTAGCTGGGCCAGCCTGCCAGCCCACGCACGCGATGGGACGTGAGAGCAGGCTGGGCTCGCCACGACCGGGCCTCAGCGTGTGGGCGGATCCGCTGCGGCTGTGGCGGACCGTTGTGATTCCGCGCGGAGTTACTGCACGCAGTAACTCGCGCAATAATTGTGGGGACGTGGGGTCGTGGGCGCAGTTAATCCCACAATCCCACGCCCCACCCCCTCGGCTTCGCAGCCCAGGGGCTATAAGTAGGGGGAGGGGATCGGTGGAGCACGTGCGCCCTCCTCCCATTTGCCTTTTTCGACCTTCTCCTCCTCTTACTGCCGCCGCACTTCTGCGCTCTGTCGAAGCGCTGCCCTAGCTCGTCGCCGTCAGCCTCCTCCATGCCGAGCCTCTTGCTCCATCGTGGTCCTTGCCTCTGCCGCCGCGTCATTTCCCCATTGAGCTCGGACTCCATGACGTGCGAGGAGGGGACTGGGATGGCTCGTCAGATTATGCGGCTGCCCGGCGCGAGCTACGTCAAGGTGCGCGTGCCGCTGGAGGAAGAGATCTCGCCGGCGCCGCAGGGGAGCGAGCGGGTTATCTTCCGCTCGCACTTCCTCCGCGGCTTCGGCCTGCCGGCAAGTGGATTCTTCCGTTCCTTCCTCAACTTCTTCCACCTCCAGCCGCATAATCTGACGTCCAACACCGTGACGCTGCTGTCCGCCTTCATCATGATGTGCGAGGGCTACCTCGGCATCCTCCCCACCATCGAGCTGTGGGGAGCATTCTTCTACACTAAGCAGGGCACCTCTGCCAGGGAGAAGGCGGCCCAGTGTGGCGCCTTCATCGCGGTGTGCCGTTCGTCCGTGAAGAATGCCTTCCCCGCCATCAAGCTATCACAATCGGTCAAACTGTGGCAGAAATCGTATTTTTACTTTTAGAATGTCGACCCCGCCCTCGAATTCATCAACTTGCCTCCCTACGAAGCCGGCCCTCCGGCCGAACCTCGGGCCAACTGGGGCTACAAGCCGAAGCCCTTGTCAGCTGACGCCACCGCCGCCATCAACCGGCTCCGGGTGCTGACGGACCCGGCAGGCCTCAAGGCGTCCGACCTGTTGGTCGCCTTCGTCGAGTGCCGGGTTCTCCCGCTCCACGGTCGGCCTCATCTGATCTATTGGATGAGAGGGCACCGGGACCCGAGCCGGACGTGCACGAGGGACATGCTGACTGCCGAGGTCGCCCGCATGGTGAACGAGATCTCCAACCTCAAGCTGTCGGAAGGGTCTTGGCGGTTCGACATGCGGCCATACTCCCAGGCCAACCCACCGCCTCCTATAAGTTCTTCAACTCTTTTCTTTTTAGTATTTGTTTTGATTTTGGTCTTGCCGTCTTGAATAGTCGGTCTTGTGAACATAGATCTTCATGTCTCCGGTGATGGCCGCCATCGTAGGGTCGGGTGGAGACTACCTACCGGACTGGGCAGTGAGCAATGTGGACGACCCCGACTTGGGGGCGGCCGCCCTGGAGGACGATGCCATAGGTGGCGGCGACGGGGCGGGCGCCTCCGAAGACGTAGGCGGCATCGAGACTTGGCCCGATGACGACGAAGACGAGGACGAGCCGCGTCATGCGCGAGGCGTCGGCAAGGTGGACGTGGGCCCTTCCGCCGAGCCGGCTGCTCAAGGCGGCACGCGCAATAGAAAACAAGGCGCCGCCTTGTTCGGCAGCGCACCGAGGAAAACCAAGAACCCGACCGTCGCGACCAAGCGGAAGGAGGCCGCCGCGAAGGCGACCAAGTTTCAGAAGCTTCCGAAAGTGCCTCCTATGGTGTCGGCGTAAGTGTCTTTTCCTTGTGACTTCCTTTCTTGTCGATTCTATCTAAGCTTTTATGCTTTATTTCCTTGGCTTGGGGCTCCGCTCTCTCTTGAGAAGTCGGCCGCCGCCTCCGTCATCGGGTCGGGGGAGACTTCTACCACCACCCGGCGAATCGACTCTGCAGCCGACCTCCGGGAGGCGCAGGAGCGAAATGTGCGGGAGGTGCGCGAGGAGCGGGAAGCTGCCCGTAAGGAGCAGGCGGAGGCCGCCGTGTTGAAGAAGCTGGCGGAGGCTGAGGCCGATGCCGCGGAGAAGAAGCTGGCGGAAGAAGCCGCGTACCATCAGGCACCGTTGTTCGTCACCCCCTGAACTCCATGCCGCCGCCACCAGAGTTTACGGCACGGACTGGGGGAGCCGGCGACAAACAGCCGGTCATGGAGAGGGGAGTTGGCGACGTCGCCATGTCAGAGATAGCTGTGCCTTCGCTGCCGCCATCTGACAAAGCGCGGGACAAGCAGTCCGCCGCCCCGCCGGCACCACTAGATGGAAACGAGGTGGTGACGGGCCCGACTCCTCAGGCCCTCACACCATCGTGCCGCCGAGGCGCAAAGGCAACTTCGGCGCCATGACCGCTGGAAGCCGGTGCTGCAAGCTCGTCAGCCCCGGATGCCGAAGCAACCAGCGCCGCTCCCGCTGAATGGGTGTGTGGAGCTGGCCACGCAACTGGCGGAGAAGGCGGAGCTTCTCCAAAAGGCCCGGAAGGAGGCGGAGGTGAAGGAGTCCAATCTCCTCGCCGAGTTCGAGACCGAACGCTCCACCTGGACCGACAAGAGGCGCTGCTGAAGTCCGGCTTCCGTGGGATTGAAGACATGGTTGATGGTAAGCTTTCTTCTTTTTCTTTCTTTGGGTTGTCGGCTGTCAATCAAGCCAGCTTCCAGCTTCTGACTTCTAATCTTTTTGCTTTCTGCCTGAGCAGACTTCTTTCCTGGCCATTCTGACACCGCCAACAAGGCTATTGAGGCTTATCGTGAGGAACGGGGGGCAGAAGGCATGCAGATTGCTGCCGACGCACCCCAGACTCTTAGCGAACAACTTCTCAGCATGCAAGCCCGCCTTCGGCCGGCTCATCGGATGATGCACCGTCTTCAGCGTGTCGGGGCCCAGGCGATCTCCGCCCTTTGGCCAGACATGCCGGCTTCGCGTACTCCCAGTCTGACTGCCGACTGGCTGGAGGTGGCGGCCGGCCGCCTTGAGGCTTGGAAGGGTTCCTCGGCCCGGGCTGGAGCGCGCCGGGCCTTGGAGTTCGTCAAGGCATGGTATCCTGGGCTAAATCTAGCCCAGTTGACCACGTTTCGGTAGGAGGCCTAAGAGGAGCTGGTGGCGGTGGAGCGCGACCTTGTCAAACAGGCAGCGGCGATCGCCGAGTACACCGACACCAGCCTCTTCATTCCTGAGCTGGCTGAGAATGGTGCCGAGGCGCCACCATAGTGGTTCGGGCTGAACCTAGAGGATGATGAAGACTCGGCCGAGATGATTGACTCCAGCGATGAGGGAGAAGACGAGGAGGACGAGGAAGGCGAAAAAGATGCGCCAGAGGTCGGAGCGGACGGCCAGCCCCAACTTGATCGTGCCTCGAACAACGAGCCGTGCTCGAGTGCGCCGACTGCTGCTGGAGGCGACCAAGCGGAGACTGGCTAGCCGTACACTCCACCAACCAGCACCACCGACTCTGCCAGCCAGCCGGACCCCTCTGCAGCTCCCTAGGCCGCCGACTTATCTTTATTTTCCCCGTTTTATCGGTCTCGACAAACTTTGTTAAATTTACACAATTCCACCCGCGGGGTGTATTTCAAACTCTGTTGAATGCTGGCCAAGGGCCTTTTGATATGTAAATATGCTTTCATAGTTGTGCTTTTGCCGAGTTCTGACTTTTCTTGCTTTCTGCTCCTTGGCCTTTTTCCTTTGCCGCCCTCCCTTGGCTGTCGTCTTGCCAGCCAAACAGCCGCTTTGCGGACTGTGGCTTGGTCAAGTACTTAGCTGCTTTCGGGAGGGCAAGTACTTAGCCGACTAGAGTGTCTAGCAAGTTAAGTATAGGCCGGCCGGCCAGCTGTTTCAGCAGCCGGTCGATGAGGCGGGGAGCCGGCCTGAACTATGTGCATGCTTGGGGTCCTTAGCCATTTTTCATGTGGACGCCCTTTCCTGCCTGTAACTCCTGCCCACTAGGCAGTCGCTCTGCAAGCTGCAGCTTCTAGCAGGAGAAGGCTTAGGTGCCAATGTCGGTGTCAAAACCGGCGGATCTCGGGTAGGGGGTCCCGAACTGTGCGTCTAGGATCAATGGTAACAGGAGACGGGGGACACGGTGTTTACCCAGGTTCCGGCCCTCTCTATGGAGGTAATACCCTACGTCCTGCTTGATTGATATTGATGAATATGAGTGCTACAAGAGTTGATCTACCACGAGATCGTAATGGATAAACCCTAGAAGCCTAGCCTATATGACTATGGTAATGAGTATATCCTCTCCGGACTAATCCCTCTGTTTATATAGACATCGAGGGGATCTAGGGTTTACATAGAGTCGGTTACATAAGAAGGAATCTTCATAGTTGATCGCCAAGCTTGCCTTCCACGCCAAGGAGAGTGAAATCCGGACACGGGTACAGTCTTCGGCCTTCATGTCTTCACAGCCTATCAGTCCGGCCCATGGATAACAGGTCGGACGTGCGAGGACACCTTAGTCCAGGACTCCCTCAGTAGCCCCTGAACTTGGCTTCAATGACGAGGAGTCCGACGCACAGATTGTCTTCGGCATTGCAAGGCGGGTTCGCTTCTATCCGAACTTCAAGATAGTCTTCGGATGTGATGATAGTATCTGGACCTGTCACACACACCATACACAACCTCAAAGAGAATATATACTTGCACGAGTCTAATCCGCTAACAGTTTTTATAATATGACATCACGTATGTCCGGTCATCATTTCGAACCGTTTTCATGTTTCGACGCCCCACGTCCCGAGACGCGGTTGCCAATGGCACGTCTTGTCAAAGCAGAGATCGTGTCCCCTTATCGCAGGATTCTCATCAATGCGGGCATGGGTAACCCAACCGTGTCGTTTATACAGCCCTTTGGAATAGGAGAATCTTAAGGCGAGTGAGGAGGCGTTTAATATTCGTTGCCTTTATAAGGGGATAAAGGTTCCCTCTTCCTCTCTCACGCCCTCTCTCTGTCTCCGTCTTTCTAATCTCGAGCTTCGGCGCCCAAGTTTTCATATCCTTTCCATTCAAGCAACCATGTCCGGATCCGGTGGTCAAGGCAAGTGGATGGTCTCCTCCATCAAGGAGGCGAACATTACGGAGCTTCGGGCGGCCGGATACTTGGCGAAGGAGATCATCCATGGCTTGTCGACCGAGGGACAAGTCGTCCCATGCCGAAGCCCACCGAGAGGGTAGTGTTCCTCCCCCATTTCTTCCGCGGGCTAGGGTTTCCACTCCACCCTTTCGTTCGCGGGCTGATGTATTATTACGGGATAGATTTTCATGATCTATCCCCGAATTCCTTCCTCAACATCTCAGCATTTATCGTTGTGTGTGAGGCTTTCCTCCGCATCCAACCCCACTTCAGGTTGTGGCTCAAAGTCTTCAACGTGAAGCCGGAGGTGGTGGATGGCCAGCATGCGGAGTGCAGAGGAGCCATGGTGAGCAAGCTGTCCAATGTCTCCTGTCGCAAAGGTACCTTTGTGGACACGGTAAAGGAGTGGCAAAAGTAGTGGTTCTACATCACAGAACCTCGCAGCACTACCTGGGCCACAGCCGCCGAATTTTGCTCCGGCGCTCCCATGCGACTCACCTCCTAGGTCGAGAAGAGTCTGGACTGGGGTTCCCCTGACGAGGTGATAGCGCTGCAGATGCGCATTCAAAGCATGGTGACTAAGAAAGTCAAGCTTGTTGATGTGATCCAGGTGATCCTAGTTCACCGGATCCTTCCGTGCCAGCGCCGAAGCCGCCCTCTGTGGGAGTTCAACCCGAAGAAGCATCAGACCCTGGTGAGGCTCTTCGAGACTACTCATGAAGGCGCATGGAAGTTGCTCTTTAAGGGCAACGAGAAACCACCGGCCACGGATTCAGACCGTGGTCACGATTGTAAACACCTTGCCGATGAGGTATGTATTTTTTTGATGCATTCTCCACTTGTTTGTTTCAAGGATGATGCCTGAGCTTTTATTGTTGCTTTTTAGGGATGGATGGAGAGGGCGAAGCGGATCCAGTGTCCGGCTCCGCTGCCTGAAGAACCGGTCATCTTGCATCTAGCGAAGATGCTGGTGCCGGCGCCTTATAAGGCGCAGGAGAAGAAGGCCAAAAATAAGGCCAAGGGGACCAAGAGTGGCCCCCGTCGCAAGGGCACTTCGGACATGACGTCCGAAGATGATGAAGTTCATTCCTCTGTCCCTGAGGACAATGGCGAGGAAGAGGAGGAGGAGGAGGAAAGCAACCCTCCCCCTGAGGAGAGGAAGAAGAAGAGGGCGGCTTCGGCGCATCCGGAGGCGGAAACACCCAAGAAGGGGAAGAGCGTCCCCGCGGTCAACACCGCGTGCGATGCTAATAGCAGTCCGGAAAGATGCCCTCGCACCAGGCCCCTGGCCGCATCGTAAGTGACATGGCTAGCTCATGCGCGTGTCCGGCCCTTTCTCTTCATTATCTTGACATAGTTAATTGTACTATTGCAGTCCGGCCCGCGACCTTATGCAGCGATCCTCATCTGGAGGTTCGTTGGCTCCATCAAAGATGGCGAGCATGTCGCCACCGCCTGCTTATTCCCTCGGGGCCAAGGATGAGACCGAAGTGTTATCCTGGAGGACCGCTCCGAACCGGGGAGGAGCCCAGGACGCTGCCCGGGAGGCGCCACAAGGCGAGACCTCCACTGCCGGACACATGGGGGAGCCGATCCCCATGGAGACTAGCGAAGAGGGCCATATCCAGTTCGGCCCTCGGCCAAATACGATTCCGGAGACCCATATGGCCCCGGAGTTACGCGAGAAGCCCCCTTTGAAGGAGGGGGTGCGCCACTTCCACCGGTGGCCCCTGTCCATCTAGGGGCGCCGGATAACCTGATGGAGGCACTTCGAGGCGCCTCCGTCGTGGACGAGCACCGTGTCCTTATAGGTGCGGTGATCGAGAAGATTCAGTCCGCCAAGAGTGGACTGAATGAAGCTTGCAGCAGCCTATTGACAAGTTTCGAGGTAAGAAAGAGAAGAACCCCATGTAGCCAGTAGCCCCTGAGACACTGTCCGGTGTTCGGCAAGAAGGACCGGACAGAGGATCAATCTTTTGTTATAGCAGACTAACGTAATATGGATGGATAAGCAGGCGTCGCTGTTGGCCGCAACCTCGCATGCCGCCGAAGTCTCTGAGCTGAGGCAGAGGCTGGAGCGGACCGAGAACGAGCTCGGCGAGGTTAGGGTTCGGCTCCAGGAGAAGCAAGGTGAGTGATGACTTGCTGTGTGTTCGAAAGGAGTAGGCGTTGTATATTGACCGCGGTGTCATAATATCTGCAGGAGCCGTGACCGAGGTCGAGGCCCTGAAGAAGGCCCTGGGTGAGGCCGAGGAGAAGGTTGTCCAGCAGCAAGCCGCCCGTAAGAAGTCCAAGGCCCGGGTCAAAGAAGTCCAGCAGGAGCTCCAGGATGCGGTGAAAAAATGTGAGGCCTTGGAGCATGATGCATCGGTTCAAGGGGCCGAACTTGCCAAGGCTTGTCAGAGCGTGGAGACCACACAGAATGAGGCCCAGGCCACCCTCCAGGAGATCCAGGAGGCCAAGAAGATCACGGCGGGTAAGGCTTTTAAGATGCAAAGCAAGTATGCGGAGAAGTAGTACCTTTTACTAACCCAGGTTCAGAGTTCCCCATGAGCTTTTGCGGATTTACCACGCAGTGTATCAGACGCCGCGGAGTTCTATCGAGCCGAAGGAGGGGGTTCTATGGAGAAGCTATTCTGGTCGCAGTATGCGGCGCCAGAGCATCCCGTTTCCTTCACCGATCAACTGAAACAGCTAGTGGAGCTGCATAGGGTGGCCGTACCAGCCATGAAGGATTTGATAATCCGGCTATGGCCAACCGAAGCTATGCCAAGAAGCTACTTCGAACTCATGAGGCGGATGGTGAACGCCTATCCTCGGCTGGACGTCGTCAAGCGCTCGGCCTGCATTGAAGGTGCACGCATGGCCTTGCCCGTTGCAAGATGTGGTGGGCGAAGATGGACACCGTCGAGGTGACCAGAGGGCCACTAGAGAGCAAGGAGCACCGCACACCCGAACGGTATTTTGTGGATGTCGTAGAGGGGTCTCGCCTTGCGGCAGCAAAATGTTCGCAGGACATTGTATTTCAATAAATGTATTCATGTTGCCTTTGCCTTGTATTATAAAAAACAAAGCCTGTTTTGTGATGTACTTTTGTTATGCTTTAATTGTTTCCTCATGAGCGGCCGTGTTGTGTGTAATCTGAGGGTTGGCCAGTCGTCGGCTTCTGCCCTCACATAGGTAGTACGGAGGTGTTTGGGATGGAATCTAAACAATCTTGATCCAATTATATGGCCCTTGAAGGAGTTGTTTAGCGCAACGGACAAGGCAATCATACTATCCGGCTTAAACGCCCTCACTTAGCGATAGGAGTTTTATAATAAAGCATGGGCACAGCCCCTAGTTCAAGCTAGGGTGCTGTCAGCATGTGATCGGGAAGTGCCGATTTGTTGCGTAATGCAGAAAAAATCTCCAATGATTTGTAACCCTCAAACAGCTGACCGGCTCTCGCCGTATCATGACAGTCAGTTTCGGCTTTCTCTACTGAGGTGCTCATCTGGTCAAGGCCAGGGCACAATCGCAGTAGTTCTCCCTTTACTACCCTAGAAGATTTAGCGGAACATAGGGTAGCAAGCACAGGAGCTGGGCAACCCAACTATTGACCGAAGACATGATTCGGAGCCAATGCATATAATGCTAAATTCGGGGTGCCGAACTTACCTTTAAGGATTGTCCGTACTTTGTTGTCGTATCATGGGGCGATGGGGAGCCCCTGGCAAATATGAAACGTACCAAAGTGTACGGTTGCTAGAAAATAAGTAATTTAAAGGAAAACAGAGGGAGAACAGAGATAGGATCTGGGGCCCTTGAACTTGGATCATGAACTGTTTCCATTATAGTTGGGTTAATGTGTCTAAGCACATTAGTACAAAATAATGCCATAAGAAACCGGCTGTTTGACATGTCGCGACCAAAGGCGAGTTGCGTGTGGGTCCTAAAATGGATAGAGTAATCATTTAGTTAGCCTCTAGGGCTTCCCATGTACGCATGTGCTCTGTGTCAATCCAATGTGTTTATCCTTTGACAGGGACATTAATCAGGCCGTCGAAGGAGGCCCACGTAAGAGCAACCTGAAAAAAGGGAAAAGGGGATAGTAAAGTTATATGTGTGCCCGGGATCGGTCTAGCCAAACTATAGATCCCGGGCTGGCTTGTGCCTCCGTCGATGTCCATGGAATTTTGAGTGCGTAACTATGTATGCATGGTACGAATGCCACTACTTCATCAGGACTGGGATGGAAACCGAATTGCTAACCGAGCTCTTGATGAGTCGTGTTGTCCTGTTGCAGTGTAGTTCGGAACCTCTTAATGATGTCCAGGGGCTCGGCAGTTGTACTATGGTGCTGCTTGAGAAGGCCGCTCTGTACCTCTGCTGCTAGGGCGGCGGTGTGCTCCTCTGACCGGAGGGAGCGTTCAGTATTGCCATTGACTGTTATGACGCCGCGTGGACCGGGCATCTTGAGCTTGAGATAAGCATAGTGTGGCACTGTGTTGAATCTAGCAAACGCGGTTCATCCGAGCAGTGTGTGGTAGCCGCTGCAGAAGGGGACGATATCGAAGATTAACTCTTCGCTTCGGAAGTTGTCCGGAGAATCGAAGACCACCTCCAGCGTGATTGAGCCCATGCAGCGGGCCTCAACGCCTGGTATGACTCCTTTAAAGGTAGTCTTTGTTGGTTTGGTTCATGAGGGATTAATGCCCATCTTCCGCACTGTATCCTGATAGAGCAGGTTGAGGCTGCTACCACCGTCCATTAGGACTCGTGTTAGGTGAAATCCGTTCATGATTGGGTCGAGAACCAGTGCGGCAGAACCACCATGCCGGATACTAGTTAGGTGATCTCGACGATCGAAGGTGATCAGGAATGACGACCAGGGATTGAATTTTGGGGCGACTGGCTCTACCGAATAGACATCCCTAAGTGCTCGCTTGTGCTCCCTTTTGGGGATGTGCGTAGCGTATATCATGTTCACTGTTTTGACTTGAGGGGGAAATTTCTTCTGCCCTCCAGTGTTCGGCTGCCGGGGCTCTTCGTCCTTGTCCTCACTTTATGATCCCTTTTCTTTGTTTTCGGCATTTAATTTGCCAGCCTGTTTGAAAACCCAATAGTCTCTATTAGTGTGATTGGCTTTTTTATCTAGGGTACCATGTATCTGGCACGGACGATCGAGTATGTGATCCAGGCTGGATGGTCCCTCACTGTTCCTTTTGTAGGGCTTCTTTCGTTGGCCGGACTTGAGCCGCTGGATCTGGCATTAATGGCGGTGTCATCGGTGTTGTCTCCATTGCATCGGCGTTTGTGTCTGTTGCGCCGAAGCTTGCTGGAGCTGTTATTGGCCTTGGAGGGGCTTGTCTCGCTGGTTGTGTTTTTGCTATGAGCCAGCCAGCTGTCCTCACCCGTGCAAAAGAGGGCCATGAGTGTCGTAAGGGCTGCCATGGACTTCGGATTTTCTTGGCCAAGGTGGTGTGCTAGCCATTCGTCACGGATGTTGTGTTTAAAGACCGCTAGGGCTTCGGCATCCGGACAGTCAACGATCTGGTTCTTTTTGGTTAGGAACCTAGTCCAGAATTTTTTGGCTGATTCTCCAGGTTGTTGAACTATGTGGCTTAAGTCATCGGCATCGGGTGGCCGGACATATGTACCTTGGAAGTTGTCAAGGAAGGCCTCTTCCAAGTCCTCCTAGCTGCCGATGGAATTCTCGGGCAGGCTGTTTAGCCAGTGTCGAGTTGGCCCTTTGAGTTTTACTGGGAGGTATTTGATGGCGTGGAGGTTGTCTCCATGGGCCATGTGGATGTGGAGAATAAAGTCCTCAATCAATAGTGCAGGATCGGTTGTTCCGTCGTATGATTCAATATTGACGGGCTTGAACCGCTCAGGGAATTCATGATCCAGCACCTCATTTGTGAAGCAGAGAGGGTGTGCGGCACCTCTATATCGGGCTGCGTCACGGCGCACCTCCGATGAAGTCCGTCTGCAGTTATCGGCCCGGGTGTGACTAGGTTTGTCACGTCCGAATAGGTAGCCATCATCCCAAATCGGGAAGCGTCCTCGCGATCCGTAGATTGATCTGGTGTGTCCTACTCTACTGTCTAGCTCGTGCCGAATGTCGTATGTATGGTCCCGAGCTGTTCTATCCCTGTTTTTGCAAGGCAGTGGGGCGGGCTGTCGTTCGGCTTGAGTTGTCGTTTTATCCCGACCGCGGGGTGGCCGGTCCGCCGTATTATCCCGACCACATGGTGGTTGGTCCGCATTGCGTGAGGGAAGTATGGGGTCTGGTACCTCCTCATCGAACTGAGGTAGCAGTCTGCGCTTTGGGTAACTCTTGGCTGGGCACTCGAGGCCATATTCCTCGGCTGCTAGGACATCAGTCCACCTGTCAATGAGCAGGTCTTGATCAGCCTGGAGCTGCTGCTACTTCTTCTTCAAGTTTCTTGCAGTGGCTATTAGATGGTGCTTGAAGCGCTACTGTTCAAGGGGTGCCTCAGGCATGATGAAGTCCTTACTATCGAGGCTCTCATCATCCTCGGAGACTGGACGATAACTATCATCGTCTGGGTCATTGGGCATGGCCTGTTTATCAGGGTTATCTTGCCCGTTGTCTTGTTCCTCCTGTTCGGATGCAGCCCCGACAGGGTCTTCATTGTTTTCGGCATCACCCGGAGTACTATTCTCTCTGGTGCCAGTGTTTCCATCATTTGAGCGACGAGGCTTAGAGCGGCGTTTAGGGCACCGACACTTGGACTGTGTCTCAGAAGGTTTATTCGCAACTGGATCTCCTTTGTCGTTGTCGCTAGCTTTTTTAGGTGTGTCGACCATGTACACATCGTACGAAGAGGTGGTTGTCTAGAGTCCAGTGAACGGTGGGTCTTGGCCTTGCTCCATGTCGGCATTGTCGTCCATACCGTTGATGTCCTTGGAGCCGTAATCAAGCACGTCGGTTAAGTCATCGACAGTGGCTATGAAGTGGGTGGCGGGTGGGAAGCGAAATTCCCCATCATCAGCCTTTGGCTCGAACCGAACATAGTTTGGCAGTGAGTTCTTCTCCAGGGACAAGTTCTTTAAAGAGTTTAGCACAACACCCAAAGGTGAGTGCTGGAAGATGTCTGTGGCGCTAAATTTGAAAATCGATAACCGATCCAGCTCGGTGTCCGCGGGCGTGCCCGGTTCGGAACTCATAGCCGGAGACGAGTACGGAGTTCCATTGACGCAGATATTGCGGGGTGCCGAGCCCGTGTGTGGCTCCAACACCGTGGACTCGGTGGCCTCAGATGGCACGATCTGCTCCGGTTCTAAGGCCGTTGTAGCAACAGGGGCCATCTCCTGGGTGTGATCCGATGACATATTTAAGTCATGTTCATCGGGGTGAGGAGGAGTGATCGCTGCGGTCTCAAATCCATTGAAGATCAAGTCTCCACGCATATCCGCGACATAGTTCAAGCTTCCAAATCTGACCTGGTGGCCATGGGTGTAGCTATCAATCTGCTCCAGATGGCCAAGCGAGTTGGCCCACAGTACGAAGCCGCCGAACACGAAAATCTGTCCGGGGAGGAAGGTTTCTCCTTGGACAGCGTCACTATAGACGATTGAAGGGGCCATCGAACCTTTCGTTGACGGCACAGTGGAACTCTCAATGAAAGCACCAATGTCGGTGTCAAAACCAGCGGATCTCGGGTAGGGAGTCACGAACTATGCGTCTAGGATCAATGGTAATAGGAGACGGGGGACACGGTGTTTACCCAGGTTCGGGCCCTCTCTATGGAGGTAATACCCTATGTCCTGCTTGATTGATATTGATGAATATGAGTGTTACAAGAGTTGATCTACCACGAGATCATAATGGCTAAACCCTAGAAGCCTAGCCTATATGACTATGGTAATGAGTATATCCTTTCCGGACTAACCCCTCCAGTTTATATAGACTCCGAGGGGATCTAGGGTTTACATAGAGTCGGTTACATAAGAAGGAATCTTCATAGTCGGTCGCCAAGCTTGCCTTCCACGCCAAGGAGAGTCCAATCCGGACACGGGTACAGTCTTCGGCCTTCGTGTCTTCACGGCCATCAGTCCGGCCCATGGATAACAGGCCGGACGCCCGAGGACCCCTTAGTCCAGGACTCCCTCAGCCAACACACTACTTGTCCGACTACAGGAAGCTCCACATAGTACAAGGCGGCGAGCCCCCGGGGCGACTGGTCGAACCCGGTACCAGGCGGAATAATGAAATAACACATTCATAGGCATAATACTTATCATATATAGAAAAGAGGGTAGCCCCCGAGCTCTTCTCGGGGGACCCGGAGTCTTCATACTTAATACAAAAGATAGCATGGTACATACTGCATCAAGTGTAAAATCTTCAAAGGAGGTTTGCATCCATGGCCGCTCTGTCTCTTTGTCGGAGTCGTCTCTCTTGCGTGCTCTGGGTTTCTGAGCATCGATCAGGTAGTAGGAGTCGTTGCCCAAAACTTTGCTAATGATGAATGGGCCTTCCCAAGGTGTCGAGAGCTTGTGCTGGCCGGCTATTCGCTGGATCAGCCGGAGCACAAGGTCTCCTTCCAAGAAAGATCTTGGCTTGACCTTCCGGTTGTAGTAGCAGCACAGACTCTGCTGGTAGTTGGCGGACCGACAGAGTGCTAATAGTCGGCCCTCCCCCAGTAGATCGACACCGTCTTCTCGCACTTCTTTTGCTTCCGCCTCGGTGTACATGGTGACGCAAGGTGAGTCGAACTCAATGTCCGTCGGGATGACGACTTCGGCACCGTAGACGAGGAAGAAAGGCGTGAAGCCAGTTGCCTTGTTTGGAGTTGTGTGCAGGCTCGAGAGGACGGCCGACACTCATCAATCCAGCAGTCGGCCGACCACTCTTGAGGCTCAACCAGTCGGGGCTTGATGCCGAAAAGGATGAGGCCGTTTTCTTGCTCAACTTGGCCGTTTGACTGCGGATGGGCAACGGATGCTAGATCTAGTCGGATGCCCTGCGTCGCGCAGAAACGGGCCAAGTCTCCATTGGCAAATTTTGTGCCATTATCCGTGATGATGCTATGTGGTACTCCATACCGAGTGGTGATATCTGCAATGAACGTCACAGCAGTCGGACCATTCAACTTCTTGATTGGCTTTGCTTCTATCCACTTGGTGAATTTGTCCAGGGCGACAAGCAGATGGGTCATGCGGCCGCGTGTTGTGTTGAATGGTCCCGCCATATCCAAGCCCCAGACGGCGAAAGGCCATGCTAAGGGAATGGTTTTGAGTGCAGAAGTTGGTAGATGTTGCTGCGAGCTGAACTTCTAACACCCCTTGCAATGTTTGACTAGATCCTTGGCATCCTCCAAGGCAGTCGGCCAGAAGAAACCATGGTGGAAAGCTTTGGCCACGAGTGATCTGGAAGCTGTGTGGTGGCCGCACTCGCCTTGGTGGATGTCTTTGAGGATTGCTTGGCCTTTCTACGGCTCCACGCAGCGCTGGTACACACCAATGACACTGCGCCTCACAAGTTCTCTGTTGACAATGGTGTATGTTGTTGCTCGACGTTGCACTTGTCGGGCGGAGATCTCATCAGTCAGCAGCTCTTTGTTTACTAGAAAGTTGAGTATGGGTTGCGCCCATGAAGGTGCTGCTAGTTCTTCAACTGCCAGAACTGCAACTTGCACGAGGGCGGTTGGGCTGGGAGGTGGCGGGTTGGAGTCAGCTGCCGCTTGTTGTGTCGATGAAGTCCCCGGGCCGACTGCCGCAGCCTCCGGGCCGGGTTCTGAAGTCCCCAGGTCGGGTGCGACTGCTGCAGTCCCCGAGCCTCTTGGTGAAGTCCCCGGGCCAATTGTTGCAATCCCCGGGCCGATTGCCGAGGTCCGCGAGCCGGCTGCCGCAGCCCTAGAGTTGGATCTGTCGGCCTCGGGAGGAGCCGGCACAAAGATGGATTCAGATTCTGGAGATGGCTTGATCGACGGCTTGAGGAGGCGCTGAAGGGAGACACCAACTGGTATTGCTTGTCGGGTGGAGCCGATTCATGCCAAGGCATCTGCTTGCTCATTGTCGGCTCTTGGCACATGAAGGAACTCGCACCCCTCAAAGTATCTACTGAGTTGCTGAACGAAAAAAGGGTAGCTTGCCATATTTGCATCCTTGGCGTCCCAGTCACCAGAAGACTGCTGGACCACCAAGTCGGAGTCGCCGTAGCATAGGATTCGACGGATGCCGATTTCCTTGGCCAACCGAAGGTCGTGTATTAATGCTTCATACTCGGCCACATTGTTGGAGGCGGCAAAGTGGATTTGCAACATGTATTTGAGCTTGTCGCCTTTGGGAGAGGTGAGGACGATGCCAGCTCCAAAACCAGTGCACATTTTTGAACCATCAAAATGCATCCGCCAATGGGTGGAGTCCCGCGCTGGCAGCAGGTACTGGGTCTCGGCCCAGTCGTTGAGGAAGTCGGCTAGTGCTTGGGACTTGATGGCGGTACGAGGCTGGTAGTAGATGGTGTAGGGGGGCCCACTCGATGGCCCATTTGGCCACTCGGCCAGAAGCATCTCTGTTGCCAATGATCTCAGCAAGTGGGGCGGTGCAGACAATAGTGATTGGGTTCTCCTGAAAGTATGGCTTCAGCTTCTTGGCGGCGAAATGCACGTCGTTGCACATCTTCTGATAGTGGGGGTAGTTCTGCTTGGAGGCGGACAACACTTCACTTAGGTAATACACCGACCTCTGGACTGGTAATGCCTTGCTGTCTTCCTTGCGCTCCACAACTATGACCGTGCTGACCACCCGGCTAGTAGCGGCGATGTAAAGGTACATGAGCTCTTTAGCAGTCGGAGCCGCCAGGACAGGCGGCATCGTCAACATCTTTTTCAGCTGGAGAAAAGCATCATCCGCCTGGTCGTTCCACTCGAAATGAGTGGTCTTCTTCATGAGCTGGCATAGGGGAAGAGCCTTCTCGCCTAGCCGACTGATGAACCGGCTGATGGATGCCAAGCAGCCGGTGAATTTATGGATGTCTCACAGTTGGGTGGGCTTCTCCATCCTCTCGATGGCTTTGATCTTCACAGGGTTGCACTCAATGCCACGTTCTGAGACCAGGAAGCCAAGGAGCTGGCCGGCTGGTACTCCGAACACGCACTTTTCTAGGTTGATCTTGATTTGAAATCGGCGCAGATTTTCAAAGGTTTCCTTGAGATCTTCGAGGAGTGTGTTGCGCTTCTCTGTCTTCACCACGATATCGTCTACGTAGACGTGGGCATTTCTGCCGAGTTGCTTGAGGAGGCACTTATGCATGCAACGCTGAAAAGTGGCACCGGCATTTCTCAGGCCGAATGTCATAGTCAGGTAGCAGAAGGCTCCAAATGGTGTGATGAATGCAGTCTTTAGACGGTCTGCCTGGTTCAGCTTGATCTGGTGATATCCTGAGTAGGCATCCAAAAAACTCAACAGCTCGCATCCGGCTGTGGAATCTATCACTTGGTCTATATGTGGCAGAGCAAACTGGTCCTTTGGGCTGGCCTTGTTGAGGCTGGTGTAGTCAATGCACATGCGCCATTTGTTATTCTTCTTCGGTACAAGGACTGGGTTGGCAAGCCATTCTGGGAAGAAAACTTCCATGATGAAGCCGGCTGCCAACAGACGGACGATCTCTTCTCCAATGGTTCTTCTCTTCTCCTCCAACAGTCGGTGTAGGGGTTGCTTGACTGGCTTGGTATCTTCTCTGACATGTAGCTTGTGCTCGGCGAAATCCGTCGGTACACCCGGCATGTCTTTGGGAGACCATGCGAAGATGTCCCGATTCTCACGGAGGAAATCGACAAGCTCGCTTTCCTATTTGCTATCAAGGTTTCCGCCTACGACAGCGTACCTCTCCGGGCACTTTGGGTCCAACGGTATCTTCTTTGTCTCCTTGGCCGGCTTGAAGGATCCTTCAGCTTCCGCCTCCTTGGGATCATGAGACATGTCTGGCTGCTTGCCGGCCATGGCCACAACCTGGTTAAGGAGCCGCTTCTCGGCAGCGATCACAAGGGACTCGGCCAGCCGGCTGCTGGCGGCCGCACAGTCGGACGACTTCTGATAATCTCCGGAGATGGTAATGAGTCCCTTGGCACTCGACATCTTCATCTTGAGGTAGGCATAATGTGGCACCGCCATGAACTTGGTTAAAGCAGGTCGGCCAAGCAGTGCATGGTACGGGCTTTCTAGGTCGACCACCTCAAACCAGATGGGCTCTCGGCGGAAATGGTCTTCGTCCCTGAAGAGGACATCTATCTAGATCTTGCCGATTGGTGAGTGAGAAAGGCTAGGAACTATGTCGTGGAAGACAGTCCGACTGGGCAGGAGATGCTTGGGTTTGATCTTTAACTTCTCCATGGTGTCACGGTACAGGATGTTGATGCTGCTGCCACCATCTATCAGGACTCTGGAGAAACGAGCAGCTCGCCTCTCCATGGCAAAGGTGGTCTCCAACACCAAAGCGTAAGAGCCCGGGGAAGGCATTACTTTTGGGTGATCAGCCCGGCTCCAACTGATTGGCCTCTCTAACCAGTGCATGAACTTTGGGGCTTCAATGGCCACGACATTCACCTCACGAGACTGTCGGCGCCGGCTGCGCCTGTCATTGGCCACACTGGTGAAAACAACATACGCTCCATGTTCTTCAGGGAATTGATCTTGAACGGCGTCGACTGCTGGGCGGGCTGCCGACTGCTGAGGAGGCGGAGGCGGCTGGCCAGCAGGCGGGGGTGGTTGCAGCCCTTCGCCCTTGGAGATTCGTGTGAGCCAATGACATTTCCGGGTGGTGTGGTTGGACAGCTTCACGCCACTGTGGAATTTGCAGGGAGCATTAAGAGTCTGCTCATAGGAGAAGGCGAGCAACCAGTTGGGCTTGCCGCCCTTCTGGCGCTTGGGAAGAGGCTGCCCCTCCTGCTGCCGGTCTTCGACTGTTGCCACCTGCCGGCTGGTGGAAGCCGGCATCGGGGCTTTTTGCTTGTTGTCGCTTTGCTGCTGGCGCCGACTGGTGTCACCAGCCGGGGTCCGAGGAGCCTGAGGAGCCACCTTGCCAGATGCATCAACTTGAATTTCCATCTTCATGGAGGAATCGGCCGTAGGGTATTTGTCTGCTATGATCAGTAGCTCGTCGAGGGGCGTCGCCTCGTCGCAGAGGAGCCGGTGTTTGCGCAAAGTTCCTTCTCTGCACCCGGCTGTGAAGTACTCGATGGCCTGCACCTCGTGCACGCCCTCACAAGAGTTGTGCAGCTCGGCCCAACGCGTGAGGTAATTGCGAGTCGATTCGTTGGGGCCTTGGATGCACAAGGAGAGCTGGCGAGGCTTGGGCGGCCGCTTGTATGTGCTGGTGAAGTTGCGGATGAAGGCCTCCATGAAATCTACCCAACTATTGATGCTGCGGGGCTTCAGGTTGTTCAATTATGTCCGGGCGGTGCCCCGGAGCATGAGTGGAACATACTTCACGGCAACACGCTTGTTGCCGTTTGCAATGCTGACGGCGGTGGAGTAGTCGACCAGCCAGTCCTCCGGCTTCACGGAGCCGGTATACTTGGGCGTATCTCTTGGGAGCATGAACCCTTTGGGGAAGGGCTCATCTCGGATGCGGGGGCCGAAGCAAGGCGGGCCCAAAGCATCTTCTTCTTCTAGCGCCAGGGGTCGGTTGAGACGATCGGTCCGGTGGAGGGCATCATTCTGTCCGATTCCTTCTCGGGGGCCAAGCCTGCCTCCAAGACTCGGATGATCGACAGGCGGCGGAGACACGCGCTTTTCTCTGTGTTGGGGAGGCCGGTAGCCGCCTTGTCGTTCCACCGCATGAGGGAGGCCGTCTTGGTCGCGCTCGATGGTGATGTGCGTCCGGCTATGTCTGGCAGCCGGCTCCTTGTCTCGTCGCCCATGGTTGCCATCAGTCGGCGTCCAAGACGTCGCGCCATGATCCTGGCGGGGAGGCTGGTCGTCGTTCCGTTGGGTGAGGTCCCCGACGCGGCAGCCGGCTTCTTGCTGCTGGCAGCCGCATTGATGAGTTGCTAGACGCGCTCCATCATGTGGTGACGCTCATCGCCCTCCAGGTTGTCCAGCTCATCTGCTGCCGCTTGGGCGGCTCGTATGTTCTCCATGGGTGTGGCGTAGACGGGGCGATCGGCCCCGAACATGCTGGCAATGGCCGCGCCGTGCTGCCGGACCATACCGTTGTGGCTGGGTTCGCCAGGAGCCGGTGTTCCGCCAACAGCGCGGTCCATCTCGTGCTGATAAGCCTCCGAAAGGCGTCTCATCTGGCTAGCTTCTTAGTGCTCTCAACAAGCTGGACGCGGCGGTCTTCTAGCGTCTCGGCGTCGGCGTCTTCCGCAATGGGTGCAGACAGGTCTTGCAGCGTTGCTTGGAGCGGGTCTCGGGCACCGTCACCAGAAACTCCATCGTGGCTGATGACGAGCACCTCTGTGACAGTGCTGCTGTCGGTGTGCAAAAAGAGGGGTACACTTTTTGTACCCCTATAACTGTGCACGGACAGTCTGAGCCACGGGCACCACCACACCAAGCAAGGCAAGGGAGGTGAGCCAGGGTAAGACCGAAGCTCAAGGGAACTAGGACGACGCCAAGGCCAAGACCACGAAGAGCAAAAGGGACGAAGCGGACTCCCCCGGCAAGATCCTTGCCGGGGGACAGCTTTGGCAACCCCGGCAAGACCCTTGCCGCGGTGACTTGCCCCATGCCTACGGAGCAAATTACCCTTGAGTCCACTCCCCCCAAGGGGCAAGGATTCGGGAGACATCCCCATGGTGGCATGCAGATCTTTGGGAAGACATTCAAGATCAGATACGCACTAAGAAGACGACGACCTTTGGCGAGATACCAGCCAGGGAAGACCACGAGACCCCCAGCAAGCGCCTTGCCGGGGATGACAGCAGGCGCCTCGGCAAGACCCTTGTCGGGGCCCCGGCAAGGCCCTTGCCAAGGACATCTGCAGGGCCACCATCAGGCCCATGCCGACTAAACCTCCACCACCGTACGCATGCAGCTGCCGACCCAACCAGCTAGGCAGGCACATGCATGGCGGCATGCAGATCTTCATGAAGACCCACCACTGCGCCACCTCAGCTGCCTGCCTACCTACATGGCATCATAGGCATCGCTGGCCAGGGCGCGTGTCGACACAAGAAGGAGCGGCGACGGACGAGACAGGTTTCTCCCCCGTCCCGATAAAGCAAGGACACCTAAGCAAGACGCATTAAATGCGCCTTGTCATGTAATGCGAGGGATAACCTCGCATCACTGTACCCTTTCCACCTCCTGCGTGCCACTGTGGCAACCCCTTTTTCTATAAAAGGAGGCCCGAGGCGACCAGGAGGAGGATTCGGCTTTTTGGAGCTCCTAATGCCCCAGAGCTAGCTCAAGAACAGGAATATACATCCACCAAAGCAGGAGTAGGGTTTTACGCATCCTCGTAGCCCGAACCTGGATAAACAAATTGTGTACTATCTGTTTGATCTGCTCTTCTCATGACCCCGCGCCCCGCTAACCGTAGTAGGGATTCTTGTGATCCCATAGGTGTCGTTCCCACCAACATCTTTGGCACGCCAGGTAAGGGGCGCAGTTGCGAGAATTGGCTCTAGCAGTTAGCCCAGCACTCCTTCGTCTTCGTGGCCCTTGGAGAAGAAAGGAGGCCAGAAGATCGGCACTCGAGCGACTGCAAACAGAAGCTAAGTTGCACTGAACCCTTATTTGTTCTATCCTTCTTATATGAGATTATTCCCCCCAGAGATGTCACGCCTTTGTATGAGAAACCTGCACGCCAGGGGGCTCTCCCACGATCGGCAACGCCCTTGCCCTGTTTCGAGTCCTCTCAACAGCTCAAGCGGCTGCGTCGAGAATGGCAGAGTAGCCTTCCGCGATCAACAACGCTCTCGATTCTGACTCGAGTCAAGCTCGATGGTTCAAGCGGCCGCGTTCAGAACGGTAAGGTGGCTCGTCCGGCAGCACGCATACCCGGAAGGCCCATGGGGATCCGTCCCCAAAACGCCGCTAGGGGCTTCCGCGCCGGTGAACCTACCCAATCGACATAGGGCGCGCATACAAAGAGAAATTGAACGGGGAAATAACGTGCATGAAAATTAAGAGTACTGCAAAAGTTATGTTAGATCACATCATTGCTGCGGTTCTAACTAAGATAAAATTTGTCTTGGTCGGGAACCTGCAGCGGCGAAGAAGAACGGGATGCCTAATCCTGGCGCTGGCCTTCCACCCTCTTGATTTTGTCGATACTGCTGATGATGGGCTTGATGCGCTCCTTGAGCACCGTGAGGTCAGTACCATCCGGCAAGCTATCCATCGTGGCTTCGAAGTTGAAGTCGGGATTCCAGTACACCATCTTGGTGAGGACCTTGGTCATGACCCCCCGGCAAAGTCGCCGGGCCTCCCCGGCCAACGTGGCCGCTCTGTTGGAGTGAAGATAAGCCAAGGCTCCAAGGACGCCCTCGAAGAACTGGGTCAGCTTGGCGTTGACGGTCCCGCTGCGCTCAGGGGTATACCTCATGTTTGGCATCCCCATGGTGGCCAACTGCGAGGTGACCCTGCCGGCAACGTCCTCCAGACTGCTGATCCATCTGTTCTCGCCCGCCACATATTCCTGGTGGGAGGCGGCCTCGTTCGCCCGCAGCGGCTTCTCCTCCTCCAGGCTCCTGGTCAAGGTCTCCTCCCGAGCTCTGCTCCCCAACAACATCTTCTCGAGATTCTCCAGCTTCAGCTTGAGATCTCTGATGGAGTTTTGCGCTTCGGAGAGTTCCCCAGCCCTGCTGATGACCGCTCCTTGCGCCTCTACCAAGGCACTGTTGAGCGTGCTCTTCTTGTTGGACAGCTTGAGGGCCTGCTCCTTCAGCTCGTCCCGCTCTACCTCCAACTCCTTCACCTTGCCGGCATGGGCCAGAGCTTGGGCATTGAGTGCCTCTTTGTGCCTCTGCTCTAGCTCGCGAGTCCGTCGCACGACAAGGGCCTCGAGCTCCTCATCCTTGCCGTGGAGCGTTGCGGCAAGCTTCGCCTCACGCACGGAGAGGTCCTCTTCCTGGGAATCCAATGCGGCTTGATGCTGGTTCCGGGCGGCCTCGGCCGCGGCAGCCAAGTTCGCCGCCTTTTCCTGGGCCTTCTCGATGTCAGCCATCTTCATGGTGAGCTCTACATCGCGCTTGGCCAATTCCCCCTGAAAGGCCCTCTGCTCCTCACGAGTCTGGTGAAACCAGGTATGCGTCTCAGCAACGCGCGCCTTGAAGTCCACCTCCGCCTTGTCCACCGTTGCCATCCTGGACTTGACCTTGTCCAGGCGAGCACGGTAGAGCACTTGGAGCTTTCGGAAATTGGCCCCCATGGCACGGAAAAGCTGCTCTTCTGGAGAACCATCACCGCCAACGCCCGGTTCATCGACCACCTCGAGCCCGGTGGCAGCAAGCACCTCGCCATCAAAGACTTCCCCTTCGGCGGGCGCTCGGGAACTTGACGCCCCTGGAAGATAGACGAAAAGATCATCGCCCACCTTCAGATATCTGCTGGGGCCCGAGGTTGAGGAGGAGGGAGGCTGATCATCAACCACCTCTTCCTCGGCGGTGGCCTTGCCGGCTTCCCCGGCAGGCCCACCGCTGGCACCCTCGGCAGAAGCCTCGCTGGTCGCCTTGGCAGCCCCCGCGGCGGTGTCCTCGGCAGCATCCTTGGCGGCCTCATCGGCGGCGACCTCATCAGCATCTCTGGTGGCAATCCTGTCGGCCTCCGCTGCGGCCTCCTCAGCAATATTCCCAACAACAGTATCCACGTCCTCCATATCTATTGAAGGAGGGCCTGGGCAGTAATGGGAGCAATGAAGCCAAGAAAAAGAATAAGGGAAAAACAGAGACGGAGGACAGGCGACTCACCAGTGCCAGGCTGTGAAGCAGAAGTCCCCTCCCCGCCAGCATTTGGCGCCATGGCAGAGTCACCAGCGCCCAAGTTCCCCTCTTCCTCCATGGGTGTGGGCTCCGTGCTTGGTGCCCTTGCCGGGGACGCCCCTCGCGGCGGGGTAGTCGATGGGGTGGTGTGTTGGGGGTAGCCCTCTGCGGCTCCTCCTGTTGTCGCTCCCCTCCTGCAAACCTGACAAGGACAACACCATAGCATCGAATGCCTACCACATGTCGAATAAGAGGAGGGTGACGAACTTACGCTGGGGGCTGTGCCGGGGCCTGCTGTCCGGGCTGCTCAACACCACTAGTGGCGTCTTTGAAGCCCCAGCCGGGGGCTGACTGCTCGCTGAGGCCTTCGCCCTTTTCACCCTCTGGGCCAACATCTCTCCATCCCTGCAAAAGCAAAAACGGATCAGGAGAAGGAGGGACGCGTTGTCGAGCGGCGACCCTCGCCGCCACCGTTGAAGGACCGGGATTTCCTCTCTCCATGACGAATGGAAGAGAGAAGCAGAAGCTGAAGGAGGAAGGAGATGGAAGAATGCGGGACGCCATCCCCCCTCCCGCTCTTTATGAAGGAATGGGGTTGGGGCTCGGCCGCCCCGCTCGGCCGCCCCGCTCGGCCAATCAAAACACGGAAGGCGCAGGAAGACAGGACTGACCCGCTGCCCCAACCAGCGACGGCCCGGTTTCCCGCATCCGCCGTTTGCCACCCCAAGCGCATAGGAGGCACGTGGCGGACGTGCAGAACCGAGGGGACGGGTGAGGCGACCTCTCTCCACCCCGTGATCGTGGGGAGTGGACGCCTTGAAGACCGCACCTCAGCCCCATTCAGTAAATGGGCCGTGCCTCCACGCCTCCCTCCGTTTATGGGGAAGGCGCGAACCGCTCCTTTACTACGACGTGACGCATGCGTGCAGAGACCAACCCCACGCATGCTGCCCACGTCACGCCCACCTACCCACGCCGCGCCACGCGCGCGAGTCGTGGGAAGCGCAGCGTGCGAAGAATCTTACCGCGGTAAAAACCGCCCCGCCTGCCCGCGCACCGTTTTTGGGCCTAGCCCAACAATGTGTTGCGCTTATGTGTGGCCCAGGCCCAGGGGCTCCTGTCGGTGTACAAAAAAGGGTACACTTTTTTATACGCCTATAACTGTGCACGGACAGTCTGAGCCACGGGCACCACCACACCAAGCAAGGCAAGGGAGGTGAGCCAGGGTAAGACCGAAGCTCAAGGGAACTAGGACAACGCCAAGGCCAAGACCACGAAGAGCAAAAGGGACGAAGCGGACTCCCCCGGCAAGATCCTTGCCGGGGGACAGCTTTGGCAACCCTGGCAAGACCCTTGCCGCGGCGACTCGCCCCACGCCTACGGAGCAAATTACCCTTGAGTCCACTGCCCCCAAGGGGCAAGGATTCAGGATACATCCCCGTGGTGGCATGCAGATCTTTGTGAAGACATTCAAGATCAGATACGCACTAAGAAGACGACGACCTTCGGCGAGATACCAGCCAGGGAAGACCACGAGACCCCCGGCAAGCGCCTTGCCGGGGATGACAGCAGGCGCCTTGGCAAGACCCTTGCCAGGGCCCTGGCAAGGCCCTTGCCAAGGACATCCGCAGGGCCACCATCAGGCCCACACCGACTAAACCTCCACCACCGTACGCATGCAGCTGCCAACCCAACCAGCTGGGCAGGCACCTGCGTGGCGGCATGCAGATCTTCGTGAAGACCCACCACTGCGCCACCTCAGCTGCCTGCCTACCTACATGGCATCACAGGCATCACTGGCCAGGGCACGTGTCGACACAAGAAGGAGCGGCGGCGGACGAGACAGGTTTCTCCCCCGTCCCCGATAAAGCAAGGACACCTAAGCAAGACGCATTAAATGCGCCTTGTCATGTAATGCGAGGGATAACCTCGCATCACTGTACCCTTTCCACCTCCTGCGTGCCACTGTGGCAACCCCTTTTTCTATAAAAGGAGGCCCGAGGCGACCAGGAGGAGGATTCGGCTTTTTGGAGCTCCTGATGCCCCAGAGCTAGCTCAAGAACAGGAATATACATCCACCAAAGTAGGAGTAGGGTTTTACGCATCCTCGCAGCCCGAACCTGGATAAACAAACTGTGTACTATATGTTTGATCCACTCTTCTCACGACCCCGCGCCCCTCTAACCGTAGTAGGGATTCTTGTGATCCCATAGGTGTCATTCCCACCGACAGCTGCCACCGCTGTCGACGCGGGGGAGAGGATCATCAACGATCACCACGTTGGTAGGGAACGCGTCGAGTGACGCCGTTCGGAGTCGACGAGCATCGGGTCGGTGGAGCCGACCGACTCCAAGTCGACGGCCGGCTCGTCGGCGACATGGAGCTGGTCGAGAAACCTGACGAGGCGGATGTCGGGGCCGTTGTTGCCTGCGTCGGATGCAGGCTCGTCGGAGAGGAGGATCTCGCCAACAAGGTCAGCGAGGCAGCTTGCTGCGCAGGCGACCTCTGCGCCAAGCAACGCGTCGGTGCAAATGCCATCCGGTGTGCCTGGCTGGCTGCGCTCAGCAGGGAGGAAGAGGGTTCCCGTCCAGAATAGATCTCCGGACGACGGTGCACCTAGCCCCACGGTGGGAGCCAAATGTCGGGGGTTTGGTGCGACATATGCCAAAGGATGGCTAATCATGATGGGGGCTAGTAGGACGTCGCCGGTGCCAGGAAACGGGATGAGGTGAAGACATGCACGCCGGTGAATCTTACCCAGGTTCGGGGCTCTCCTAGGAGATAACACCCCTAGTCCTGCTCTACAGGGTCTCCGCATGATCACTAAGGCACTTGCGAGTACAATGGTGCTCCTCGAGTTGTATGCTAGAGGTAGAAGAAAGCAGGGCTAGCTCTCCCCTCTCTCGATGTGGGTGTCTAGGTCTAACAGGTTGGGAACCCTTTGCATGGGTGTCTTGGGGGGTTGTATAGGCCTACCCCCAGGGGTACAATGGTAATCTGGCCGGGTGTAGGACCCGGCTGTCAGTGTCTCCTGTCACCGGCTCCTCCTCCGGCCGCTGGGGCCCGCCGCCTGGTGAGCCCTGCCGGCTGGTCTGGTACGGAGCCGACAGGCCGCCTCCGCCGCTTGCGGGCCCGGCCGGCTGCTTGTTACTGTAGCTGTAACGCTGATGACGCGTGCTTGGTCGGGGGGGCGTGGCTACAGTCCCGCTGTCTGGCGGGAGATCACTGTAGCCACACCATGTCTCGTCTGATTAATGGCGTGTGGACTCCGAGGATGGAGTGGGCCGCCTGCTAGAGGCCGGTCTCCCTCGGGTGTGACTGGTCAGTTGCTGCCGCCCTCTGGGCTCTCGCTGCCTGGTAGGGCCCGCCGCCTGCAGGCCGTACCAACAGGTCGTCATGGGAATAGGGTTCCACCTGACAGGAGTGACGTCAAGGGCGAGATGGCAACATTGCCGCGCCGTGCGGAGATCTCGGCCGGTACGGGACACTGTGGTCGTGCCCCGCCCTGGATATGGGGGGATGGGCTACACTGTAGCCTCATCCTGTCTTGTCTTCTTTATGGGGGCGTAGACTCAGAGAGCGATGTGGGCCGCCTACCAGGAACCGGCCTCTCTAGAGGCCGCCTGCTGAGAGTCGGCTCATCTTGGGGCCGTCTTCTGGTGCTTGGCTGTCCTCTAGCAGCCGACCTCTTGAGCCAGCTGGCCACCAGAAGGCGGCGCTACGTCCTCGACGCCTGAGGGGCGCAGCCAGCCCGATGTCTTGAAATGCTCAGGGACTCGGGTTAGGCTACCCGTGGCCCATTACTCTGACACCATGCTTTACGGCTTAGAACCAGGACTTTAGAGACGTTTTGAACGCCATAGAGCATATGAGATGTTCCAAGAGCTGAAGTTAATATTTCAAGCTAATGCCCGGTTGAGAGATATGAAGTCTCCAACAAATTCTACAACTGCAAGATGGAGCAGAACAGTTTTGTCAGTGAACACATATTCAAAATGTCTAGGTATCATAACCACTTGACTCAGCTGGGAATTGATCTTCCAGTTGAGAGTGTTATTGACAGAGTTCTTCAGTCACTTCCACCTAGCTACAAAGGCTTCATGATGAACTATAATATGCAAGGGATGACGAAAATGATTCTCGAGCTCTTTGCAATGCTTAAATCCGCGGAGGTAGAAATTAAAAAGGAGCATCAAGTTTTGATGGTTAACAAGACCACTAGTTTCAAAAAGAAGGCAAGGGAAAGAAAGGGAACTTCAATAAGAGTGACAAGCAAGTTGCCGCTCCCATGAAGAAGCCCAAAGTTGGACCCAAGCCTAGAACTGAGTGCTTCTACTACAAAGGAAATGGTCACTGGAAGCGGAACTGTCCCAAATACTTGGCGGATAAGAAGGATGGCAAAGTGAACAAAAGTATATTTGATATACATGTTATTGATGTGCTCCTTACTAATGCTCGTAGTAGCGCCTGGATATTTGATACTGGTTCGGTTGCTCATATTTGTAACTCGAAATAGGAGCTTCAGAATAAACGAAGATTGACTAAGGATGAGGTGATGATGCGCGTCGGGAATGGTTCCAAGATCGGCACGCTACCTCTACATCTACCTTCGGGGTTAGTTTTAGACCTCAATAATTGTTATTTGGTGTTAGCGTTGAGCATGAAGATTATATCTGGATCTTGTTTAAGGCGAGACAATTATTCATTTAAGTCAGAGAATAATGGTTGTTCTATTTATATGAGTAATATAGCACATATGCCCGTGCGTTGCAACGGAAGAGATATTTTTGCGAGAAGTGTCGGGAGAAATAATTGATGTGTCCATCAAAACATTCTCCACAACAGTGGCGCGACAGAGCGGAGAGTTGGTCCAAGTGACGACCACTACCCAACTCGTGCCTTTTTCCCTTCAAGTCCACCTCCTTGTCGAGGTTGTGGTGACCTCCTGTTTTTTTTAAAAAAAACATATGAGTTTTTTTTGGAAAAAGCATTAATTTCTGGAAAAGGCAAAAAAACATGAAATAGGAAGATTTTTTTAAATTCACAAACATTTTTTGAAAACATGACCATTTTATGGCGGAGAAACGGACATTTTTTGAATTTGTGAAACACTTTTTTTAAAATGGAAGCTTGTTTTGAACTTTCAAAACCATTTTCAAAAATGTGTTTTTATCACGAACATTATTTTGAATTTGTGAAAATTTCAAGGAAATAATATTTTTCGAATTACTATTATTTTTAAAATGAAATTTATTTTGTAAGTCTCCAAAAAATTTGGATTTTCTTTTAAAATGCGAACATTTTTTGAATTTCGAGAAAAAAGTGAACGAAAATATAAATTTAAAGTTCCAAATAATTTTGAAAATGGCAACAAAATTTGAAATTCTAAGATTTAACGAAAATATTACCAGAAACGAAATTTAGGAAAATTTAAAAAAATTACGAGAAAGGAAAATATATCTTGCAAGGGAAAATTGAAAAATAGAAAAAAAATACAGAAAACGGAAATGGGCCGGCCCAACATTGGGCGACAGATGGGAAGCTCGGACTATATGTGACTCTGTGCGATAAATAAGGTTCCCCAGCAGCGTGCGCAGGATATAAATGTGGGGCTTTTCTGGGCCTTAGCGCGTGCGGCCCATGTACGAAATTCTGGACAATTTGTTTTCTTTTCTAGCAGCTGGACCATAAAAGTTTAGTACCACCTCGGATATAAAAAAATATTTTCAACGGTGAACGGATGAAAAAATTGGCGAAACGCACCTTGCTTTATTAGTAGGTATAGATCTTTTATGGTCATGCACCTTTGATGAATGGTATATTCTTGTTGAATCTCGATCGTAGCTAGTGACACACATATTCATAATATTGATATCAAAATATGCAAAGTTGATAATGATAGTGAAACATACTTGTGGCACTGCCCTTTAGGTCATATTGGTGTAAAGCGCATGAAGAAACTCCATGCAGATGGACTTTTGGAATCACTTGATTATGAATCATTTGATACTTGCTAATCATGCCTCATGGGTAAGATGACTAAAACTCCGTTCTCTGGAACAATGGAGCGAGCTAATGACTTATTGGAAATAATACATACCGATGTATGTGGTCCAATGAGTGTTAAGACACATGGTGGATATCGTTATTTTCTGACTTTCACAGATGATTTAAGTAGGTATGGTTATATCTACTTTATGAAACACAAACCTGAAACATTTGAAAAGTACAAAGAATTTTAGAATGAAATGGAGAATCATCATAACAAGAAAATAAAGTTTCTATGATCTGATCGCGGAGGCGAATATTTGAGTTACGAGTTTGGCCTTCATTTAAAATAATGTGGAATTGTTTCACAACTCACACCACCTGGAACACCACATCGCAATAGTGTGTTCGAACATCGTAAACGTATTTTATTAGATATGGTGTGTTCTATGATGTCTCTTACCAATTTACCTTTATCATTTTGGGATTATGCACTAGAGACAGCCGCATTCACGTCAAATAGGGCACCATCTAAACCCATTGAGACAACACTGTATGAACCAAGTTAAAAGAGATGAAGAGGGATTGGTGGAATCGATGATGTATTGCTTGACTCTCATGGGCATATATATATAGAAGTACATGATCTTCTTGGAGTGCAAGACAGCCAAAATACTTCCTAGTCTATTCTATGTTTTCAATCTAATTACGATACTCAACACCATTGACGGGACAACATGGGATCTACTGCAAGAGAGAGTTATGCATGTCCATAATTGCCTACATATGGCTACAAACAGCAATGGAGAAGGGGTCGTCCTTGCAGATAGATGTGCTTTTGCTTTTTTTATAAGAGCATCTCCAGCAGCGTCCCCAACAGGCCCCTCAGGCGCTTTTTTATCGTCAGCGGCCCGAAATCGGCCCAGCCGCACCCCAGGAGCTCGTTTTTCGCCGGTTTGGGCCAAACTGACGCCGGTGGACTCAGGCCGAACCCGGCGCGCTGGGGGCGCCGGGGAACGCGTTTTTGGCGCGAACGGGGATGGGCCCGTCGTGTCAGCAAGACGCCGCTTCTCGTCCTCATCGCCTCGGTTCCCGCAAGAATCAATGCGAAGGCTGGCCAAGGCTGCCGCGCCGGTCAGCCTCCATTGATGCCTCATGGGCGGCGCAGTGAAGGCGCCACCGACGCGCGTCCCGCCCACTCCCGCCACGCGTCGCCCGGCATGAAGGCTCTCACCGCCCGGCCGCGGCTATAAAACTCGATCCCCCGCCGGTGAACGCCATACCTGCCACACTTCATCTCGCATCGCCACACAAAAGCAGCCCACTCCCCACTTCCCGCCGACGAGCAAATGGCTGAGAGGTTCCCCGGCGACGGCGCGGCGGCGAACGGCATCGCCCGCCGCCATCTCCAAGAGCTGGAGGCACGCCTCCTCTATGAGGCCGAGTATCCGGCGCCCCCGGACATGTGTGTGCCGGGGGCGTGGAGGCTGAGCGCCGGCGGCATCCCAGTGCCACCGGTGCTCGAAGGGGCGGCACGGCAAGCCGAGATCGTCCGCATCTGCTTGTCCTTGACGGAGGAGCAGCGAAACGAGCCGAGGTATGCCGCTGACAGCGAAACGTTGTGGACGATGTACTTCAAGCGCTGCCGCCAAGAACAGATTGCCTCCGCCAATGGCATCATCCCCCGCGGCCGCCTCAACGCCGACGGGCGGCGCGAGTGGTGGGGCGTGCTGGGCCGCACCCTCGAGGCCGCCCTCGACCACATCGAGACCGGCAACGTGTCGCGCCTCGAGTACCCACCGTGGCCGTCCTTCTCTCGCCGCCATGGCAAATCCTGGACGCCGCGAAGAATGAAGCCAGGGACGTCCTCCTCGTCGGGCTCAGGCTCGCTCTCCTCCGGCTCGCCGGCGCTCCGCCCCGTCAAGCCGGAGCTGGAGGAGACACCGCTCCGGCTAGAGATGGGAATGAAGACATGCAAGGATAGAGATCGAATTCTCATCTTGTAGCTCCTTCATATTCGTCCTAATATCTCTGGTTGCGATCTTGAAGAGCTAGGGAGCGTAGGCCTTGAGAGGGTCCTTACTGCTCCGGTTCTCATGGCAGAATAGCAACTTCTCTCCATTCCCGATGGTGATGGTGGTCCATGCCCTGAATAAATCCATGTTGGCGGTGGAGGTCAAGTTTGGCCGGTGATCTTTCTTGTTTCTTTTCGTTATCAAGGTTTTTGCATGCTTGGCCCTTAATCAATCATCCCTTGTATGCTTTTTCGAGCTAGTTTCTGTATAAATCGAGCCAACTATATATATTATTCTTCAGGAGCACGGCGAGGTTCGGTCAAAAGAGAAAAGGTACATCATGAGATCTAGAGTGCTCAATTTCAGCATGGGCAAACCCCACGTCAAATTCAACAGCAGCTAGATCCCAGATGTAAACAGACGTATATTTCACTCAAAGAAAACGATGTATATAACTCCGCTAGAGAGTGGTTTTCCCATCCAAAGGCTTCTGTCTGAAAGATGCATGAACCAGGGAGCACTCCAACGTTATGACCGCAGTTGCACATATAAAAACAATACATTGTCGTCCATAAACCTTCTGTCTGAAAGAAAAGGCTGAGCAAACTATGGTATACCCCTGTCTGAAGATAATTGATTTTGGGGAGTGATATGCTACTAGTTTCTGGTAGCATCAGCTCTACGTTTTTGGAGACAAAATAACAATAGCAACCAGTGTAAGATGCACACTGGAGACCAAACTAGTAAAACAAGGAGAAACTGGGGCTTTGCCACCTCAATCGGGAAAGCACAAACTCTTCTGTAATTCTGTTTGTGATCTCATTCTATTTCTACCATAGTAACTTTGTACTGTTTGAAATCATCTCTCCATGGCCTGAATTGGTCGTGATGCGCAATATTCTACAAAGAAAGGGAGTAGATTGTTAGGGACACAGGTCAGTAAATTCAGTTGGCCTAACTAACCAAATAAGGGGAAATGTAATATTGCTATGGAATTGGCCATTTGTTAGGGAAATCCATCTCTCTTTTTTTGCGGGGAGGGAAATCCATCTATATAAGAAGCTGCCACATGCTATTAACAATCAAGCAATATGAAGAAATCACATGGTAGTTACTCCGTTGTGAACTAGTTTTATCTTTTGCAAAAAGTGAACTAGGTTTATGCCATGATTTTTCAAAATTAGCAACAAGAAAAACTCACACTGATGCACCGTAGCTGTTAGTACTTTGCTGCAAATAAATTCATTAACTACGATTAGTACTGTACCAGCGTGATCTTTAACAGGTCAATATTGGTCTGCCTCCATTAACAAAAAATAATCTAAACAAAAAGAAATAGATTTGCTCTAACTGGGAACAGATAAAAAAATGCATTACTCCGTTCTTTAACAACAGGTGGAGACATTATTGGTTATTAACGAAAAAAACAAAAAAATGCTATGAATGAGGTTACCTCCATCCAGAAGAAAAATCCACGCAACAGAGCTAACTGGTTGGGTTTGCTGGTGCTTTCTACACGTACTTGTTTCGCAAGATCTGAAGTTAAATACAATAAAACGTGTTGATTAATAGTACGACATGTAAGAATAAGTGTTTCTTGAACAACCGCATAGCAGATTACTTCAAACCAGATACCAATATGATTTGCTGTTACTTTCTCGTCTTATTTGGAAAGATAACTTCTCAAGCAAAACATAGTCATTTATTATAGCAAATAAAATAAACCTGCTAGGAATTTATTTTGCACTCCCATCATGTTGATGACCTTTGGACATGCGCTGAAAGCTAAGTTACTCAGTTTTAATTCAACACAGCGCATTCGTCATCAGTATAGTTCTCCACAACAAACTATTTCTATTTCAGGTATTTGGCAAAATTGCTCCAAAATCCTCTCACAGGAAAGCTGGACTTCTGCGCCAACATGTTGTGTTGTGTAATTGCTCCACAACCACTTTTCTTCTATCAATTTATTGAGATGCAAGCTTTGTATTTTATCAAAGAAGAAAATAAGAATTACATGAAAATTTGCGCAACGCAATTACGAAAATTCCACAATGCTTGTTGTTCCGAAGTCCTGCTAATTACCTAAGGGTACAGCGTATGTTCACCATAGATTCAAGCAATCCGTCAGCAAGATATTTTGGACATAGATTTAACAAGCTTGTAAACCAATATATCACCGAAAAAACACAATGTTGACTTGCAAGTTTCAAGGTTCAAAAGGAAATGACAATTGCGAGCAAAAAAAAGGGCAACCTGGTGCATGTAGCTCCCGCTTGCGCAGGGTCCAGGGAAGGGTCCGACCACTTGCGAGCAAAGACAACCACAAATTGTTTCTTAAATAACAAGGCAGAGTGTTCATTAGGCAGCAAAAATGATTCTGATCCTATAATCATTATGCATAAAAGTTACTTTAGCCATGTGGTCGCAATAATTCCCAGAAAGATGTTTCAACATAAAAATAATAAGGGGAATAGTACATAACAGAAGTCCAATGAACAAAAAAAGTATGTACGTAGTATGAAAGCAAGCATACCTGGGTGACCATCAAAATATGATGGTTGCCTTTCATGTTCAGAGTTGTAGTACTTCACGCCACCGCGTGTTTGCCTTTTCATTGTTGCCGGAGGGCGAGTCGTAGCCTTGTCAAGCAGCGTATCACATTCTCCCTGGCTAAATGGTTTGCGGAGAAGACGCATCAACTTTTCCTTGAATTCAGAATCTGGCCTCTCCATGATATGGGTTGGCCATACAACACCATGTAATTCCTGTGACACATGTGGTAAGCAATTCAAACTATTCCAAGAAAAACACACCATGTAATTCCTGTGAAACAATGAATTACCACGATTCATGAGTATGTTGAATATGAGAATTATTGTTTAAAAATCTCTCATAATAATAACTAAAACCAGCAATAAAATGAAATATTTGAAGGATCATTTAAACCCAAATATTGTTAACCGAATCATATACACTTTTTCAGCAAATATGCTATACATAATATGGTATGTACTATGTATGGCTAATTTTCCATTACTTTGTCAATGTTAATGTTAGTGCTCGCCTTTACCATTGGAGAAACTTGTTTCCTTTTTGCCATTCCTGAATTCACACGGGCTAGGGCTAGGCTTCGCAAACTCGCGCTGAGTCCTAACGTGAGTGTAATGTTGCAGGTATCTGGTGGGAGTATATGTCCAGATTTCCGTATTCAACGGACAACTCTCTTGTCATTTATGTGTATATTCACTCATAAATAGTACATCGTCAAACATTTGTCATAATTTGTCCAAAGTTGTCTCAATTGCATCAGAAACTACCTATTTGTTGTCACACCCCAAATGACTGGTGTCGTGGCCTTAAATTCTCCATGGAGCATGGGAAATAACTAAGCAAACATATAACGGTATAAGCAAGTGATAACTTGGCAGCAGAGGCCATGGTAGGAACCCTATGAGACCAAATGGGGAATGGATCAAAAGCTAATCTACCATGAGGAATTTCCAAGAGTGACATTATAACTTTATATGTTGACAATTGGGTCAGAGCTCTAGTACTCGGTAATTAAGAAGATGCGTACCCAGCGAGGTCCAAAGACTCAAACTTGGGTGACTGCAATTGTTTCGAAGTCGAGTCAAATCTCCACCCTGCCGGATAGTTGACTACTAGTTAGGCCTTCTAGACAAGGGATTTAGGAAGGAATGATGAAGGTTTTCAAGTCATATAGTACATGTTTAGGATTACTTTTAGTGAGCATTACACATATTGGCATAATTTGAGCGACACAAGATGAATAATGAATATGTATCTCCGGGGCTAGGGTTTACGACACTTGGGTTGTGCAGTAACTTTCTTGTACCTTAGAGTGACATCTTACGGAAGTGCAATTGTATGGGTAGATTTAACGGGATTTTTTTTCTCGAATATGCACAAGCATGTGTATCACATATTAAAGAAGAAAGGCAAGATGGCCCATCCATGTCCACGGTATCGCTATATTATGCTTAGAATGCTTTGCACTCCACATCTACCCTTACCCTTAGCATGAAAGTGGACTACTCGCTCTGAACCCACCTAGTCAACGCCCCAAAGAAGGGGTCTACTTCTTCTTTTAATATACCGGCCTGCCTCCACACTTGACCCTCAGTAATCATCCTACTTATCACATGTTGTATCGAGGGTGTTGCTCCATCAAACACAATTGCATTTATGTGCTTCCATATTTCCCACATGGTCAAGGTGAGAATGGCTCATATGTCTCTTGGTTTGTGCCCAACACCAACCACGCTGACGCACCATTTGTCAAGTATGTTGTTTGTCGACAGTGCCCACCTTGGCATGCCTAGGGCTCTACAGATTTCCCACCAGACAGTTCTCGCAAAAACAGTCCATGAGAATGTGGTTGATTGTCCATCTTGTTGAGCACAAAACAGGCATGTATCTGATGCGGTAGTCCTCTCCTGGCAAGTCTGTCGGATGTCTAACTTCTGGTCCTCAGGGCTATCCACGTGAAGAGGATACCCTTGGCCATGTGCAGCCTTTTCGTACTGGGAAGGTTTGGAAGGAAACAACCACTCCCAAATGCAAGCTTTCTGGTTGGCTCGTGTTGCATTGTAGAATCCTGATGACGGCGAATCTGGAAAATAGGATTTGCCCCATAGCCCGGTTTCACTTACAGCGACTAATGAGACACAGTGCCACCTTTGCAAGGATTGTCCCTTCTCAGAGGTATGGAAGGTGGTGAATGCCAGGACTGCTATGTGTCCCAGATGATGATGAAATGCCCTGATCAATCTGTCAACAATTTGTGGGAGGAATACCTGGCTATCCCTTGGGAGCAAAGTTTGAAGGTGCAAAACAGGAATTTGATCTAACCCTATGGAATGCCTGGAAAAATAGGAATCACCAGGTTTTCAATGGACAGAGAATGATTTATCAGGTGGTGGCGCACCTACCCCTAGCAGATATCCGTGCAAAATTCTTGTAGTTACCTCCTTCACGAGTAGTCCACATGCCTCAACTATACTTCCCAAAATAGTCGCTTGTAAAAGCAGTTGTAAAACAACCATGTTCTTGTAATTGAAAGGCGGCGCTATTGCCAATTACTCGAAAAAACTACCATATCCAATAGACTTCTAGATAGTCTGACTAGGCGCTTGTAAAATTCAAGAACCAACATATCCATGGAATGTATCCGAAGAATTCCAAACAACAAGATAAAGGAAAGTATTTTGAATAAAGCAATCTATTTTGATTCTCCCAAAATAAACGTTACTCTAAAGTCTACTTATGATCATTTTCAGGTGGACTGAGCATAAGTCGAGCAGATCTCCGAAGTTGTGGCTTTCTGTTGTCAGTCTGGAAGTGCGACAAAAATCAGGATCACATATTAATTCATTACTTGAAACTTTGAGAGAAGAAAAAGGAAACCACACGACTATGTCATAAAAATGCTGATAAGGAACATGAAAATATAATCATATGTCAAATCTGTTTGGCTACTTCTAGATACTGCTGTTGTGGCCTAGTATTTCTTTTCTTTTCTTTATCCTACCTATTGTTTTCTAGAGTCTTCTAGTTGTGAGTAACTATGAGTAGAATGGTGAACCTTAAATAATGTTTCTAGAGTATTCCAGCTATAAGTAGAAGTATGTGAAGGCTTCCCAAAGCCCTAAAAATAGAGGTCCTCACCTCTACTTTGTACCCAGACTATGTACCCCTACCTATAATAGAACTTGTTGTTCTTATCTAAGATCTTGGAGTAGATCTTGTGCCCTAGGAATTCTGGATTGAACTCTTGCTGCCCTATCAGCCTACATTCGCCTCTAGAGAGTTATCTAGCGCAGCACGTTGAAGTTGTTCCTTCAACACTTGTGATGTACACATTGTAGCAGCAAGGTGGAGTTGCTCCTCCACGACCTTTGTGCTGCTTCAGGTGGTATCAGAGCCTCGTTGACCCATAATCGTTCTTGCTGTCCTCTTCGAGAGCAAGTTGCAGCAAGCAATGGAGCAATTGGAGAAGAGGATGGATGCTGCTGAACAACAAATCAAAGAGCTGCGTGAAGATCTTAACAGGAGATTTGACCAGCTGGTTGAGATGATAAGAAAGGGTGTCCTCCCTGCTACCAATGAAGTAGATTCATCTAAAGAAGAGGAAGATGTTCATCAAGGAAGGAGAGGTAATCTTGGAGCAAGACCGCCACAACATGTTGTTCAACGTGCTTAAAGAAGGCCAATTTATGTTGAAGCTTCTGAAGGTGAAGAATATGATGATGCCCTTCAAGAACCAAATCTCTACGCATATCGGAGAGCACCCAACCCTACATATGCAAGAGATACATACAAGGTGAAAGCTGATCCCAAGTTTTAATGGAAATGTTGACATTGAAGGGTGCCTGGATTGGTTATATGAAGTGGAGACTTTCTTTGAGGTCATGGAGGTTCCGGAAGATCGTAGAGTTCCTTTGGTCGCATACAAGCTGAAAGGAGGAGCCGGTGCATGGTGGCATCGCGTTCAAGAGGAGCGCAGGCTGAGAGGAGAACCTCGTGTTAGAACTTGGCGACAAATGAAAGGCCTCTTGAAAGGGAGATTTTTGCCCGCTGATTATGACCAGATCCTATTTATCTAATTTCAAAATTGTGCTCAAGGAAATAGGACTGTTTCAGATTACACGGAGGAGTTTCTAAGGCTACAAGTGAGGTGCAACCTTGCTGAAACTGAAGAGCAACAAGTTGAAAGGTACATCAATGGTCTCAATGATGCTATTCAAGATCGATTGATGATGCAACAAATCTGGTCCGTTGATCAAGCACAAGCTCTAACCTTGAAGGCCGAGAGGTTTGTGAGGATGAGAAAGACAACTAAGGCTCCATATCCTCCATATCCTCATAACGAAGGCTCATCTAGGAGCCAACCTAATAGTGGAAGAAAAGGCCACTCCACCAAAGACAAAACAGCCCATCCCGAAACAAACTAGAAGCAAGGGTAAGGCAAATGAAGGCCCAAAGTGCTATAAATGTGGTAAAGAGGGACACATATCCAGCGGTTGCCCACTAAGGAAATTTGTTAACACAACTATCCATGATGGTGAAAGCGATGAGGAAGAATATGAATCTGAAGATGTAGACGGACAAGAGGTTTGTCAAGAAGAAGGTGAAGAGGTGGTATGTGTGATTCAGCGTGTCCTATGTTCCACACCACAACTCGATGATACACAACGGAAGAAAATATTTGAGAGCAAATGCACGGTGAATGGTAAGGTATGCAAACTAGTGATTGATAGTTGCAGCTGCGAGAATCTTATCTCCCAGAAGTTGGTGGACCATTTAAAGCTTGAAACCCATGATCATCCAAATCCCTACACTATTGGATGGATCAAGAAAGGAGTGAATATGAGGATCACCAAACAATGCAACCTGCCACTTTCTTTGGGTAAGCATTATCGCTCAAATGTGTTGTGTGATGTGGTTGACATGGATGCCAGCCATGTTCTTCTTGGGAGGCCTTGGCAATTTGATGTGGATACTACACACAAGGGCAAGGAAAATTCTTACTCTTTCATTTGGAACAAGAGAAGGATCATTATCTTACCAAACAAAACCGAAGGTAATACCTCTAAGGAGGAGGGGAAAACTATGTTAACTATCTCCCATACCTCTCATGAGTTTATGGAAGACTTGAAGGAGGCAGATTTGTGTGTTGCACTTGTTGTAAAGGGAGAAGAGCACCTGACTGTTGAAATTCCAGCAAAGGTACGTGGTTTATTGGCAGAATTTCAGAACATACTTGGGGAGCCACATGGCTTGCCACCGATGAGAGGAATTCAACATAGAATTGACTTAATTCCGGGAGCAAGCCTTCCTAATCTTCCACACTATCGAATGAGCCAAGGAGCATGATATATTGAAGGAGAAAGTGGAGGAATTGTTGCAAAAGGGGCACATTCAAGAAAGTATTAGCCCATGTGCTGTACCAGCCCTACTCGCGCCAAAGAAAGATGGATCTTGGCGCATGTGTACGGACAGTAGAGCCGTTAACAAGATTCCCTATTCCCCGTCTGGATGATATGTTGGATCAGCTTAGTGGAGCAAGAGTGTTCACAAAGCTAGATTTAAGAAGTGGATATCATCAAATCCGTATAAGACCCGGGGGTGAATGGAAGACCGCCTTCAAGACAAAGGAAGGGTTGTTTGAATGGCTAGTCATGCCATTTGGACTCTCAAATGCACCAAGTACCTTTATGCACTTAATGAATCAAGTCCTTAGACCCTTCTTATCCCACTTTGTTGTGGTCTATTTCAATGACATCTTGATCTATAGCAAGGATGAGGATGAACACTTTGATCACATTCGGAAGGTGCTAGAAGTACTAAGGGAAAATGAGCTCTACGTCAACTTGAAGAAATGTGTTTTCCTGCAAACACAACTTCTTTTCTTAGGATTCGTCATAACATGTGACGGCATTCGTGTTGATGATTCTAAGGTTGAAGCAATCCGAGAATGGCCAACTCCTAAGACCATTTCTGAGGTAAGAAGCTTTCATGGACTTGCAACTTTCTATAGGCGATTTGCGAAGAATTTCAGCACTATCATGGCACCAATTACCGAGTGTTTGAGGAAAGGAAGGTTCCAATGGACAGAAGCAGCTGAAGCTAGTTTCAATGAGATTAAACAAAAGCTATCACAAGCTCCTGTCTTGGTACTACCTGATTTCAACAAGATTTTTGAGTTGGAGTGTGATGCAAGTGGAGTAGGCATTGGAGTTGTCCTATCTCAAGAAAGGAAGCCCATTGCTTTCTTTAGTGAGAAGTTAAGTGAAGCTAGACAGAAATGGAGTACCTATCAGCAAGAATTATACGCCGTTTTCAGAGTATTGAAAACTTGGGAAGTCTATTTGCTGCCTAAAGAGTTCATTGTTTATAGCGACCATCAATCCTTGAAGCATTTTAGAAATCAAAAGCATGTTGACCGCATGCTAGCAAGATGGGCAGCATATCTGGAGAGGTTTAACTATCTCATCGTGCATAAATCTGGAATAACTAACAAGGTGGCCGATGCTTTGAGTCGTCGTGCATGCCTCTTGACTTCTTTTGAAGCTGAACTTCCGGGCATGGATCAAATAAAGGAGTTGTATGAGGGTGATGAAGACTTTGGCCATGTTTGGGTAAAGCACGCAAGGGGCCAACCATTAGGTGATGACTATTTGATGCAAGATGGATATCTCTTCGAAAATGGTCGTTTGTGCATTCCAAGAAGTTCTCTACGTGACAAGCTGGTTAGAGAGCTCCATTCAAGTGATCTTAGTGGCCATGTTGGACGGGACAAGACTGTCTCTAGCCTGGAAGCTCGCTACTTTTGGCCACAACTAAAGAGAGATGCTGGAAAGTTTGTTCAGCGATGCCCTATATGTCAAACCTACAAAGGCCAAGTCCAGAACACAGGGTTATACATGCCTTTGCATGTTCCTGTCGCTCCATGGGAGGACATCTCTATGGACTTCATCTTGGGCTTGCCAAGAACAAGACGAGGGAGTGATGTTGTGTTTGTGGTCGTGGACAGATTCTCTAAGATGGCTCATTTCATTCCATGCCGCAAGACAATGGATGCTCATCATGTGGCAAACCTATTCTTTCGGGAAGTGGTCAGACTTCATGGAGTTCCAAGGTCCATCATCTCAGATCGTGATAGCAAGTTTCTTGCTACATTTTGGCTCACTTTATGGAAGCAATTCAACACTGAATTGAAATTTTCTAGCACTGCTCATGCACAAACAGATGGACAAACGGAAGTGGTGAACAAGTTTTTGGGTAATCTGATCCGTTGCATTTGTGGAGAAAGAAAGGGGCAATGGGATTTGGCTTTATCTCTTGCAGAGTTCTCCTACAATAACTCCAAGCATAGATCCACTGGAAGGAGCCCTTTTTCCATTGTCTACACTAAAGTTCCATCACATGTGGTGGACCTGGTGAAGCTGCCATCAAGGGGAAACTCAAAATCAGCATTGTCCTTTGCTGATAATTACACCGAGTTATTTGAAGAGATTCGCGGCGCTTTGGAAACACAAAATCAGAAATATAAACAACTTGTTGATTGCAAAAGGAGGCCAAAATCATTCCAAGCCGGTGATAAGGTGATGGTCTACCTCCGAAAGAGAGGCTGCCTTTAGGTGTTTAAGGGAAACTTAGGCAGCAAAGGTATGGACCCTTCTCTATCGTGAGGAAGATAAATGATAATGCTTATGTGATAGATCTTCCAAGCGATATGGGTATCTCCAACACTTTCAATGTTGCGGACTTGACTCTCTACCATCCAGAAGAAGCGCTCTATGAAGATAACTCAAGGGCGAGTTCCAAACAACCAGGGGAGAATGATGAGGAACATGAAAAAAAATGCATAGGAAATTCTTACCGAAGCAGTACGAGACTCGGCATTTTGTACATTACTTGATTTCCTTTTCCTCTTCACAATATTCAGTGTTTCCACAGGCAGCTCCTTCGACGGCTTCCCTTCTTCCTCCACCAACTTCATCTTCTTAGAACCATTTTTGCGTCCATTCTTCTCCTTCTGAACCTGTTTGCACATGTGTATGTAACATGTGCTTACTCTGCTTTAGGCACACGACATCATATTTAACTAGAGAGGGGAAACCGAAATGATTTTACCTTTTGCGGATGCGTAGTGGAATCGCGCACACGAGATTTCAGCGCAGGCTCACCCGTGGTGATCACCACCACCTTCTCCTTCCCCTTCTCCAAAAAAAATATATTATATTTAGCAAAAAATCTTTTTGTTTTAGTTTGAAATGCATCTCCTCTTTTGTACATTCTTAAATCCTAAATGGGCTACTTACTGAGACAAGGTATGTTAAATACTCCATAAGTGTCTATACTTTTAAATATTGATACCAGTGACCCCCGGATTAATTGCTGATAAATATACGCCATGCTCCTAAATACTTTTAGTTTTCACATCCTTGATGTTAACATTTCTTTACAGTTTCAAAATATTAGGAACGGGTTGTAATATGAAGATATTATGTAAGAGAAAAAAATACAACGTAGAAAAAAAATAGTTCTATTTAGCCAAAAATGTGCTTTAGTTTTAGTTTGAAATGCATCTCTCTTCTTTAGTACTTTTCTTTGTTCCAATGAACAAGGTCCGCCCGCAATCCAAAATTCAACTTTGACATGAATGCCCCTCTATATTTAACAAATATATACAGCAACTTTCATTTATTCAGAACTAACGTGATTTAAAATGCGATATTGTAGTCTTCGGACATGTTGCAGGAAGCATCAATATAAGCTAGACACATTGGTACAAGATATACACTACTGTTCTAGCATATTGATAGACTCTTATGTGGTACAAGATACATCTACCGACAACCACATATATAAAGTTAAAAGACAGAACTCTACTAAAAAATAGTGCAGGCCGGGGGAAACATAAAGGCATAGGAAATTCTCGCCGAAGTAGTGCGAGACTCGGCATTTTGGACATAAGTTGATTGCCTTTTCCTCTTCACAGTATTCAGTGTTTCCACAGGCAGCTCCTTCGACGGCTTCCCTTCTTCCTCCACCACTGAGTGATGCATAGTGGAATCGCGCGCACCAGGCATCAGCGCAGGTCTACCTATGGTGATCGCCGCCACCTTCCCCTTCCCCTTCTCCAAAAAATAATTCTTTTTAGCCAAAAAAAATCTTTTTGTTTTAGTTTGAAATGCATGTTTTCTTTAGTAGTCTTAAATCCTGACTCGGCTACTTACTGAGACAAGGTATGTTAAGTACTCCATAGGTGTTTGTACTTATAAATATTGATACCAGTAACCACCAGATGAATTGCTGATGAATACATGCCATGCTTCTAAATACTTGTTGTTTCAGACATGTTGTACAAAGCATCAACATCAGTTAGGCACATTGGTACAAGACATAATATATTACCGAAAATTCAATGTGGCTCGTACTATCATACGGTATCATTATCTGAGCCATTGGTGCCCCTCAGGATATATGCCCGCAGCCATATTGAGCATTGTATTGCTTTTGGTGGCAACAATATTGAACACTGGCACTGTTGCTTGTCCGGTGTCCATGAATGCAGGGACCGGGAATGGTCTTGTACGGTCTTGTTGCCCCGCATTTTTCCTGGACCGGAGTCCACGCACAACCGATCTGCTGCTTTTTGCTGTTTTCCGTCTGCTGCTAGAACTGTGAGGTCAAGGGGGCCATTGGTGCCGGGTTTTTACAGTCAGAAGAAATATTGTGGTTGTCCGTTGGCTTTGCGGCAGCCCTTGCTTAGCCAGCTCTTGATACTACCTAGCAGAGTATGATATTTATGTTGTGTAGACTGAGATTGTTTTCTACAAAAATGGATGCTCGCTATTTATCTGTGTTTCTGCACAGAGTTCTAGTAGGTGCAAATTATCCTTGACCTCACATTCTAGCAGTAGACTTTTGACAGCACACCGAAAACAGCTAAAACCACAACAACGACATGGATTCAGTTCAGAATTTTCAGGGCAACATCATTTACCTTCAGTTCGGAATTCTTTTCTCGTGCCATCACAGCGATTCAGTTCAGAATTCTTTTCTGGCGCCATCACAGTGATTCAGTTCAGAATTTGTACGGGTGAATTTTCCAAAGAAAAAAAGTATCCCTTCACTCGCAATGCACTCTAGGATTTTTCTTGGCAGCCAAAAATGCCAATGGCAGCCATGTGGTGACACCTTTCGCAGCAGCATCAGTATGCAAATCTAGCAATAACACCTTTTCAGTTTTCTACTTGTCAAATCGAAGCCTAATGTCAGCTAAAACACAACCAATGCCTCTTAATCCAGCCGGGCACTCGCGAATCTGGTTTCACTGCAGATTCCCCGGACTCCGCCCGGCCGCGTCGTCCAGTCCGCCGCTCCTGTAATGAGCAGTCACTGACGATTCCCGCAGGCCCGTCGCTCCCCTGCTCCCAATCTCGCTTCTCTCGTTTACATCGCAGGCCGCCGCCCCTACCCCCTCCGGGGATATTGGCAACCCGCGCCAAAAAATCACGGGATCGGACGAGAAAGAGAACACGCCGCTGGCTAGCACACACGGTCACCGCAGACCGGTCGCGGTAAAGAAAGATAGGGGGATCCAAGGCCTCACCTGAACACCGGAACGACAGGAAAATCGGCATTGCCGCCGTCGCCCTCTCGGTTTCCACCTCCATTTTGGCCTCTCTGTCACACTCGACCCACCCAAACCCAGCGGCACAGCGCTCCTCGCAGATGCAGAGATCCTCGCAGATGGGGGTCATTCGGGAAAAAATTATTCTGGACCATGGTCCAAGTGCGATGCACATCCTGCACTGTACCACCGGTCCATCCGCATTCCATTCCATTCCGTTAGAGCGTCTCCAGTCGCGCCTCCAATAAACCCTCCCACACGATTTTACCGCGCCGCCGCCAATAAAATCAGCTCAGTCGCGTCTCCAGTAGCCCGTTTTTTGTCGGCTTGGGCCGAAACTGACACCGGCGAACCCTGGCCGAACCCGGCGCGCTGGGGGCACCCGGGGACGCCGGGGCGAACGGTTTTGGCGGAAAGAGCCGCAGACCAGTCGCGTCAGTGAGACGACACCTCGTCTTTCCCAGCGCGCCTCAGTTTTCCGCGGGGAATCAATGACAAGGCTGCCGCCGGTCAGCCTTCCATTGATTCCTCACGGGCCGGCGCGTCACGGGCGGCGCGGTGACGCCTCCCCTCCAACCACGCGTACACACGACGTGGGCTACAAAGACTCGCCGCTCTCCCTCGCCGTTGGCCACACCATCCCGAGCCCAAACTAGCCGCCGCCGAGCTCTGCTCTCCCCCAGTACGCCGCCGAGCTCTACCCTCTCACATCCGCGCTGCTGAGCTCTCCCCTTCCTTTCTTCCCTCTCCAACGATGGCCGAGCGCTTCCCCGGCGACGCTGCGGCAGCCAACGGCTTCGGCCGCCGCTCGCTCCAGTCGTCGGAGGCATGGCTCCTGTTCGAGGCGACGACGTCAGCGACTTCGCGGCGCTCAGCGACTTCTTCACCATGTAGATGTATTTTTTTTTAATAATTTATGTAAACGCCGAACATGTTTAATATGAATGTCAAGTTAGCCGAATTCACCATGTAGTCAAGCCCTGTAGCCATATCAGTGAATCTCGTTAACAAATCTCGGTGTCGTGCTCGTGTGATTGCTTGGTTCTCGAATGATTAATGGTATGTCTCGGATTTATTCTAACAAGTGATATTATGACCAAGGTTCGAAGAAGCCGTGGAAGTGATCTTGAGGAGTAAAATCCGGCTTGATCGATTGTTCGCTGAAAGAATGTCGCCAACGGAGTGGCATATGCGGATGAGAAATCGATTTGCAAGCGGACAAGTACAAGAAGCAATTTGGAAGCGAATCACATGACAACAGCAGTGTACAGCGTGTGGCCGGTTTCGACGAGATCGAAAGGCTGCGGCGGCGGCGTGTGACGTAAGCAGAAGCATGTGAAATTCTCGGCGAATCGTGCGGCAGTAGGAGCCGATGAGAGTTCGGTCACAGGATGTCAAGACGGCTTGTGGGCATCAGCTTAGGACGTGGCAGCCTGGCCCAAGTGAGGACTGGCGGTGCGTGCTTGGTGGGCTAGGCCCTTGGGCAGCCGTGGGACTGGATGACCGAGGTGGGTCGGCTGGTGTGCACGTACGGGAAGTTGGGAGCTCCTAACCGGCGCTCTCAGCGCCGGTTTCTCGTATCGGCGCCCGAAGCCGATCCGACTGGGCCGGCCCAGCAACAATCTACAGGGGCGCGAAAAAAGCAAAAAAAAAACACCCTAAATTCGTTCTCAGCAAGTATTGAACTCTGCGTTAGAACAGCGAACAAGAATGCTAACCACCTGAGCTCCTTTGCGCTATCGACCAAATACAGGCAAAGGACTTTAAGTACACTACTGTAGCGCTTTGATTTTTAATTTTTTCAAAACATTTGGGAAAAGGTTCATAAATTATAGAACAGTTCATTTGTTTTGAAACAAATTAATCGATTTTGAAAAAACATTCACCATTTTAAGAAGAAATTCTATAGATTTTGAAATAGGTTCATCATTTGAAAAAACAGTTCACGAATCTGGAGAAAAAGTTCACAGATTTGAAAAACGTTCATCAAAATTCAAAAAAGGTTCATCGATTTTGAAAAAAGTTCATCAATTTTTAAAAAAAGTTCATCGATTTTGAAAAAAAGTTCATCGACATTGAAAAAAGTTCATCGAAATTTGAAAATAGTTCATCAAATTTGAAAAATAGTTCATCGAATTTAAAAAAAAGTTCATTAAAATTTTAAAAAAGTTTATGAATTTCAAAAAAAAGTTCACGATTTGAACAAAACGTTCATGTACTTGTGAACCAATTCATCGGACAAGACAAAGAAGAAAAGAGAACAAAAAAATGGGAGGAGAACGAATAATAGATGGAAATATTAAAAGGTAACTAGATCCCTTCCGGCGGCCGCGTGGTTACACTGGCGTTCTTTGACGGGAGAGGTACTTGGTTCGAATCCTAGTAGCACCTTTTTTTGTGGATTAAGACACAAATGAAGACACGTCAGATGGGCCGGCCCAGCCTGACGCGGGGGTGTGCGCCCGTTTGCGCCCATGCCTGTAACGGACGCCGTTTAGGGAATACCCCGGAAGTTGGACCGGTGCAGGGGCTGCTGTACGCACGTTGTTGCGGTGGACCGAAGATTTATTTGAGAAAAAAAGGGCAATCTGCAACACTATAGTAATTGAGGTTAGCATGGACAACAATTGGATTCAGAAAAGGAGCATTGGGAGGTGTGGCGGCACACTTGGTACAGTCACGAGAGCTTTCCTCGAAGCAGTTTTCCGATGTATTGCAAATTGCGTACGGTGTTTTACCAGGAGTTTAGCATATTGGCGACGTGCATATATGGTTCAAAGGAGCCTGGAAATGCATCGTGAAGATCATGCATACACATGGCATCCAAGACATGCACAGATGTGCGCGTGGTCATGGTGTTGGTTGGAGCATGGTTGTAGTCGGATATGTTCGGCTGGATCAGGCAAGATAGTTTGACGAATCGATGCAAGTCGGTTGGTACAGAAGACGGTGGTGGGATCAGCGACAACGACATAGGAGCGTGATGCTGATGGTGACCGACTTCTGGGCGTGGAAACACGTGGTGCAGGCTCGAGTGCTTGTGTGGCTTCGACAAGGCTATGACGCGGGGTTGATTCAAGACGGTGCACATGAGAGCTTGAAGTCGACAGGGCGCGATGGTGGACTGATCATCTACCATGGAGTCATGTTGAAGGTGGAGCTAGATTAAGGGGCTACGGTGTAAGGATCCAGAGAATCGAAGCCTATTCGGCGGATGGAGAAAAGCGAGTGACACGTAATTCGGACTGGAGCCTAGTGGTCTGATGGAAGCGTGAAACTCGTCATCGGTCGGCGATGATCGGTTGTACTCTGTAGTGGATGTTGAGTGGTGTGGGTTCGCGACCCTTGAGACTCGACCGGGACAGCGGAGCCTCGACGCGGTAATAGCGGCGAGGCGTGCGAAACGCGCGGGACAAGGAGACGGGCCAGGGCTCTGGTGGTCATACATGTGGTGAGACAACTACGAATTTGACTCGGGATGTCTACAAGCGACGGTGAAATTTTTTCAAGTTTCAGACAAGCGGTCAAGAAAGGAGTGGTGATATTGAGTTCAGGTAACTCTTTTGTGTGACACCCAATACGTGAGTTGTTCACTTTCACGCGGGTTAGTTATCAATGTGTGATGACGTTGGACGGATACTCTGAAAGTTGAGACCACAAACTAGAGTAACAAGGAACTTAATTTTACTCGAGTGTTGACTATGGTCAAGAAAAAAAAGGGACTACAAGTTGTAGGTGGAGTCATATGGAGTCTTTGGAGTAGCAGCGGTGCTCATGGGATAAGCTCAAATCCAATGTACATGGAAGTTTGACGCATTGAGGAATTCCAGGTGGTGGAGAATATTCGTCAAGGTGGAGTTTGTTGAAGTTGTGTCGAATATAGTGTATAAGATAGGTTACAGTTGGACTTGTAGTAGTATTATGTTTAGATAGGATATGGAGTCATGTCCTAATAGAACACGTGTATCTTAGCCTCTCAAGTGGGGCTAGACACACGATGTAACCTATGCTAGCATAATAGCACAGACACACAAGGAGGAGCTGACGACGTGTGCCGGTGCCCAGTGGCCGGTGTACGGTATTGTGACGGTGTCACGGGAAAAAGCGCCCGTAGTCAGGCCCCAGGATATCGCCATATCGATGAATCTCGTTAATAAATTTTGATGTCGTGCTCGTGTAATTGCTTGGTCCTCGAATGATCAATGATATGTCTCAGATTTATTCTAACATGAATATTGGAGCTCGCCCTGGCTGCATTTAATGCCCTCGTCACCTACCGATCTAGCCATTTTTTTGTCAGAATGAGCCATATCGCTTCTCCCATACTCTTCATATAATGGCATATCTACCCATAACCACAAAGATAAACCACAAACCACGGCTCTAGTACTAAGACACGGTGCAGACCAGGAGAAAAAAATTAAAAGGCCTAGGGAATTCTTACCGAAGCAGTGTTGAGTGTTTCCAGATGCGGTTCCGTCGCCACCTTCATCTTCTTAGCACCATTTTTTCGTTTATTATTCTTCTCCTTCTGACCCTGTTCGCACATGTATATAAAACATGTGCTTACTCTACTTTAGAAACGCGGCACATATTTACCTAAAAAGGGGAAACAGAAACGATTTTACCTTTTGCGGATGTGCGGTGGAATCGCCCACACGAGACTTCAGCGTAGGCCCGCCCATGGTGGTCGCTGCCACCTTCCCCTTTCCCTTCTCCTTCTTCCCAACGCCGCAGCCGTTCTTTCGTGAAGTAGCACGGGAAGCCGCTTCCACCCCATCCTTCTTCCCTGCCCCATCAGACTCGTCACCAACTGGAACCGGCATCTCGTCCTCCCTGTATTGTGTAACCTTGCGGTTCGTCACCAACACCTTTTGCCGATGCGTAGCGTCGGGATCGCGCACACAAGACTTCCCATCTGTGGTGATCGCCGCCACCTTCCCCTTCCCCTTCCTCTTGTCCTTGCTCCCAACGTTGTTGCCCTTCCCCCCCGAAGCAGCATGAGCGGCCGCTTCCTCCCCATCCTTCTTCCCTGCCCCATCAGACTTGTTACGAACTCGAGCCGGCACCGCATCCAGCCCGCCTTCCGACACGACCACTATCTGGTGGCCATTCACAAAGCGCACACAACTCAAGTACTTGCGGTACTCCTCATCTATGTCCTCCAATTTATCATACCAAGGGATTTCCTCGGGGGAGTTCTTCTCCTCCACCAGGCGGTCGCTTCCTTCCGGGGCCGGGGAGCGGACGGGGCAGCTTTGGGCTTCGCCAGCGCCAGACGCATCATGCTTGCTGGTGACGGGAGGGGGAGGGGAGCCGCCCCGGGCAGGGATTCCCTGGGCGCCCATATCAGTGGCGATGGAGTTGGCGCCGGAGCTTGGAGCGCGTGGCCGTGGTGGCATGGTTGGGGTTTTGTGTGTGGGTTGGTAGCGAAGGGAAATGAACGAAGAGGCGCCTCGTCCAGATCAGGAGTTTTCTGTTGAACGCCTCACTTTTGACTGCCGAGTATTCTGCGAGACGTCAGATGGGGTGCTTGAGTGGACGGTCGGGATGGAAAAGTTCCACTTCGGGAAACTATCCAACGGCGCCTGATCGGTTGGTGACGATGTGGTTTTAGCGATGGAAGAGTACTAGATTTAATGAAGGGGCCCCACCCAATTTATTTGCATATATTGAGCACTTTTAATTCTTAAATTACAATTGGTTTTTATGGAAGGCTAACATTGGCAGTGTATCCAATAAAAGACTCGTGCTATAATTGTGGAAATCATTTTGAAATAAATGCAGCAAATAAAAATTAGTAATCTACTGGTGTAAAACCAAATAACTTAGGATTCTTAGCTGGAAATGCATTCAATGCTAGCCCATTTTTAGCTGGAAATTATAGGTGCCTTAGTTATTTCGAAATAAATGCATTGAATAAAAACAAATCTATGCTACAAAAACAAAAAAGGGTAGAATTCTTAGCTAGAAAACATCCGCTGTCAGCCCATTTTAGCTGTAAATCACAGGTGTGCTAATCTACTAGCGTAAACCAAATTACTTAGAATTCTTAGCTGGAAATCTTCCGGTGCCAGCCCATCTTTAGCTAGAAATCATAGTATTTCCATCAACCCCCACAACCATTTCCTTTAGATTTGTTCAAAATGTCCTGCAAAGAAAAAAAAGATTGTTCCGAACACAATAGTGCAAGAAAAGATGCTTAAGATTCTCATGAACTCTTGCTAAAAAGGGTTCCTAAAATTTACTGTTTGAAAATGTCCTAGGAAAATACACAGGTTTTGACCTTGAGAAAGTTATTTTGAATGAGTCAAAAGGGTCAAGATCTATACCCATTAAACAAGTACTAGTGGGTTAGTTCACGTAGTAATATTGGCTTTCTATAGGGTGAACGGATTAAAATTTTGTAGAAAGACACCTTGCTTTATTAGTACTAGCACATATGCCCGTGTGTTGCAACGGTAGAGATATTTATTTGCAAGAAGCAATGGGTGAGGTAATTGATACGTCTACCAAAAACGATCTCCATAGCGGTGCGAGAGAGAGAGGGAGAGAGAGAGAGAGGAGTTTTGGTCTTCTTACGGGTCATGTTTGTCTCGCGAGATCTTGATAGTGGTTGAGTTAGTCGGTGTGGCAACAACCGTCCAACTCATGCCTTTTTTTTCCTCCGGGTCCGCCTCTATCTTGGAGTTGTGCCCGCCTCCTCATTTGGTAGCTATGCGGTGATCTTTGACGCACGGTTGCTTCGACTATTCTTGCTTACCATGGCGTAACCGGATGGATTATTAATTATGGCGCATAAATCCCATTTCATTAGGAATTATTCTCTTTTGATTATTTTAGCGCTCACATGCCCACAATTTTTTTATTCGAACTAAACAAACATATTTTCTTTTATTGGCCCAAGAAAAAAATTGCTCCCTCAGACGACCCAGTAGGGAAGTGCGGCTAAGGCCAAATACTGCCTTGTGATGGAGCAATTTTTTTCTTGGGCCAACTGCGTGGGGGCTACTATATGACGCTAATTGCGTAAAATAGCACAGTGGGACGCACATCAGTTTGTGTATGGGCCAGCACACTTGTAGACTCCAAGACGACATGTGTGTGTAAGGCGCAAAAGAATTCAAAAAGTGATGAGCTGAAGGATCAAAATCATGCCCGAAAAGACCCGACAACGTGCTGCTAGCCACTCAAAGAAACAAGTCCTGCCAACCAATGGCCAGGTCAAAAATTTAAGATCATACTCTAATGACAGATTGGAACCAATTTTTGTTTTTTTTTTGAACTGTAGAAAAAAATAACTTTCTGAATATTTTTGGAAACATTAATAATTTTGAAAATCCCAAAGATTTTTCTGAAATTCCTTATATTTTCAGAAATACAGAATAAAATTTGGAACGTTTCAAATTCACAATTTTATTGAAAACATGAACCTTTTATAATAACATGAACATTTTTTGAATTTGTGATTTTTTTAAAAAGGAAACATATTTTGAACATTCAAAACAATTTTTGAAAATATGTTTCTTTAAACTCAGACATTATTCTGAATTTGCGAACATTTCACTAAAACTGGAATATTTTTCGTATTTGGAATATTATTAAAATGCAAAAAAAATTGAAAATCTTGAACAACTTTGAAAAAGACAAAGAAAAAATGAAGCGTTTTCTTAATATCTGAAGCAATTTTGGAAGAGAACAAAGATTTAATGTTCTGCACATTTTTCAAAACAGAATATATCCTAGACGCCCGACCATTTTTAAAAATTTTGATTTTTTCGAATGTTATGAACTTTTTTGGAAATTTTGAATTTAGAAAAAAGAAAAAAAATTGAAAGGAAAAAAGACAAAAGAAACAGGAGAGAAATAAAAACAGAACACAGAACAAAAGAAAGAAAATGATTCAACCCAGCTTTGGTGCCCTTTGCGAATTTGCGACTATTTAGGAATGAGAACAAAGATTTAATGTTCTGAACAATTTTCAGAATGGAATATATTTTAAAAATCAGAATATTTTTAGAAAATTCGTTTTAAGATATTATGAACATTTTTTATAATTTTTATTTTAAGGAAAAAGTAGAAAGAAAATAAACTTGAAAGAAAAAAGACAAAAAAACAGGAAAGAAAAAGAGAAAGAAACAGAAAAAGGAAAATTGAAACATAACACAAAACAGAAAAATGAAACGCTTCAGCCCAGCTTGGGCGCCCTGTGCGATTTTGTGACTATTTATCGCCTGATGCGATAAATTGAGTTTTCCACTAGCGTGGGCATGAAAATAACTGGATTGGCTTTGTTGGGCCACATTGTGGGTGGCCCATGTACGAAACTCGGGTGTTGTTTCTTTTCTAATGACGAACGGATAAAACTTTAGTACCACCTCGAATATAAAAAATCTCTTCGATGGTGAGCGGATGAAAAATCAGAGAAACACACCTCGCTTTATTAGTAGGTATAGATACATGATTGTGTAGGATGACAAAACTTTGAATCAAAAATAGAAAGAAAAGGCCACAGAGTATGGAATGAAACCGTGTGAAGCGACAACAAATCATGCTTGTAGTTTGTTTAGAATGGTGGGGCAAGCGAATCACCAAAAAAGAACTTGTTCTCAACATGCTTGACCATCCAAAAGGCCCATGTCTAATATGTTTTTTTAATGAAATGTACTACGTTTCATTCATTAATAGGAGGACCCGGCAGAGCCGAGAAATTACAAGGGAGTACAAGGTAGAGAAGAACAAAATAAAAGAAAAAATAGAAAATAGCGCTGAGGCAACAACAGGGCTAGCGCCAAAAAGAAATATAAAATGAAGGACCATCATTCTCTCCATTCCCTCCACGGTGGGGGGCTGCAAGAGAAACGTCACCATAGTAGACGGAGAGCTCCAATCAGCCGAGACCAAACCCAAGTTATCGATGTAGCCAAAGGGCAACGAGCACCAAGTCCAGACCCAGATGAAGGGCCACGCGCAACAAAGGCTACAACACAACAACAACACTGTCGGTCGAAGCGCATAAGGAGCTGAGTCTACACTTTGATCGCTTCGCTGAGCACATCCACCATCGTGAACGCATAAGGGAAACTCAAGCACATTCATACCACACCATGAGACGACACCAACAGAGAAGAAGTAGAGCATCCACAATGATACATCTCCAATGTATCTATAATTTTTGATTGTTCCATGCTATTATATTATCTGTTTTGGATGTTTAATGGGCTTTATTATACACTTTTATATTATTTTTGGGACTAACCTACTAACCAAAGGCCCAGTGCAAATTGCTGTTTTTTTTGCCTATTTTAGTGTTTCGCAGAAAAGGAATATCAAACGGAATCCAAACGGAATGAAACCTTCGGGAGAGTGATTTTTGGAGCAAACGCAATCCATGAGACTTGGAGTGGACGTCAAGGAAGCATCAAGGAGGCCAGGAGGCAGGAAAGCGCGTCCCCACCCTCGTGGGCCTCTCCTGGCTCCCCTGACCGACTTCTTTCGCCTATATATACTCATATACCCGAAAACATCCGAGAGCACCACGAAACCCTATTTCCACCGCTGAAACCTTCTGTACCCAAGAGATCCCATCTTGGGGCCTTTTCCGGAGCTCCGCCGGAGGGGGAATCGATCACGGAGGGCTTCTACATCAACACCTTAGCCTCTCGGATGATGTGTGAGTAGTTTACCACAGACCTTCGGGTCCATAGTTATTAGCTAGATGGCTTCTTCTCTCTCTTTGAATCTCAATACAAAGTTCTCCTCGATCTTCTTGGAGATCTATTCGATGTAATTCTTTTTGCTGGGTGTTTGTCGGGATCCGATGAATTGTGGGTTTATGATCAAGATTATCTATGAACAATATTTGGTTCTTCTCTGAATTCTTTTATGTATGATTTGTTATCTTTGCAAGTCTCTTCGAATTATCAGTTTGGTTTGGCCTACTAGATTGATCTTTCTTGCAATGGGAGAAGTGCTTAGCTTTGGGTTCAATCTTGCGGTGTCCTTTCCCAGTGACAGCAGGGGCAGCAAGGCATGTATTGTATTGTTGCCATCGAGGATAAAAAGATGGGGTTTATATCATATTGCTTGAGTTTATCCCTCTACATCATGTCATCTTGCCTAATGCGTTACTCTGTTCTTATGAACTTAATACTCTAGATGGATGCTGGATAGCGGTTGATGTGTGGAGTAATAGTAGTAGCAGCAGAATCGTTTTGGTCTACTTGCCGCGGACGTGATGCCTATATACATGATCATGCCTAGATATTCTCATAATTATGCACTTTTCTATCAATTGCTCGACAGTAATTTGTTTACCCACCGTAATACTTATGCTATTTTGAGAGAAGCCACTAGTGAAACCTATGACCCCCGGGTCTATTTTCCATCATATAAGTTTCCAATCTATTTTACTTTGCAATCTTTACTTTCAATCTATATCATAAAAAATACCAAAAATAGTTATCTTATTATCTCTATCAGATCTCACTTTTGCAAGTGGCCGTGAAGGGATTGCCAACTCCTTTATCGCGTTGGTTGCAAGGTTCTTATTTGTTTGTGTAGGTGCGAGGCGACTTGCGTGTAGTCTCCTACTGGATTAATACATTGGTTCTCAAAAACCGAGGAAAATATTTACGCTACTTTGCTGCATCACCCTTTCCTCTTCAAGGGAAAACCAACGCAGTGCTCAAGAGGTAGCAAGAAGGATTTCTGGCGCCGTTGCCGGGGAGATCTAAGCCAAGTCAAGTCAATACAAGACGTACACGGTACCCATCACAAACTCTTATCCCTCGCATTACACTATTTGCCATTTGCCTCTCGTTTTCCTCTCCCCCACTTACCCTTGCCGTTTTATTCGTCCTCTTTTTCCGTTCGCCTCTTTTTCACTCGCTTCTTGTGTGCTTGTGTGTTGGATTGTTAGTCACAATGGCTCAAGACAATACTAAATTGTGTGATTTTTCCAATACCAACAATAATGATTTTATTAGCACTCCGATTGCTCCCCTTACCGATGCTGAATGTTGTGACATTAATACTGCCTTGCTGAATCTTGTAATGAAAGATCAATTTGCTGGCCTTCCTAGTGAAGATGCCGCTACCCATCTAAGCAACTTTGTTGATTTGTGTGACATGCAAAAAAAGACGTGGATAATGATATTGTTAAATTGAAGCTATTTCCGTTTTCGCTTAGAGATCGTGCTAAAACTTGCTTTTCTTCTTTGCCTAAAAATAGTATTGATTCTGGGAATAAGTGCAAAGATGCTTTTATCTCTAAGTATTTTCCTCCCGCTAAGATCATCTCTCTTAGAAACGATATTATGAATTTTAAGCAACTAGATCATGAGCATGTTACACAATCTTGGGAGAGGATGAAATTAATGATTCATAATTGGCCTACTCATGGTTTGAATTTATGGATGATCATACAAAAAATTTATGCCGGATTGAATTTTGGTTCTAGAAATCTTTTAGATTCGGCCGCGGGAGGCACTTTTATGGAAATCACTTTAGGAGAAGCTACCAAACTCCTAGATAATATTATGGTTAATTATTCTCAATGGCACACCAAAAGATCTACTAGTAAAAAGGTTCATGCGATAGAAGAAATTAATGCTTTGAGTGGAAAGATGGATGAACTTATGAAGTTGTTTGCTAATAAGAGTGCTCATGTTGATCCTAATGATATGCCTTTGTCTACTTTGATTGAGAACAATAATGAATCTATGGATGTGAATTTCGTTGGTAGGAACAATTTTGGTAACAACGCGTATAGAGGAAACTTTAATCCTAGGCCGTATCCTAGTAATTCCTCTAATAATTATGGTAATTCCTACAATAATTCTTATGGAAATTATAATAAGATGCCCTCTGATTTTGAATCTAGTATTAAAGAATTTATTAGTTCGCAAAAGAGTTTCAATGCTTTGATTGAAGAAAAATTGTCTAAGATTGATGAGTTGGCTAGGAATGTGGATAGAATTTCTCTTGATGTTGATTCTTTGAAACTTAGATCTATTCCACCTAAGCATGATATCAATGAGTCTCTCAAAGCCATGAGAATTTCCATTGATGAGTGCAAAGAAATAACCGCTAGGATGCGTGCAAAAAAAAGATTGCTTTATGAAAGCGTGTTCTTCTAGTTTTTGATGATAATAATGATGAAGATCTAAAAGTGATTGATGTGTCTCCTATTAAATCTTTGTTTTGCAATATGAATCTTGATAATGATGGGACTGGAGATGAGCCAACTTTAGTTAAAAGGCGTCCCAATTATTCGTAGTTTTTAGATCTTGATGCAAAAATTGGTAAAAGTGGGATTGAAGAGGTCAAAACTTTACATAGCAATGAACCCACTATTTTGGATTTCAAGGAATTTAATTATGATAATTGTTCTTTAATAGATTGTATTTCCTTGTTGCAATCCGTGTTAAATTCTCCTCATGCTTATAGTCAAAATAAAGCTTTTACCAAACATATCGTTGATGCTTTCATGCAATCTTATGAAGAAAAGCTTGAATTAAAAGTTTCTATCCCTAGAAAACTTTATGATGAGTGGGAACCTACTATTAGAATTAAGATTAAAGATCATGAATGATATGCTTTATGTGATTTGGTTGCTAGTGTTTCCACGATTCCAAAAACTTTGTGTGATGTGTTAGGTTTCCGTGAACTTGATGATTGTTCTTTAAACTTGCATCTTGCGGATTCCACCATTAAGAAACCTATGGGAAGGATTAATGATGTTCTTATTGTTGCAAATAGGAATTATGTGCCCGTAGATTTCATTGTTCTTGACATAGATTGCAATCCTACATGTCCTATTATTCTTGGTAGACCTTTCCTTAGAACAATTGGTGTAATTATTGATATGAAAGAAGGAAATATTAGATTCCAATTTCCGTTAAGGAAAGGCATGAAACACTTTCTTAGAAAGAAAACTAAATTACCTTATGAATATATTATGAGAGCCACTTATGGATTGCATACTAAAGATGACAATACCTAGATCTATTCTTGTTTTTATGCCTGGCTAGGGGCGTTAAACGATAGCGCTTGTTGGGAGGCAACCCAATTTTATTTTTGTTTCTTGCTTTTTGGTTCTTTTTAGTAATGAATAATTCATCTAGATTCTGTTTAGATGTGGTTTTATGCTTTTAATTAGTGTTTGTGCCAAGTAGAACCTTTGGGAAGACTTGGGGGAAGTTTTTGCGATCTTGCTGTAAAAAACTGAAACTTTAGCGCTCACGAGATTTGATGCCATTTTTTACTGGAGAGTGAGATTAGGTTGATTCTTTTTGAAGATGATTAATAGACAAATTCCTCACGTCAAAAAATTTATTTCAGAATTTTTGGGGTTACATAAGTATTCTAAACCTACATATTACTACAGACTGTTCTGTTTTTGACAGATTCTGTTTTTTCGTGTGTTGTTTGCTTATTTTGACGAATCTATGGCTAGTATCGGGGGGTATGAACCATGGATAAGTTGGCATACATTAGGTTTAACACCAATATAAATAAATAGTGAGTTAATTACAGTACCTTAAGTGGTGGTTTGTTTTCTTATACTAACGGAGCTCATGAGATTTTCTGTTGAGTTTTGTGTTGTGAAGTTTTCAAGTTTTGGGTAAAGATTTGATGGATTATGGAATAAGGAGTGGCAAGAGCCTAAGATTGGGTATGCCCAAGACACCCCAAGGTAAAATTTAAGGACAACCAAAAGCCTAAGCTTGGGGATGCCCCGGAAGGCATCCCCTCTTTCGTCTTCGTCCATCGGTAACTTTACTTGATGCTATATTTTTATTCACCACATGATATATGTTTTGCTTGGAGTGTCTTTTATGATTTGAGTCTTTGCTTTCTAGTTTAACACAATCATACTTGCTGTACACACCTTTTGGGAGAGACACACATGAATCGTAATTTATTAGAATACTCTATGTGCTTCACTTATATCTTTTGAGCTAGATAATTTTGCTCTAGTGCTTCACTTATATCTTTTAGAGCACGGTGGTGGTTTTATTTTATAAAAATTATTGATCTCTCATGCTTCACTTATATTATTTTGAGAATCCTTTAGAACAACATGGTAGTTTGTTTTGGCTATAAAATTAGTCCTAATATGATAGGCATCCAAGATTGGTATAATAAAAACTTTCATAAAAGTGCATTGAATACTATGAGAAGTTTGATACTTGATGATTGTTTTGAGATATGAAGATGGTAATATTAGACTTGTTCTAGTTGAGTAGTTGTGAATTTGAGAAATATTTGTGTTGAAGTTTGCAAGTCCCGTAGCATGCACGTATGGTAACCGTTGTGTAACAAATTTGAAACATGAGGTGTTCTTTGATTGTCATCCTTATGAGTGGCGGTCGGGGACGAGCGATGGTCTTTTCCTACCAATCTATCTCCCTAGGAGCATGCACATAATGCTTGGTTTTTGATGACTTGTAGATTTTTGCAATAAGTATGTGAGTTCTTTATGACTACTGTTGAGTCCATGGATTATACGCACTCTCACCTTTCCATCATTGCTAGCCTCTTCGGTACCGTGCATTGCCCTTTCTCACATTGAGAGTTGGTGCAAACTTCGCCGGTGCATCCAAACCTCGTGATATGATACGCTCTATCACACATAAACCTTCTTATATCTTCCTCAAAACAGCCACCATACCTACCTATTATGGCATTTCCATAGCCATTCCGAGATATATTGCCATGCAACTTTCTACCGTTTCATTTATTATGACACGCTTCATCATTATCATATTGCCTTGCATGATCATGTAGTTGATATCATATTTGTGGCAAAGCCACCATGCACAATTTATCATACATGTCACTCTTGATTCATTGCCCATCCCGGTACACCGCCGGAGGCATTCATATAGAGTCATATTTTGTTCTAGTATCGAGTTGTAATCATTGAGGTGTGGAAAGGTCTCGGGGACATAGCGATAGTATGGCTAACCAAGCTTTTCAACCTCATTTTTCGGGCCAACAAGATGCCAAAAGAATGGAGACGGAGTATATTAGTACCAATCTTCAAGAACAAGGGGGGTCTTCAGAGTTGTACTAATTACCGTGGAATTAAGCTGATGAGCCATACAATAAAGCTATGGGAGAGAGTCATTGAGCATCGCTTAATAAGAATGACAAGCGTGACCAAAAATCAGTTTGGTTTCATGCCTGGGAGGTCGACCATGGAAGCCATTTTCTTGGTACGACAACTTATGGAGAGATATAGGGAGCAAAAGAAGGACTTGCATATGGTGTTCATTGACTTGGGGAAGGCCTATGATAAGATACCACGAAATGTCATGTGGTGGGCCTTGGAGAAACACAAAGTCCTAGCAAAGTACATTACCCTCATCAAGGACATGTACGATAATGTTGTGACAAGTGTTCGAACAAGTGATGTCGACGCTGATGACTTCCCGATTAAGATAGGACTGCATCAGGGGTCAGCTTTGAGCCCTTATCTTTTTGCATTGGTGATGGATGAGGTCATAAGGGATACACAAGGAGATATCCCATGGTGTATGCTCTTTGCGGATGATGTGGTGCTAGTTGATGATAGTCGGACGGGGGTAAATAGGAAGTTAGAGTTATGGAGACAAACCTTGGAATCGAAAGGGTTTAGGCTTAGTAGAACTAAAACCGAGTACATGATGTGTGGTTTCAGTACTACTAGGTGTGAGGAAGAGGAGGTTAGCCTTGATGGCCAGGTGGTACCCCAGAAGGACACCTTTCGGTATTTGGGGTCAATGCTGCAGGAGGATGGGGGTATTGATGAAGATGTGAACCATCGAATCAAAGCCGGATGGATGAAGTGGCGCCAAGCTTCTGGCATTCTCTGTGACAAGAGAGTGCCGCAAAATCTAAAAGGCAAGTTCTACAGGAGGGCGGTTCGACCCGCAATGTTGTATGGCGCTGAGTGTTGGCCGACTAAAAGGTGACATGTTCAGCAGTTAGGTGTGGTGGAGATGCGTATGTTGAGATGGATGTGTGGCCACACGAGGAAGGATCAAGTCCGGAATGATGATATACGAGATAGAGTTGGGGTAGCACCGATTGAAGAGAAGCTTGTCCAACATCATCTGAGATGGTTTGGGCATATTCAGCGCATGCCTCCAGAAGCTCCAGCGCATAGAGGACGGCTAAAGCGTGCGGAGAATGTCAAGAGAGGGAGGGGTAGACCGAATTTGACATGGGAGGAGTCCGTTAAGAGAGACCTGAAGGATTGGAGTATCACCAAAGAGCTAGCTATGGACATGGGTGCGGGGAAGCTTGCTATCCATGTGCTAGAGCCATGAGTTGGTTGCGAGATCTTATGGGCTTCACCTCTAGCCTACCCCAACTTGTTTGGGACTAAAGGCTTTGTGTTGTTATCGAGTTGTAATCATTGAGTTGTAAATAAATGGAAGTGTGATGATCATCATTAATAGAGCACTGTCCCAAATAAAATAAAATAAAAAGAAGGGAGAAAGGCCAAAAATGGAAAGGCCCAAAAAAGAGAGAAAAGAAATAAAAAGGGACAATGCTACTATCCTTTTTTCCACACTTGTGCTTCAAAGTAGCACCATGATCTTTATGATAGAGAGTCTCTTGTTTTGTCACTTTCATATACTAGTGGAAATCTTTCATTATAGAACTTGGCTTGTATATTCCAACAATGGGTTTCCTCAAATGCCCCAGGTCTTCATGAGCAAGCAAGTTGGATGCACACCCACTTAGTTTCTTTTTGTTGAGCTTCCATACATTTATAGCTATAGTGCATCCGTTGCATGGCAATCCCTACTCCTTGCATTGACACCAATTGATGGGCATCTCCCTAGCCCGTTGATTAGCCGCGTCAATGTGAGACTTTCTCCTTTTTTGTCATCTCCACATAACCCCCATCATTATACTCTATTCCACCCATAGTGCTATATCCATGGCTCACGCTCATGTATTGCGTGAAAGTTGAAAAAAGTTTGAGATTACTAAAGTATGAAACAATTGCTTGGCTTGTCATCGGGGTTGTGCATGATGAGAGCATTCTTGTGTGACGAAAATGGAGCATGACCAAACTATATGATTTTGTAGGGATGAACTTTCTTTGGCCATGTTATTTTGAGAAGACATAATTACTTAGTTAGTATGCTTGAAGTATTATTATTTTTATGTCAATATTAAACTTTTGTCTTGAATCTTCCGGATCTGAACATTCATGCCACAATAAAGAAAATTACATAGGAAATTATGCTAGGTAGCATTCCACATCAAAAATTCTATTTTTATCATTTACCTACTCCAGGACGAGCAGGAATTAAGCTTGGGGATGCTTGATACGTCTCCAATGTATCTATAATTTTTTATTGTTCCATGCTATTATATTATCTGTTTTGGATGTTTAATGGGCTTTATTATACACATTTATATTGTTTTTGGGACTAACCTACTAACCAAAGGCCCAGTGCAAATTGCTGTTTTGTTGCCTATTTCAGTGTTTCGCAGAAAAGGAATATCAAACGGAATCCAAACGGAATGAAACCTCCGGGAGAGTGACTTTTGGAACAAACGCAATCCAGGAGACTTGGAGTGGACGCCGAGGAAGCATCAAGGAGGCCATGATGCAGGGAGGCGCGCCCAAGGGGGCAGGCGCACCCCCACCCTCGTGGCTCCCCTGACCGACTTCTTTCGCCTATATATAGTCATATACCCCGAAAACATATGAGAGCACCATGAAATCCTATTTCCACCGCCGCAACCTTCTGTACCCAAGAGATCCCATCTTGGGGCCTTTTCCGGAGCTCCGCCGGAGGGGGAATCGATCATGGAGGGCTTCTACATCAACACCATAGCCTCTCCGATGATGTGTGAGTAGTTTACCATAGACCTTCGGGTCCCTAGTTATTAGCTAGATGGCTTCTTTTCTCTCTTTGGATCTCAATACAAAGTTCTCCTCGATCTTCTTGGAGATCTATTCAATGTAATTCTTTTTGCGGTGTGTTTGTCGGGATCCGATGAATTGTGGGTTTATGATCAAGATTATCTATGAACAATATTTGGTTCTTCTCTAAATTCTTTTATGTATGATTTGTTATCTTTGCAAGTCTCTTCGAATTATCAGTTTGGTTTGGCCTACTAGATTGATCTTTCTTGCAATGGGAGAAGTGCTTAGCTTTGGATCAATCTTGCGGCGTCCTTTCCCAGTGATAGCAGGGGCAGCAAGGCATGTATTGTATTGTTGCCATTGAGGATAAAAAGATGGGGTTTATATCATATTGCTTGAGTTTATCCCTCTACATCATGTCATCTTGCCTAATGTGTTACTCTGTTCTTATGAACTTAATACTCTAGATGCATGCTGGATAGCGGTCGATGTGTGGAGTAATAGTAGTAGATGCAGAATCGTTTCGGTCTACTTGTCGCGGACGTGATGCCTATATACATGATCATGCCTAGGTATTATCATAATTATGCACTTTTCTATCAATTGCTTGACAGTAATTTGTTTACCCACCGTAATACTTATGCTATTTTGAGAGAAGCCAGTAGTGAAACCTATGGCCCCCGGGTCTATTTTCCATCATATAAGTTTCCAATCTATTTTACTTTGCAATCTTTAATTTCAATCTATATCATAAAAAATACCAAAAATATTTATCTTATTATCTCTATCAGATCTCACTTTTGCAAGTGGCCGTGAAGGGATTGACAACCCCTTTATCGCGTTGGTTGCAAGGTTCTTATTTGTTTGTGTAGGTGCGAGGCGACTTGCGTGTAGTCTCCTACTGGATTGATACCTTGGTTCTCAAAAACTGAGGGAAATACTTACGCTACTTTGCTGCATCACCCTTTCCTCTTCAAGGGAAAAACAATGCAGTGCTCAAGAGGTAGCACACAACACCAAGATACGTCTCCATCCTATCTAATTTCGGAAACAGTTTTGCTCTTGTTTTGCCCCTAATTTTCATGATTTGAGTGAAACTAACCAGACTTACGATGTTGTCAACAGAACTACTTTGGTGTTGTTTTTCTATAAATAGTTCGTTTGTGACTATGGAGAGAGGGAATCATCGTTGTCGTCGTCACCAACCCTTCTCCATCAACAATTTCATGATGCTCACAATCACGTGTGAGTAATTTCTTTGCAGGTATACTGGAGGTAGATGGTGTGGCACCCCGGCTCAGAGGAACCGTAACACCCCGTATTCCAGCCCAGAGATCAAGTCTTTTGAAATACAGTACTGCTTCGCATAGAACAAATCATCTCTTACTACAAATAATATGGTTACAAGGGTTCGGGTGTTTCGAAGGATTACATCGGCAGGTGACACTATGCCTGCCAAGGTAGCTCTGTGCTACTAGCAGAATAACTCATAGCAGCGGAATAACTTCTAGCAGCAGAACAACAATGACGATGGTGAACTCCACTCTGCAGGGACTCTGGCTGGGACACATCCTAGCTCGCAAACTCGGGATCCTCAACAAACAATCAAACACAACATCACCTGCAATTTGGCATGGCACGCCCAGTGAGTACTTTGAATGTACTTGCAAGCTCACAACAACCAAAAGCAGTCAAGACAAACAACATGTGGCATTTACATGCTAATTACATATGAGCATGATACCACTAGAACAATACAAGATTAGCAAGTCATGAACATGTTACTTATGATATGAACATGATGATGATGCATGAGAGGGGGTCGATGTTTAAGGTCTCTTGGACAAACTTACTCTTCTTGGAGGTTATCTTACCGTCGTGATCATCACACAATCACCTCATGATCAACCATCATCAAGAATACCAGAGTGATCATCACAAGATCACCTCATCATCATCAGGAATACCATCATGATCATCTCGTGACCATATAAAGATCAACCAACTTCTTTCCTCATCGAACCGGGGTTGTTTATTAGTCAGATTAGTATTACTATTGACCCATAATGTGACCTACTACGAACTGGGCCCATAACCGAGGGTGCGGTTATCGATAGATTATACACTCTGCAGAGGTTAGTACAATGTACCCACACTACGGAATTCATGGCCTCGTGCTCCCATTCGGGTGGACCAACGACATTTCGACAAAACCAATCTATTGCATGACACTCTCCTGGCCACTCTGACAAACTCCCCTTTGGGCTATGTCCTGGGCGACCCCGATGCCAACTCTTGACATCTGCCACTTTCATGGCCTGCCACCGTCGTGGAAAAACTAAAACAAATGGTCCCAAACGGGGAAAAAGCGTGCAAACAACTCGGGAAGACAAGACTATTGCCGCCTACCGGGCTAGGGTAGCGCACGCAAATAACCTTTCCTAGTTGGAGGCACGGGTGAGAGGCATGGCAATAGACCGAATTAGGCCCCCATAAGGCTAGTGTGGCTGCACCGGTCATCTCGATTCGATGGCACTATGACTCAGCCAACAGATTTGTTCAAGTTCGATTAAAGTCCGTTTTAACTTGAATGGTGATGCAAAATAGCATGATGAAAACAACAATGCATATGAGCATGATATCAACATGAGCATGGGTAGGCAACATAGCCATTTCACAAATAAATCTTACCATCAACAATATTTATTTTACTGATGCAAGTGAGCATGGCAATAGTAATGATCATGAATATTACAAGTACTTTCATAACAGACGACAATAATGCATATGAGCATATCATTATCACTAGCATGAACTAATTACAAGGATGGAACCTAAGAAGAATAATACTAGCAAATAATCATTTAACTTACTAGGTGCATATGAACATGGCATAAGAAATGAGCATGGGTTCACAAGCATATAAAGCATTCACAAAATATTAACACGCATACATTATTTAAATATTCAAGTGGAAAACTATGGATACTGCAAGGCCATCATGCAAGTGGCTGTTGTGGCTTCCCTGGATTGGAGGATTTGCCGGAAAGAAGTGCGAGAAGCTCGCGGAGAGATTTGCCGGAAATGTTTCTCTCTCGGCAGAGCTGATTAGAGGGCAAGGGCAAAATGGTCTCCATCGTATCTACTTCTCCAAACACTTTTGCCCTTGTTTTGGACTCTAACTTGCATGATTTGAATGGAACTAACCCGGACTGACGTTGTTTTTAGGGGAATTGCCATGGTGTTATTTTTGTGCAGAAATAAAAGTTCTCGGAATGACCTGAAAATCAACGGAGAATTATTTTGGAATATATAAAAAATACTGGAAGAAAGATCCACGTCAGGGGGCCCACACCCTGTCCACAAGGGTGGGGGGCGCGCCCTACCCCCCTGGGCGCGCCCCTACCTCGTCAGCCCCCTGATGCTCCACCGACCTCAACCCTGACTCCATATATTCACTTTTGGGGAGAAAAAAAATCAGAGAGAAGGATTCATCGCGTTTTACGATACGGAGCCGCCGCCAAGCCCTACACTCTCTCGGGAGGGCTGATTTGGAGTTTGTTCAGGGCTCTAGAGAGGGGAATTCGTCGCCATCATCATCATCAACCTTCCTCCATCACCAATTTCATGATGCTCACCGCTGTGCATGAGTAATTCCATCATAGGCTTGCTGGACGGTGATGGGTTGGATGAGATTTATTATGTAATCGAGTTTGTTTTGTTAGGGTTTGATCCCTAGTATCCATTATGTTTTGAGATTGATGTTGCTATGACTTTGCTATGCTTAATGCTTGTCACTAGGGCCCGAGTGCCATGATTTCAGATCTGAACCTATTATGTTTTCATCAATATATGAGAGTTCTTGATCCTATCTTGCAAGTCTATAGTCACCTACTATGTGTTATGATCCGGCAACCCCGAAGTGACAATAACCGGGACCACTCCCGGTGATGACCGTAGTTTGAGGAGTTCATGTATTCACTATGTGTTAATGCTTTGGTCCGGTACTCTATTAAAAGGAGGCCTTAATATCCCTTAGTATCCAATAGGACCCCGCTGCCACGGGAGGGTAGGAGAAAAGATGTCATGCAAGTTCTTTTCCATAAGCATGTATGACTATATACGGAATACATGCCTACATTATATTGATGAACTGGAGCTAGTTCTGTGTCACCCTAGGTTATGATTGTTACATGATCGATCGCATCCGGCATAATTTTCCATCACCGATCCAATGCCTATGAGCTTTCCATATATTGTTCTTCACTTATTTACTTTTTCGTTGCTACTGTTACAATTACTATGAAATACCAAAAATATTACTTTTGCTACCGTTACCACTACTATCATATTACTCTGCTACTAAATACCTTGCTGCAGATATTAAGTTTCCAGGTGTGGTTGAATTGACAACTCAGCTGCTAATACTTGAGAATATTCTTTGGCTCCCCTTGTGTCGAATCAATAAATTTGGGTTGAATACTCTACCCTCGAAAACTGTTGCAATCCCCTATCCTTGTGGGTTATCAAGACTATTCTCTGGCGCCGTTGCCTGGGAGCATAGCTTTATTCTTTGAGTCACTTAGGATTTATATCTTCTTATCACTATGAAGAACTTGAAAGATCAAAGGACCAAAATCTATCCCCCAACTACGAGGGGAGGTAAGGAACTGCCATCTAGCTCTGCACTTGATTCACTTTCTGTTTTGAGTAAACTTGCGACACCTAAACCTGCTTCTGCTATTCATTCTGATATGTCGCATGTTATTGATGATGCCACTTCTGCTATGCATGATACTTATGATGAAACTACTTCTATGCTTGATACTACTGTGCCACTTGGTGAATTTATTGATGAACAACTTGCTAGGGCTAGAGAGAATGAAATTATTGAAACTAATAATATTGATGAAAGTGATGATGAAGATTCTCCCCCTAGATATGAATTACATGTTGTTCCTGAGGGTTATGTTATGGATGAAGAAACTGCTAGAGATTTTCTTGCTTGCAATGATAGAAGTGATCTTAAGAAATTATTAGCTAAGATGAAAGAAAAATCTCTGAATGCTAGAATGAAATATGATCCTGCTTATGCTACTTCACCTATCTTTATTACTGATAAGGATTATGATTTCTCTGTTGATCCTGAGTTAATTACTTTGGTTGAATCTGATCCTTTCTATGGCTATGAATCTGAAACTGTTGTGGCACATCTTACTAAATTAAATGATATAGCTACCCTATTCACTAATGATGAGAAAACTCGCTACTATTATATCCTTAAATTTTTTCCGTTCTCATTAAAGGGTGATGCTAAGATATGGTTTAATTCTCTTGATCCTGGTTGTGTGCATAGTCCCGAGGATATGATTTACTACTTCTCTGCTAAATAGTTCCCTGCTCATAAGAAACAAGCTACTTTAAGGGAAATATATAATTTTGTGCAAATTGAAGAAGAGAGTCTCCCACAAGCTTGGAGGAGGCTTCTCTGATTACTTAATGCTTTGCCTGACCATCCTCTCAACAAAAATGAAATACTTGATATCTTTTATAATGGACTAACCGATGCTTCCAGAGATTACCTGGATAGTTGTGCTGGTTGTGTTTTCAGGGAAAGAACTGTTGATCAAGATGAAATTCTATTGAATAATATGTTTACTAATGAAAATAATTGGACACTTCCTGAAACAACTCCTAAGCCAACTCCGAAGGAAAGGGGTATTCTATTTCTCAGTCCTGAAGATATGCAAGAGGAAAATAAATCTATGAAAGAAAAAGGTATTAAAGATGCAGATGTTAAGAATTTACCACCTATTGAAGAAATACATGGTCTTAATTTGCCGCCTGTTGAAGAAATACATGGTCTTGATAACCCGACACGGGTAGTAAAGGTAAATTCTCTCTATAGATTTGATGAAGGTGATATTCCTCGTAATAAGTCTGCTAGCCAATGCTTAGATGAGTTTGATAATTTTATTGTTATACAAGAAATTTTTAATGCTTATGTTGGCAGACAATTGAAACATAATTCTTATATGATCGAACACTTGAGTGATTATATGGCTAATGTTAAAGGTGAACTTAAACTTATTAGTAAACATGCTTCTATGGTTACCACTCAAGTAGAACAAGTACTTAAAGCTCAGAATGATTTGCTCAATGAATTAAATAGTAAGAAAAATAATAATGTTGTTAGAGTTGTGACTAGAGGTGGTAAAATGACTCAGGAACCTTTGTATCCTGAAGGCCATCCTAAGAGAATTAAGCAAGATTCTTAGAGAACTAATGTAGATGCACCTAGTCCTTCTAAAAGGAAGGAAAAAAAATGATAGGACTTTGCATGCTTCTAGTGAACTTGTTGTTGACACACCTGAGAATCCCAATGATATTTCTATTTCTGATGCTGAAACACAAGCTGGTAACGAACATGAACCTAGTGATAATGTTAATGATGATGTTCATGTTGAAGCTCAACCTAGAAATGACAATGATGTAGAGGTTGAACCTGTTGTTGATCTTGATAACCCACAATCAAAGAATCAACTTATGATAAGAGAGACTTTGTTTCTAGGAAGCACGGTAAAGAAAGAGAACCATGGGTTCATAAACCCATGCCCTTTCCTCCTAAACCATCCAAGAAAAAGCATGATGAGGATTTTGAGCGCTTTGCTGAAATGATTAGACCTATCTTTTTGCGTATGTGTTTGACTGATATGCTTAAAATGAATCCTTATGCTAAGTACATGAAGGATATTGTTACTAATAAAAGAAAGATACCGGAAGCTGAAATTTCCACCATGCTTGCTAATTATAGTTTTAAGGGTGGAATACCAAAGAAACTTGGAGATCCAGGGGTACCCACTATACCATGCTCCATTAAAAGAAACTATGTTAAAACTGCGTTATGTGATCTTGGAGCCGGTGTTAGTGTTATGCCTCTCTCTTTATATCGTAGACTTGATTTGAATAAAGTTGACACCTACTAAAATATCTTTGCAAATGGCTGATAAATCAACTGCTATACCTATCGGTATTTGTGAGGATGTGCCTGTTGTGGTTGCAAACGTTACTATTTTAACAGATTTTGTTATTCTTGATATTCCCGAGGACGATAGTATGTATATTATTCTCAGAAGACCCTTTTTGAATACTGCAGGGGCTGTTGTTGATTGCAACAAAGGTAATGTCACTTTTCATGTTAATGGCAATGAGCATACGGTACACTTTTGGACGAAACAACCTCAAGTTCATAGTATAAACTCTATTGGAAAAATTCCATCGATTATTTTTGGAGGTTTTGAATTTCCTCTACCTACTATCAAGAAGTAATATGATATTCTTATTATTGGGGACGTGCATATCCCCGTTGAGGTAACATAGTGTTATTCGAAATTTCTCCGGTTTCATTTTACTCGAAGTGAGTTTGTTAACAATACCTGATCAACCTTGTTAGTGGATTCCTTTTGATGAGCATGAGATGGATGAAGTTAGAAAACACAACTATCTGTACCCTCCTTTTACTTTCTGTTATTTATATTAAATAAAGAAAAAAATAGTATTTTTCTGTCTGTTTCCTGAATTATCCATGCAATAAAAAATACCCCGAAAATGAAAGTTCTCCAAATGCCCTGAAATTTAAATATGATTTTTATGGAATATTTGAAGATATCTGGCACTGAGAACACAGCAGGGGGAGCAAGCACCTGGCCACAAGGGTCCAGGGCGCGCCCCCTGCCTCGTGGGCCCATGGTGGCTCCCCTCCACTTATTCCGGCCACCACACACTCCTTATTCCTCCCAAAAAATCACTAACCAGCTCAAGCACGGGTTCTAGCTCATCTTGCTGCCATTTTTGATCTCCTTGATCAAAGATCCATTCACAAAACTACCTTGGGGGATTGAACTTTGGTATGTGACTCCTCCAATGGTCCAATTAGTTTTTGTTCTAGTGCTTTATTTATTGCAAATTTTTTCTGCTTGGGTGACCCTGTTCTTGAGCTTGCATGTCAAATTTATATTGTCAAAAGTAGTTTCAATGCATGATATAGACTCTAGGCACTTGTAGGATTAGTTGCTATCAATTTTGTTGAGTTTGGTTCACTTTTATTTTGAAGTTACTAAAAATTTCAGAAATTTCTAGAAAAAGATGAAGAGATTTTTGAGGGGCTCATCGAGCCGAAGCTTGAAGGATAAACAAAGCGAAAAGAACAAGAAACCCAAGTATAATCTCCCTCGCACCGTGGAGGTTCGGCCGTGTGAATGGCCTTGGGATGATTTCTTGAGAGCAGTCGGGATTTATGATGATTTCTATGAATTGGCTGAGAATGCAGGCCTCACCGTCTTCCTCCACGACCAACGTGAACAATATCTCTTACTCACCAATATCTTTGTGCAAAACTTTTATTTCCATGCTAAGAGCTCACCACATATGGTGGAATTTTATTTATATGATGAGCATAAGGAGATGTCACTTCGTGATTTTTGTCGGGTTTGTTTGATACCTTTTGAGGGCAGCGTAGAGGAACCACATCGTGACAATGTGGAAGGGTTTATTGATACAATTGCTGTAGGGGAAACGAGGAAAGTTTCCGATGCAAGAATTACTAGCATACATTTTCCTATTTTACGTTACTTCGCAATATTTGCTAGTAGATGCTTAATTGGTCGCAGAAACTGTGGCAACCTTAGTGCCCCTAATATTGTTATTTTGTGCCATTCCTTGTTCCATGATGACACATTTAGCATGGGAGCTATTGTTGCAAAGCAGTTAAATCTTAACCGTACTAAGGGCCCCGTCCTTGGAGGCATCTTCGCCTTGCGCCTCGCTGCACACTTTAACATACCTATTAGGCATTATGAGAAGGAAGAGAAGTTACAGCCTCCTGTTTTTCTAGACTATAAGAGTATGGTAGCACATGGTTTTATCGTTAAGAATAAGGAAAAGATGCTTAAGTACAAGCTGCTATTTGATAAGAATAACCCTGAGACTATTACTTTGCCTGCTCCTTCCTTGTTTGACTTATCTGTAGGCAAGTACCTTGTTCCGCCAGAGGCCATTCACGCCTACCGAAACCCCACACCATCTACAGAGCCAGAGCCGGATCCACAATTTGATCCTCACCGATAGTCTGTTTATCAGTGGAATCCGGAAGAGATCGCTGTCGGTGTACTAGAGTAGGGGTACCCTAGTATCCCGAACTCGTGCACGGCAGTTGCAGCACTCCGCGGCAGAGCTTGCCAGGTGACCGCCAAGACCCTCCGTGGATCCCTTGAAGACCATTCAAGAACAAAGTACTCAAACCAAGGCCCCGGCAAGAGGAGCTTGCCGGGAAGGCCAAAGAAGGCCCCGACAAGAGGATCTTCCCGGGAAGATACAAGACCCCGGCAAGAGGAGCTTGCCGGGAAGGCTACTCAAGACATACCAAGAAGGCTTGCCGCAACGCGCCCTGCGTCCCGGCAAGATCCGGCGAGCGACAAGCTTCCAGACGCGACAAGACGACGACCGCGGCAAGGAGCTTGCCGCGGGAAACCCCCACTTCGTGCCCGCGCTCCAGCACACCTGCTAACGTGTCGCTCTGGGACTCTCCCAAAGCGCATGTGGCAGGAGGCCATGCTGCTAGGGGTACGTGGTGGCAAGCGGAGATGAAGAGAAGCCCATCGTGGCAAACGGTGGCGCTCCTAACGGTCATCTTTTGCACTGTTTAGGAGACTCAGACAGGCATTTAATGCCCTTGTCCCCTGCCGTCAGAGTTAGGTAGGGTGCACTGTATCCACAGTAGCGGTAGCTGCACCTACCGCATCTTTTTCCATTTTTATCCTTCTAGTCTACGTTGCCACCTGTGGGTAACCCCTTGAAAGTATAAAAGGAGGCCCAAGCGCAACGTAGAGGGGGTTCGGCCAGTTCAGCTCCTTGGAGATACCAGAAACACTCCCACGCTCAGTCGGGTAGCGTCAATCGCTCCTAGGCAAGGATTCAATACACACCAACAAGCAGCAGTAGGGTTTTACGCATCCGTGCGGCCCGAAGCTGGGTAAAATTCCCCCCCCCCCCGCGTGCACCACCTCGATCCGCTCTTTGTGCGCTCTCTGCCTCCCACCGAACCGAAAGGGGCCCTGTCCCCATAGGTGTTGGTGGAATCATCTCCCCCCGACATCTCTGGCGCGCCAGGTAGGGGGCGTCGAGATTGTGCGAACCCGATCCGGCGTGCGCGCAAGTTAAATCTTCATCGTCTTCATCGACATGCCACCGAAGAAGAAGGGTTCGGAGACAGCTGTCTCGTCTGCGTCGCTTCCACTGCCTCCGGAGCAAACGGGTGGTGGAGTGGACGCCGGCGGAGGAATGGGCGTCGACGAGGGTGCCCACAGCGCTGCCAAGTCCAAGGACAGGGCGGCACAGACCTCGGCGTCCATGCGAGCACCGCGCCCCTCTCAGGAGGCGCGGGACCAGCAGCGTCATAGCGTTCGCAGCGCTATACGTCCGCTGACCCAAGACCAAGCTAGTGGTTCGCGTGGCGTTCAAGACCAGCATGCACGCCAGCATGCTGGCCCCAGCGAGGTGCGGTCGCCGGGATGGGACGCTGCTCCTTCTAACCTGGTTAGGAGTCCGAGCACGCCCCTCTCCTCGCACCGTTCACCTCCACCGCCCACCACTCCAGCAGAAGCCTTGGCGCGGGCCCAGCTGCTCTTGGACTATCCTCCGACGGCGTACAAGACCGACGAATGGAGGGCCACTATCCAGAGCCTCATCGGTTTCACCAACGGCGACACTGCGCGGCGACCAAGCACCTCGCTGCCGCGGCAGGACAGCCAGACACGAGCCGATGGCCACAAAACTGAGGGAGGTGCGACTTCCATGCACTCCCCACTACGAAGGCCAAAATCGCCGACTCGTCGGGTCCACCCCAACAGTGGCTCCACCGCATCGTCGGACCCACGAGTTCGTCGCGACCAGCGCCAAGTTCTCCATGAACGACAACAAGAAGACGCCCGAACCCGCATCGAGCGCCGAAGAGAAGCGCGACGTCAATCCGACAAGCGCGCTGGGCTCTCTGTTGACATGCATGCGCCAGGGGAACCAGGCGATCTGCCGTACGCGGTAGGTTGTCCTACGTTCACCCGTGAGCTGCGGCAAGTCCAGTGGCCCAGCACAAAGAATTTCAAGCCAGACGTGCCGGAGAAGTACGACGGCAAGACGCATCCGTCGGAGTTCCTCAGCATCTACACCATTGCGGTGCAGGCTGCCGGGGGGCGAGATGACAAGATTCTTACCAACTACTTCCCGCTGGTGCTCAAACCCAATGTCAGATCCTGGCTCATGCACTTGCTGGACAACTCCATATCCACCTGGGCTGATCTGTGCCATCAGTTTGTCGGCGACTTTACAGGCGGCCACAAGCCACATGGCTAAGAGAGCGATCTTCATCTGCTCGCCCAGAAGGAAGGAGAGCCATTGCGCAAGTACATTCAGAGATTCAGCCGCGTACAACACAACATCCTAGACGTCCACCCCGCCGCGATCATCAGCGCGTTCCATCAGAACGTGCGAAACCGAAGGATGAGGGAGGAGATGGCGATGTGTAAGATCAGAGACGTCAGCGAGCTTTACGCCTTGGCTGACAAGTGTGCACGCGCTGAAGAGGGGAGGAGGCTCCCCGGAGAGAGTACAGGAGCAGGAGGATCTGACAGTGAGGATCCCGCCCCGGCAAGGAAAGGCCGGCGGCGGAACAACAAAAGGAATAAGGGTAAGGAAGTGCTGGCTGTCGAGTAGACCGGTAACGGAGGTGGCGCCAAGGAAGCTAAGGCTGGTGGCTCCGACAAGGAGGCCCATCCGGTGGCGGCCGCTGACAGGCAGGACAGCTCCGGCAGGCAGTATTGCAAGATTCATCGCATCAAGGGTCACGATCTCCAGAACTGCAAGAAGGTCGAACAGCTTGCTGAGCAGCAGAAAGCTGAATACGAGCAATGCGACAAAGAGAAGGCCCAGGAAGGAACTGGTGGATCCGGCAAGAAATGCCCCGGCCGGGGAGGACGCCGCGGCAAGGCCAAACAGCGGCAAGGAGACAGACCTCCCCGCGACCGCGACAAGGATGAAGATGACGACGATGACGAAGACGTGGATGATGATGAGGCCGATGAGCAGGAATTTCAGAAAGCCACAGAGGTCCTGTGCGTTGACGGTGGCGCCTCTCTACATACTTCGCACCGCCAGCTCAAGCAGTGGATGCGGGAAGTGAATGCAGCGGAGCCATCCATAGAGTCACGCAAACCCCTGAAATGGTCCAGCACGCCTATCATCTTCGACATTGGAGATCACCCTGATCGCATAACTGCGGTCGGGTGCTTGCCGATGTTGGTTTCACCAACTATCCGCAACCTCAAGGTCACAAAGATGCTAGTTGACGGTGGGGCCGGCTTGAATCTAATCTCCTCCGCGGTCCTTCACAAACTCCAGATCCCCGACAGCGAGCTCGAAGAGACCGGCACATTCCAAGGAATCAACCCGGGAAGGAGCAAGCCGAAAGGGAAGATCACGCTGCCGGTCACATTTGGCAGCGAGCTGAATTTTAGAACTGAGAGGGTCACATTTGACGTTGCCGATTTTCCATTGCCCTACAATGGGATCCTTGGCCGTCCAGCGCTCGCCAAATTTATGGCAGCCTCTCACTATGCGTACAACGTGCTCAAAATGCCAGGCCCGATAAGTGTCATCTCTGTCCCCGGCGACAAGAAGGATGCCCTTATCTGCGCCGACAAGATCTACCGGGAAGCAGCAGCCACAGCCGATCACCACACATTTGCCGCTGAAGCTCCCGGGGGGAAGAAGAAGGCCAAGTCCGACAAGAGCTCTGATGCCCACTCCGGCAAGCGCACCTCTTCGGAGTGCTGCTCTACCATCGAGGTCGCACCATCGAGCTCCACCGGCAAGTGCAAGAAGACGATGGCAGCGCCACCCGAGACCAAGAAGGTGTCCGCCAAGGAGGACGACACTGGTGGTACCTTCACCATCAGTGCCACGCTTGACCCCAAATAGGAAAGCGCGCTCATTGCTTTCCTGCGGGCGAATGTCGATGTGTTTGCATGGCAACCGTCAGATATCCCCGGTGTTCCCAGGAAAGTAATCGAGCACCACCTTGCCGTCTGTCCTCATGCGCGGCCCGTCAAGCAGAGAGTCAGGAAGCAGGCAGTGGAGCGCCAAGAGTTCATTGCAGAAGAGATCAGGAAATTGGAAGCAGCAGGCCTTGTCAGAGGAGTGCTCCATCCCACGTGGTTGGCCAATCCTGTAGTCGTGCGCAAGGCGAACGGGAAGTGGAGGCTTTGTATAGACTTCACTGATGTCAATAAAGCTTGTCCCAAAGATCCATTTCCCTTGCCGCGCATTGACCAGATTGTTGACTCCACAGCTAGATGTGATTTTCTTTCATTTCTTGATGCGTATTCTGGATACCATCAAATCTTCATGGCAGAAGAGGATGAGGAGAAAACCGCATTTATCACCCCTTGTGGCACATACTGTTTTGTACGGATGCCCTTTGGGTTGAAGAATGCTGGTTCAACATTTGCAAGAGTAGTCCATGTCGCTTTTGAGCCACAGATACACAGAAATGTGGAAGCCTACATGGATGATATAGTGGTCAAGAGCAAGGACAGGGCTACCCTGATCCAAGATTTAGAAGAAACTTTTGCAAATCTGCGCAAGATCAACCTCAGACTCAACCCCGAGAAGTGCGTGTTTGGAGTCCCTTCCAGCAAGCTTCTCGGGTTCTTTGTGTCTCAGCGGGAGATTGAAGCCAACCCCGACAAGATTAAGGCCATCGAGCAGATTGAAGCACCAAAGCGCGTCAAGGATGTGCGAAGGCTTGCCGGTTGCGTGGCTGCTCTCAGCAGGTTTATCTCTAAGTCTGCTGAGCGCGCCCTGCCGTTTTTCAGAATATTGAAAAAGGCAGGTCCGGTGAAATGGACTCCGGAAGCGGAGGCTGCGCTGCAGGACTTGAAGAGGTACCTGTCCTCCACTCCAATACTTATCGCACCTAAGCCACAAGAGAAGTTGCTGCTGTACCTAGCAGCAACCAATCAAGTGGTTAGTGCTGCGTTAGTAGCGGAGAGGGAGGCGGACGATGAGCCAGCAACCGCGGCAAATGAATCCAGTGACAAGCAGGGGGCCTCTCCGACAAGCTCTGGTCCCGACAAAGATGAATCTGCGCAGATGTGCAAGGACGTGCAGAAGAAGATGGTGCAGCGACCAGTTTACTTTGTCAGCTTCCTTCTCCAGGGGGCTAGGTCAAGGTACTCTGGTGTGCAAAAATTGCTTTTCGGCCTTCTCATGGCCTCGAGAAAGCTGCGCCATTACTTCCAGGCACACGAGATCACTGTCGTCACTCGCTTTCCGCTGAAGAGGATACTGCAGAATCCAGAAGCAACAGGCAGGATTGTCGAGTGGGCATTGGAACTGTCAAGCTTTGGCCTCAAGTTTGAGAGCACTGCAACTATCCAAAGCAGGGCATTGGAAGAGTCCATAGCAGAGTGGACGCCAACTCCAGATGAAGAAATTCCAGAGGCGAGCATCCCCGTCAAGGAGTCAAGCAAAGAGTGGCTGATGTACTTTGATGGTGCCTTCTCGCTGCAAGGCGCCGGTGCCGGCGTGCTGCTTATTGCACCCACCGGAGAGCACCTCAAGTACATAGTCCAGATGCACTTTCCCAAAGAGCAAGCAACCAACAATACTGCAGAATATGAAGGGTTGCTTGCCGGTCTCAGAATCGCAGCCGAACTTGGGATCAAGAAGCTCATTATCAGGGGTGACTCACAGCTTGTCATCCGCCAAGTGAACAAGAACTACCAGAGTCCATTGATGGAAGCTTATGTTGATGAAGTGAGAAAGCTGGAAGCACACTTTGACGGCCTGCAAATGAAACACGTTCCACGAGCTCAGAACGATATTGCTGACGGCCTGTCAAAGTGCGCGGCACTAAAGTTACCTGTGGAACCAGGGATTTTTCTGCTCAAGCTGACTCAACCATCCGTGACACCGTCAACCGGACCAAGCAAAAAGAGGAAGTTGGTTTCCAGTGACTACTTTCCAGCAGAGCTCCCCGAAGCCGCCGCCAAGAAAGTCCCCAAGATCAACACCAAAGATGCTGAGGGGCAGTCTGCTCCGGCAAACCTTATGGTTTGTTCCGTCGAAGCAAACGCTCCCGGCAAGTTATGCTCCGGCAAGCTTGCCGGGGAATATCACGCTCCGGCCGAACCGCAGGTTCTTGCCATAGAAGCGGATGTTCCCGCAGCAACAGATATGCCTTTAGTCCTTGTTGTCGAGCCGCAAGCTCCAGCATGGGCGCAGCAGATTGTCCATTTCCTTCAGACAGGAGAGCTTCCCGAAGAGCAAGAAGAAGCTGAAAAAGTAGCCCGACAGTCAAGTATGTACAAGTTTGTTGACAGCACACTGTACAGAATAAGATTCAACGGTGTGAAATTGAAATGCATTCGCCGGGAAGATGGACAACAGCTGTTGGCAGAGATACATGGAGGCACATGTGGTCATCACATTGGCGCAAGAGCACTTGTCGGCAAAGCGTTCCGACAAGGTTTCTTCTGGCTGACAGCCCTCCAGGATGCAACTGCACAAGTAACCAAGTGTGAAGCTTACCAGTTCCATTCCAAACAGATACACCAGCCAGCTCAAGCTCTCCAGACGATCCCTTTATCCTGGCCATTTTCGCTCTGGGGGCTCGACATCCTCGGCCCCTTCCCCCGAGCTGTCGGGGGCTTTGAGTTCTTGTACGTTGCAATCGACAAGTTCACAAAATGGCCGGAAGTGGAACCAGTGAGGAAGGTGACAGCACAGTCAGCAGTCAAGTTCTTCAGGTCAATTGTCTGCCGTTTCGGGATCCCTAACAGGATCATCACCGACAACGGCACACAGTTTACGAGCCGCACCTTCATGCAGTACGTCCAAGATCTTGGCGCCAAGATCTGCTTCGCTTCTGTTGCTCATCCCAGAAGCAACGGTCAAGCGGAGAGAGCAAACACTGAAGTGCTGCGAGGCCTCAAGACAAGAACTTTCGACAGGCTGCACAAGTGTGGAAGAAACTGGATCGAGGAGCTGCCAGTGGTTCTTTGGTCGATCAGGACGACGCCAAATCGAGCCACTGGCCAGACACCCTTCGCCCTAGTCTATGGGGCGGAGGCAGTTCTCCCCACGGAACTCGTATACGGGTCACCTCGAGTGCTCGCTTATGATGAGCTCGAGCAAGAGCAGCTGCGGCAAGATGACGCGCTGCTCCTTGAGGAAGACCGTCTCCAGGCTGCTGTGCGAGCCGCTCGCTACCAGCAAGCTCTGCGCCGCTGCCATAGCCGCAGAGTCAATGCCAGGAGTCTCGAGGAAGGCGACCTTGTTCTTCGGCGCGTTCAGTCGGCCAAGAATTCCAACAAGTTGACGCCATAGTGGGAAGGCCCTTATCGGGTGAAATGAGTCACTAGGCCCGGCGCTGTCCGCCTTGAGACCGAAGATGGCATTCCAGTGAGCAACTCCTGGAACATCGAGCATCTTCGTAAGTTTTACCCGTAAGGCGCGGTTGTCGGACCACGTCCGGCAACCACCTTTCTGTACTAGTCTTGCCGCTGTTGCATGTAATCCTTCGTACAGAGCCGGGCGCAGACCCCGTGCACTAGTAAAGTTCGTGTGCCCCACACATCTTGTCAGCTTTCTTTTATGCTACAATCCTTTTACGCATATATTATCTGACACTTTGTGCAGCACCAGAACCCGGTAAGCAATAACGAGCCCAAGGCTCCACATCATTACTTTATTTCTCTTTTTTTAGAGAAGGAAGGTTCCCTCGCCCACAAGGTTTACCGGGGGGGGGGGAGGGGGGAGGAGGAGAAGATAATGGTGTGGACCAGGCCATTCAAGAAGGTTTCTCCTTGCCGGGAGGTAGACGATAGAAAAGCTAAGTTGCTAAAGCTTGAGCAATCAAATTTTGAAGTTTTTGAGTTATTTCCCTTGAACGACCGTGCTTTGTATGGAAAACCTGTGCGCGGAGGAACCAACTCGTAGCTAGTTGCGCCTTTATTTTGTTTCGAGCCCGCTCAACAACTTAAGCGAGCTGCTAGCGCCCTTACTTTTGCTTCGAGTCCGCTCAGCAACTTAAGTGAGCTGCTAGCGCCCTTACTTTGTTTCGAGTTCGCTCAACAACTTAAGCGAGCTACAACTAGTTGCGACAAGGTTGCTTGTCGGTAACGGCCCTGCCGGCAGGCTGCTGAAGTTCCGCACTCGGCGCCCGCGGCAGGGGTGTCCGCACCGGCAAGTTTCCCTAGAAAGCCTAGGGCAAAACCATACAAGGCCAAGAGTCGAGTAAAGGAAGTGACACAGCAATTTTTTGCCTAAGATAGAGTTATATTACAGAAATAACTTGTCGTGCCTCTAATAAAGTGTTCCCATGACATGACTGGCAGCGACAAGAAAAGAAGAAAACGGACGGCCTAATCTACGCGACCGCCGTCAACCCTTTTGACCTCGTTCACCCTGCTTACAATGGGTGCGACGAGGGCCTTAAGTGCGTCAAGATCAGCGTCCGCCGGCAGCTTCTTGAGGACGTTGGTTAGGTTGAGGCCCGGATTGCGGAAGGCCACCTTCACCAGCACCTTCTCCAGAACCCCGGCGCAAATCGAGCGTGACTCATCGGCTAACTGCTTTGGGATCCGTTCCCGGAGTTGCTGGAGCGCCGCCGCCACGCCTTTGAAGAACAGAGTGAGCTTGGCGCTGGGTTGGAGGTTCTCGTCGGAGGAGTATCCGAAGCCTTCCACCCCCAAATGCACCAGCTCCTCTTCGATGACTGCAGCAATATTCACGAGACCCTCCGTCCAGAGCTCCACGGTATCCTTGAGGAGATTCTGGGTTTCGGCGGCTCTCGCCAGCAGCGCCTCATTGGTCTCGATGTCCTTCTTCAAGTCTGCCTCCCGTTTCCTGGCACTGTCCAATGTCTCCGTCAAGGTGGCCAGCTTCAGCTCCAGATCAGCGTTGGAATCCTTGGCGGCACGCAGCTCTTTGCCCCTTTCGGAGAGTTGGCCCTGCAACTCACCATGGGCAAGGGCGTCCTTCTCGCGCTCTAGCTTGAGCGCGGCAAGCTCTTTGCCACCAACCTTCAGATCAGTTTCTAGCTGCGCCACCTTTGCCTCCAAGTCTTTCTTGGCGGCCTCGGCAGCCGCAGCCGTATCCTTTGCCTCTTGGAGCGTCCCGCCAAGTGCCCGTTCGCGCGCGGCAAGCTCCTCTTCATGGCTGTCGAGGTTCACTTTCCGCTGAGTCAGCTCGCCTTCTCGCGCGTACAGCCTCTCGCCGGTGAGCCACTGCTGCTCTTCAGCTTCGGCCTTCTCAAGGAGGAAGGCCTTCCGCTCCTCAGCAAGCTGCTCCCGCTCCTCCGCCAAGGCCCGGAGAGTTTCTTGGCGAAGACCCCGGAGCTCCTCCGCGCGCTTCTCTATGTCCACGCTCGCCCTCGCGACAAGCGCTTCCCGGGACTCCAACTTGACCTGGCGGGCGCGGTAGAGCGCCAGCAGCCTCCGTAGCAACCACTCCTCCTCAGGCTCGCCGCTGCTACTTCCCGGCGAGTCGACGATCGACAACCCGGCGGAGGCAAGCACCTTCCCATCTAGAGCTTCTCCTTCCACCGGCGCCCTGGAGCTCGATGTCCAGGGGAGCTTGATGAAGATGCGCTCGCCAGCCTTCAGATAGGCGCCGGACTGGGGCTCCTCGGAGCCTGACGCTGCGACAGCGGCGGAGGGATCGGCGGTCGGTGCAGCGCCCGATGCTCCTACGGCCTCAGGGCCGTCAGTGCGATCGCCAGATCCCCCGCCAGCTTCTTCGGCAGCAGTCTTGGCAGCCTCTTCGCCAGCGGGCACGTCAGCGCCGGCTCCTTCTTCGGTGGCCGCGGCATCATCAGTATTGCCGCGCGCGTCTTCCTCGCTGCCCGCCTTGGTCTCCATCGGATCCGTGGAGGGTGGGTCTGACGACCAAAGAAGAAGGAGAAATCAAACAAGTGTTCGAGAAGAGAAATCAGCAGAAGACTACGAGGAAAGTTTCGGGCAAGAAGGGCTACCTGTGCTAGGATCTGCCGTCGTGACCTCCACTACCGGCGGATCGTTAGCGTTGTCCCTTGCCGGAGACTCCTCCCTTGCCAGAGGCTTCTCCCTTACCGGAGGACGCTCCCTTGCCGGGGAGTCCGCCCTTGGCGGCGTAGTCGAAAGCAGATGACGAGTCGGAGGAAATCACCACGCCCTCCTGATCAAGCTGTTCTGCCCCTGCACAAATAAACCAGTGATTGGATGTCAACAAAGGAAAAGAGCAACCACGCGCACCCAGAAGCAGGAAAGTAAACCATATGCTCACGCTGGGGGCTGCGCTGGGGGCTGCTCTGTGAAGCGGTGGCCGGATCCGGCAAGGTGGTCTCGGGCGCGCCTCTTGTCGTCGCAGTGGGCTCGTCCTCGATGACCACCACCTGAGCCTTGGTTCTCTTTGCCGCCCTCTGGGCCAGAGTCCTGAAAAGGAAGAGTCCAGGATGGGTCAGATCAGATACAAGATAACATCAGCAAGTTGAAGAACTACCAGAACAACAAGGGAATCTTACTCTTCTTCATCTTCCTCGTCGGAGCTGAGCGCGGAGAGGTCGAAGTTCGGCCCATCTCCGGCACGACGAGGTGGAGGGGTGGGATCCCTTGGCCGCTTGGCGGGGGCTGCGGCGCCAGCCCGAGACGACCCCGCTTCAGTTGTCGATGCGACAGGAGGCGCTCCCATGGCAACCGTACTTGCCACGGTAGAGCGTGTCGCGCGATGCTGCGGCTGTTGGCCCACTTGCCGCCCTGCTACGTCGCTAACCCTGTGGAGGCGCCTTCTTGGCTGTGCTGCGGGCCCTGCCCGCTGCAAGCTCCTCGGGGATGGCGGGCCTCTCGCACCCTCGGCGGGCTCGTTCGACTCGGCATCGGGCGCGGCGAGCTCTTCTTCCTCTTCGGGCTGCTCCCGTTCGGCAATACTCATCGCCAACGCCCCGTCCGCTTCCTCCACGGTGAACCCGAATTCACGCGCGGCCGCGACTGCCGCCGCCTCTTCCACCCTGGTGGCGATGCGCTCCATCTCTTGCTCAGTGGTGTCGCGGGTGAGGAGCTTCTTCTCGTCAGCATTGACCTCCACCTCCACTAGGCTGTCAAAGAACTGCTGCACGACGTCGCCGGCGGGCTCTCGCCAAGTTGGAGCAATCCCGTGCGAGTCACACAACGGCATCATGACACAGATGCGGTCGCGCGAAGAGTTGTTGCACAGAGGAACGACGCCTGCCGGCAACCTGAACCACTCGGGATGCTGTGGGTCATGCTTGAATATCTCCTTGAGTATCCCGTCCAACTCCATGACGGTGAAGTTGAAGTTGAGGCCTGGGCGCAACCTCATGATATCTGCCGGGCCTCCAAATTCCCAGGCAGGCCTCCCCCTCGCCTGCAGAGGGGCGATGCGCCGGCGAAAGAAATCTGCGCCAACAGCTCCTACAGTCAACCCGGCAAGCCTGAGGCGCAAGATCCAAGTGATGGCGATCGTCAGCTTGTCGTCATCCACGGACAGAGTGCTCCAGTCATTGCCGCGCACTGCTGAGGCTTGGCGCAGGGCAGTGAACGGCTGTGGGCTCTCTTCTACAACCCAGCACCAATCAGCTCTCCACTCGTCCCGCTTGCTGCGGAGCTCCCCCTCCAGATAGGTCTCCTTCTTGCCGGCCCGCGAGATCTAGGCGATCCCGCCGGCAAGAGGTTCCCCTCTCTCAACATGAGGCATAAAGAAATGGCGGAAGAGAGCTACGTTGGGGTGGACTCCGACAAAGTTTTCACATAGATGGGCGAAAACTGCCATGGTCAGGACGGTGTTGGGGGTAAAGTCAAGGAGGTGGAGTCCATAGGTGTTCATGACGTCGCAAAAGAAATCAGAGAAGGGCGGGCAGAGCCCGCAGAAGAAGAACACGGCGAAGAAAGGATATCCGCCAACTGGAGCTGCTTGCGAGGCGACGGCGGAGAGTACCTTCGTGCGCGGATGCGCCCGCGTCTCCGTCGACCAGAAGATATAGTACCACTCCCTCAGCTCCTCCGCGGAGAGCTCAGGGGGGAAAGTGGCCCGCTCCTTCCGCAGCGCCTCAAGCCGCTGCGCTTCGGTCGACTTCACAGCTTTCCCGGCCGCGGCCTTTGCGGCCTTCCCCTTCCCGGACTTCGGAGGCATGGCGGAGGTGATGGGGGAAATCGACGGCGCTGATGGTGGCGACAGCGATGGGAGCGGAGCGCTGCTCTCTTTCGACTTTGGAAGCGGAAGAGGGTGGCGGAGGTTTCTGAGATTGCAGCAGCAAATGGCGAAGATAGGGGAAATACCCCTGTTTCCCCTGCTTATAAGGGGGACGGGCGGACGTTTCAACCTTCCAAGTAAACAACCACTCACGATCTCACCCATGACGCGGCGTTTGACGCGTGCCGTTCTGGGCGTGCGCGGTGGGAGCGGAGTTAGATTCGGCATGACCTAGGCCGCGCGTGCCCGTGCACTGTTTTGGGCCTGGCCCAACAGCGCTCGGCACCGCGTATGGCCCAGGCCCGGGGGCTCCTGTCGGTGTACTAGAGTAGGGGTACCCTAGTATCCCGAACTCGTGCACAGGCAGTTGCAGCACCCCGCGGCAGAGCTTGCCAGGTGACCGCCAAGACCCTCCGTGGATCCCTTGAAGACCATTCAAGAACAAAGTACTCAAACCAAGGCCCCGGCAAGAGGAGCTTGCCGGGAAGGCTACTCAAGACATACCAAGAAGGCTTGCCGCAACGCGCCCTGCGTCCCGGCAAGATCCGGCGAGCAACAAGCTTCCGGACGCGACAAGACGACGACCGCGGCAAGGAGCTTGCCGCGGGAAACCCCCACTTCGTGCCCGCGCTCCAGCACACCTGCTAACGTGTCGCTCTGGGACTCTCCCAAAGCGCACGTGGCAGGAGGCCGTGCAGCTAGGGGTACGTGGTGGCAAGAGGAGATGAAGAGAAGCCCATCGTGGCAAATGGTGGCGCTCCTAACGGTCACCTTTTGCACTGTTTAGGAGACTCAGACAGGCATTTAATGCCCTTGTCCCCTGCCGTCAGAGTTAGGTAGGGTGCACTGTATCCACAGTAGCGGTAGCTGCACCTACCACATCTTTTTCCATTTTTATCCTTCTAATCTACGTTGCCACCTGTGGGTAACCCCTTGAAAGTATAAAAGGAGGCCCAAGCGCAACATAGAGGGGGTTCGGCCAGTTCAGCTCCTTGGAGATACCAGAAACACTCCCACGCTCAGTCGGGTAGCGTCGATCGCTCCTGGGCAAGGATTCAATACACACAAACAAGCAGCAGTAGGGTTTTACGCATCCGTGCGGCCCGAAGCTGGGTAAAATTCCCCCCCCCCCCGCGTGCACCGCCTCGATCCGCTCTTTGTGCGCTCTCCGCCTCCCACCGAACCGAAAGGGGCCCTGTCCCCATAGGTGTTGGTGGAATCAGCTCCCCCCGACAATCGCCAACCAGTGGCACCAGGGGGATTCTTCTCAGTACGACCCCAACTATTACTTTGGATATCCGCCAGGCCAGCCGTGGCCATAGACCAACTTAGACCAAAAGCCTAAGCTTGGGGGAGTACGTATTTCTCACCGACATTATATTCATGTTCACACACTCATGCTAGTTGTCGGTGCTCATACTTTTTCATTGTACTATCCATGCTAGTTTATTTTCTATCTTAAGCTTTCTTCTTGTGTGTTTAATAAACCTTAATAAAAAAATAGTTATAGCTTTCAGCTAGTTTACGTTCCATGCTTGTAGTATTAATTAAAAAGAAAACCCAAAAAGATCTCTCGTTCTTCTTTTGCTTGTTGGGAGCTTTCCCGTGTAAATAGTTTTATTTCTTTCTTGTTCTTTGGGGGTTGAGAGGAAAAGACCATGATTAAAATGTCGAGTGGCTCCCATATGCATTATTGTTGATCTAACAAAGAGCCCATATTACCTTGTCTTCTCTCTTGAATTGAATGCTTGCAGATTCCAGCTTAGTCCAATGCACGTGCACTATTATTATTATTTTCTACACTATTCGGTCGTGCAAGTGAAAGGCAATAATGATGATTATATGATGAACTTATTGAGATGAGAAAAGCTGGTAGGAACTCGACCTCTCTTGTTTTTGTAAATATGATTAGTTCATCATTCCTGATTCAGCCTATTATGAATAAACATGTTTGCAATGACAATTAGAGATTGTGGTTGCTTATGCCATGCTTAATTAGCTAGGAGCTTACAATGGTTTACCTTGCGTGCCAACATGCTATTAAAATGGTTGTGATGTGGTATGATAGGGCGGTATCCTCTTTTGAATGATTCGAGTGGCTTGACTTGGCACATGTTCATGCATGTAGTTGAAACAAAATCAACATAGCCTCTATGATATTTATGTTCATGGTGCATTATATCCTACTCATGCTTGCATTCGGTGTTGATTAATTTTAATGCATGTTCATCACTGTTGTCGCTCTCTAGCTGGTCGCTTCCCAGTCTTTTTCTAGCCTTCACTTGTACTAAGCGGGAATACTGCTTGTGCATCCAATTCCATAAACCCCAAAGTTGTTCCATATGAGTACACCATACCTACCTATATATACGGTATCTACCTGCTGTTCCAAGTAAATTTGTATGTGCCAAACTCTAAACCTTCAAATAAACATTCTGTTTTGTATGCTCGAATAGCTCATGTATCAACTAGGGCTGTCTGTATCTTCCATGCTAGGCGGGTTATTCTCAAGAGGAGTGGACTCCGCTCCTCACTCACGAGAACATGGCTGGTCACCGCGATGCCCAGTCCCATGCTTTATGCAACTCAAATCAAAATAACTGCAAATAAAACTCCCCCAGGATTGTTGTTAGTTGGAGGCACTCATTGTTTTGAGCAAGCCATGGATTGATGCTTGTTGGTGGAGGGGGAGTATAAACTTTACCATTATGTTTGGGAACCGCCTATAATGTGTGTAGCATGCAAGATATCGAGATCTCTCGGTTGTTATGTTGACAATGAAAGTATACCGCTCAAAATATCATTCATATCTATTTCAAAACCGAGCTATGGCACCTCTACAAATCCGTGCTTCCCTTTGCAAAGGGCCTATCTATTTACTTTTATGTTGAGTCATCATCCTCTTATTAAAAAGCACCAGTTGGAGAGCACCGCTGTCATTTGCATTCGTTACTGTTAGTTTACATTGAGTATGCCTTCACTGGATCTCTTTTACCATGAATTACAATGTCTAGTCAGTCCTTGATCTTTAAAGGTGCTCTGCATATATGTTTTGCGGTCTCAGAAAGGGCTAGCGAGATACCATCCCGTTATATCATATTATGATTGTTTTGAGAAAGTGTTGTCATCCGAGATTTATTATTATTGCTCGCTAGTTGATTATGCCATTGATATGAGTAAACATGAGACCTAAGTGTTATTGTGAATATGGTTAGTTCATAATCTTTGCTGAAAACCTGAATGCTGGCTTTACACATTTACAACAACAAGAGCAAACATAGTTTGTAAAAGTTTTTCTTTATCACTTCCAGTTTATCAACTGAATTGCTTCAGGATAAGCAAAGGTTTAAGCTTGGGGGAGTTGATACGTCTCCATTGTATCTACTTTTCCAAACTCTTTTGCCCTTGTTTTGGACTCTAACTTGCATGATTTGAATGGGACTAACCCGGACTGACGCTATTTTCAGCAGAATTACCATGGTGTTATTTTTGTGCAGAAATAAAAGTTCTCGGAATGACCTGAAAATCAGCGGAGAATTATTTTGGAAGATATAAAAAATACTGGAAGAAAGATCCACGTCAGGGGGCCCACACCCTGTGCACGAAGGTGAGGGGCGCGCCCTACCTCGTGGGCGCGCCCCTGCCTCGTGAGCCCCCTGATGCTCCATCGACGTCAACCCTGACTCCATATATTCACTTTCGGGGAGAAAAAAATATCAGAGAGACGGATTCATCGCATTTTACGATACAGTGCCGCCACCAAGCCCTAAGCTCTCTCGGGAGGGCTAATCTGCAGTCCGTTCGGGGCTCCGGAGAGGGGAATCCATCGCCATCGTCATCATCAACCTTCCTCCATCACCAATTTCATGATGCTCACCACCGTGCGTGAGTAATTCCATCGTAGGCTTGCTGTACGGTGATGGGTTGGATGAGATTTATCATGTAATCGAGTTAGTTTTGTTAGGGTTTGATCCCTAGTATCCACTATGTTCTGAGATTGATGTTGCTATGACTTTGCTATGCTTAATGCTTGTCACTAGGGCCCGAGTGCCATGATTTCAGATCTGAACCTATTATGTTTTCATCAATATATGAGAGTTCTTGATCCTATCTTGCAAGTCTATAGTCACCTATTATGTGTTATGATCCGGCAACCCCGAAGTGACAATAATCGGGACCACTCCCGGTGATGACTGTAGTTTGAGGAGTTCATGTATTCACTATGTGTTAATGCTTTGGTCCGGTACTCTATTAAAAGGAGACCTTAATATCCCTTAGTTTCCAATAGGACCCCGCTGCCACGGGAGGGTAGGACAAAAGATGTCATGCAAGTTCTTTTCCATAAGCACGTATGACTATATTCAGAATACATGCCTACATTATATTGATGAACTGGAGCTAGTTCTGTGTCACCCTAGGTTATGACTGTTACATGATCGATCACATCCATCATAATTCTCCATCACCGATCCAATGCCTATGAGCTTTCCATATATTGTTCTTCGCTTATTTGCTTTTCCGTTGCTATAGTTACAATTACTATAAAATACCAAAAACATTACTTTTGCTACCGTTACCACTACTATCATATTACTCTGCTACTAAATACCTTGTTGTAGATATTAAGTTTCCAGGTGTGGTTGAATTGACAACTCAGCTGCTAATACTTGAGAATATTCTTTGGCTCCCCTTGTGTCGAATAAATAAATTTCGGTTGAATACTCTACCCTCGAAAACTGTTGCGATCCCCTATACTTGTGGGTTGTCAGACAACATAGTGAAAATGATACCAATAGAACGGGCTCGACGACTAGAGAACATGGGCTTTTGAATCACCTGAATTGAAGTCACTGCATAGATACATCTGTTCGTTCGTTAGGCAGAAAACAAATAGAAACATATTCATTTTTGCTCTTATCTCTACTCCTATAAAAGACTCAGTTGGTGATGATGATGTGTCTGCCATCCGTCATTTCTGACCATTAGATCCGCATCTAATGGCTATGAGGTAAGTTGTGGCATTTTTGCAACATTAGCCCACTTCTCTGCTCCAATTTGCAGAAAACCCCTTATTATCTTGAAAGCAACCACATCCCTCCCCCACCTCATCAAAACAGCCTGAGAAATATATTTTGAGTGAAACATAATATATTTTTAGTGGTATATGTATATCAAAACAAGAGTGTGTTCTTCCAAGTTTGTGAACAAGTACTATTCTATTTTGGATCCGTTGCAACGCACGGGCACATTGCTAGTAACAGATGAATGCCCACTATTTAACAGATTCGGCTGGTGGGGTAAACAGAAAGCACATCTAACAGAAATACGCTTTCGGCAAAGAGAAAGCGCATTCCTGGCCGAAGCCGCAGCAGATTACAACTCTAGAAAGGGAAAAACATGTTCCACTTAACAAGTCAACGGGCTCTCTTGGTCAGCCCCTAGAGGCTTACAGGTGGGGCCTGTTGCGCCTTCTCTCTCTCTCCTCCTAGTCATCTCCTTCCTCACGACAAAGGGTGGGGGAGGGCCTCTTCCCCCGGTGCAGCTGGCGCCCGGTGACGTGAGGGAGTCGACCAGTGAGTGCAGGGGCTCCGGTGGCTCACACCACGCCCGATGGTGGGATCGGGAGCACTCCAGACGACCTGTAGGCTATAGCGTCGCCACCACGGGCCAGCACAGCGGCCGAAGGGCACCGGTGGAGCTGCCCCAGTAAGGCTCCCCCTAGCAAGGATGAGAATGGCAACGGCTTCATGGACTCCAGAGAAGGTGTTGAGTGCAGAAGAGATGCCGGGGAAGGGCCACAGACATGAGTTGGCTGAGGGGAATCGGGCGGTGGCACACCGGCCATAGGAGAGGGCAGGAGCTCCTAGAGCTCGGTGGGAGGGGCTAGAGAAGAGTGGTGAGGCCACTGGTGGTCTTTGTAGGCCTCGGGGATGGCTTAAATAGCCGGGCGATCTTGTGGCCGACCGGCCATGGTGGTGGGGGCGACGGTCAAAGCACATGCATGGCTGTCGTGGAGTAAGGAGAAGGAAAGAGGAAGGGACGAGGGCCCGGGAATGAGCGAGTGGCAAAGGTGAAGCTCCTGGACATGGTGTGGTGTCGAGGGCGCGAGGAAATGGATGAGGCAGAGGGCCCCAATGTCCAGAGCACGCGTTTGTGCATGTCATCTGCGTAGTCACCACGTGAACAGGCGCACATGGTGCGCTCTGACCTGCAGAAGGTTGTCTAGCATGTGGCCCCTACTTGCTAGAGACCCAGAATGATCTTGGTTCAATTAAAGCAACTCTGTGCTGAGTGGTAGCATCAATTGTAGCTCCTGGCAGCAAGGCATTTGTGATGAACTGGGGAAGGTTCACTTGGGTAGGGCTTCTGAGCTTAAGCTAAGGTTGATCACTCACTAAGCTAACCACTGTGGAAAGGTTTCAGCTCAAATGGAGGGGTTTAGATAGCACTTTCTTTGCAATGTGCCCCACTGGACAGAAATGAGAAAGATGAAGTTGCACTTACATAGATGATTGTATTGAGCTCAATTTTTTCGAGAGGAGTTATTTGGGCTTATGAAGGCACTTAAAAAATTTCATACCATTTGGATAAGTAAAAATGGTACTCGCTTCACAGTGCTTCACCCTGGTCAGAATCTTGGGAAAATTATAAAGAAATAATGGACAGAATCTTGCAAAGTTCCACAATGGGGCACTTATACCAAACCCCGCAAATCTGACTACACTAAGTTCCTTGCTAGCATCAGTCAGGCTGAAACAAGAAGCGTAACTCAAGCTGCTATAGGGAGCATTCACTTTCCTTCTTTACACTATTTTACTCTCTTCATAGGTAGATGCATTAATGGTAAACATGACCATAGCCACCTTTGCGCTTCTGATTTGAGCGTTCTTAAAAGTGCAGTAATGAACGATAAGTAATGTAACTTGGGAGCTATAGTTGCATGTCGGTTACATAATAATGCTTTGGATGGAGATTTTTATGGTGGAATTTATGCCACTCGTTTGGCTGATTATCTTGGGGTACCCATAAGAAATGATGATACCCAGTTGTTACCTATTTTCCTTGATTATTCAGCTATGGAACATTTTCGGTTTCTTGAAAGGGGCAACCTGTCATTCCAGTACAAACTAATCTTTAACAAGCACCGTGTTTTCCATATTATTCTTCCCGCTCCCGCCTTCTTTAACTTTCAGGTAAAAGGGAGATATTTTATACTTATGGAGGAGGCAAAGGAGTACGAGAGGGCGAGGGAGACCGCCCGTCTCAACAAGGCAGCTCGCCAGGCGGTGGGAGCTGCAATCCAGTACAATCCAAACTACGACTATGATTATCATCCAGGCTAGCCGTGGCCATAGACCAACTTAGGCCTAAAGCCTAAGCTTGGGGGAGTACATATATCTCACCGATATTACATTCATGTTCACACATTCATTCTAGTTGTTGGTGTTCATCTTTTTTCATTGTATAATCCATGTTAATTTATTTTTCTTGTTTTTCTTCTTGTGTGTTTGAAAAACTTTGCAAAAACCCCAAAATATTTCTCTTTTCTTTTCAGCATTTCTTTCTAGTTTATTTAGTTTAGTAGTTCGTAATATTAGAAGAAAACCCAAAAAGATTTCTCATTCTTATTTTGCTTGTGGGAGCTTTCCCGTGTAAATATTTTTTTTCTCGTTTCCACTTTTCTTTCATTGTGCTTTCTTTAGAAAAACAAAAACTCAAAAAAATATTTGAGTGCGTTACCTTAAAATTCTTTTCTTTTTGGATTGTAAGGAGAAGACTACGATGAAAATGTTGAGTGGCTCTCATATGCATTATTGTTGATCTAATAAAGAGCCCATATTACATTGTCCACTCCTTTGAATAAATCTTTGCAGATTCCAGCTTAGTTCACGTCACATGCACTCTTATTATTATTCACATCATTCGATCATGCAAATGAAAGTCAATAATGATGAAATTTGATGAATTGATTGAGGTGGAGAAAAGCTGGTATGAACTCAACCTATTTTTTTGTAAATATGTTTAGCTCATCATTCTTGATTCAGCCTATTATGAATGAAGCATGTTTGCAATGACAATTAGAGATCATAGTTACTCATGCCATGCTTAACTAGCTAGGAGAGGATAATGGTTTATCTTGTGTGTCAACATGCATTTAAAATGGTTATGATGTAGTATGATAGGATGGTATCCTCCTCTGAATGATTCAAGTGGCTTGACTTTGCACATGTTCACAGATGTAGTTGAATCAAAACCGACATAGTCTCCACGATATTCACTACTGGAAACAGGGAATTTGCCATCAGTCAGCTCTTTGTTGTCTGTCAGCGAATGGCAAAGAATGTCTTTGCCATCTGCTAACAAAAAACATACGACAATAAATTGACAGACGACAAAGAACCTGGTTGCCATCAGCCAGTTCTTTGCCATCTGCCAGCCGATGGCAAATAATCTTTGCCGTCCGCTCGCAGACGGCAAAGAGGTGGGTGGGGTCCAGTGCTGTAACGGCCTATCAACCCACCTCTTTGCTGTGTGCTAGCAGATGGCAAAGAATCTTTTCCTGGTGGCAGATGACAAATAAGTGGGTGGGGCCCAGTGGATGACGGTGCTGTAATGGACCACTACCCCACCTCTTTGCCATCTGCTGGCTGATGGCAAAGAGGTGGGGCTTTGCCATCCGCTGGCTGATGGCAAAGATGTTTTATATCTTACTCATGCTTGCATTCAATGTTGATTAACCTCAAAGCATGTTTATGAACATTGTTGCTCTCTGGTTCACTACTGCAGGATGCTGCTAACGCGACACTATGATCAGAGACCCTTTGATGAAGCTGTGTGCGATGCATTAATTGCAAACGGTGATGTAGAATAACCGTAAAAAAAGATGCAAAATGTTTGCAATGAAGGATACATCAAACACGGTTCAGATTTTAGTTGCGTCTGCGATGCGGGGCATACGATTGATCCATACGAACTGTTTGTGATGAGACAGAACAATAGAAACAGGAAGCCATATCAAGGTGTGCGCGACATACAGTTCGCTTTGATGAACCGTTTGCGATGATCAAGTTGAACACAAATGATTTCGGCGTAACAAGATGTGTGTGATACCCGGCAAACAGGTTGGTAATCAGAATTGTCCGCGATCTTTATAGACAGCCCATACGGTCTTTTTGTGAATTGTATGCTCGTCAGGGCACACAATTCAAGAAACCAACCTATGGGTGATAATGTAAAGATCTCTGTCGAATACGCATTACTAACCGTCTGCGATGAGATTGTCAGGGGAAACAGAGATAACGAATTAATATGAGCGAATGGAAACAGAGATATATGCAATCTGCTTAATTTAGTCCTTCATCTTGTTGTTGTTGTTCGATGGCCCCAACGACATTGTCTTGGCAAGGACGCTTCTTGCCACTGACCGTTGGCTTTTCATCGATGCCGTCATCGTCATCATCGTAGTTGTCGCCATCCTCCTCCTCCTCGTTCGACCATTCCTCCTCCTCATCATCGTCATCCTCTTCTTCGTTCTCCAACGGCTGCTCGTCTGTCTGGTTGTCGCCTGACGACTCCGGAGGCGGCGTCCCTTCCATGACCCGGATATAATCGAGGTCTAGGCTCGACGCCAGACTCATGGAAGACGAGCGGGATGATTCTGATGTCGTCCTTGCTATCGCTCAACATGGCTGCGATCGCATAAAAACCACGAGAAAGCGAGATTGAAGAGTGTGTGCAAGTGTGTAGCGCGGCCTGCCGGGGACGATGAAGATGGTGGGACACTTTAGCAGGGCATGCACATAAGAGGAATGCCAATTGAAGCGGGGGTTGACGTATTATCTAACCGCTGATATAATCAACTGCATTTATTTGTACCCAGTCGCTCCAAATTCCCGGTGTTGTGCAGTTCTCAATGTGATAATTAATTACGCACATGCATTGGAGCGTCCAAATATGAAACAAGCATTTTTCATAGTACTTATAATCCCTCCGTACCGGCGGCCTAGGTGGGGAAAACAAGAGAACTTGATGATTATTTGGTAATCAATACCATGGCGTGCAGAGAATTGACCATTACATGCATGTTATGCTAAGTAGTCTGAAGTCATTGAATGCATACTAGCCGCATGACTCCTATTGGCTGATTTCTTTTTTCAGGACAAAAACAAGGAACAGGTTTTGGGATTATTTGATTTTCGTAATGTGACTTCTATATGCACTGGTACGAACAGAGTAGGACAGTTGGCAAGCAATACATTGAGCTCTTCTTATTGATGAAGCCAGTAATAATCAAACTACAAAGGAAAAGAAAAAAAAGACAAAGGAAAATATCTGCACAAATCATCGTGTAACATCAATGGCATATGACCTAGATGTGCATTACTTAGAGAACATCTAGATGTGCTTTAGCAATACTGTCAAACAAAAGCCCTAATCATCATTGCAAATAGCGCATAGAACATGGCTAATGCGACAACCACAACTACACATGCTAGTTCCTTCTTGTCTCTTGCTTTCATCTGTTGCCTATGATTGATTCTTTCTTGATTCATTGTACTATTGTACATTCCAGATCAGCCCGTTTTTCTTCAACTTTACGTTATCTTCTACGAGCTTGGTGATAACACTTCGAGCCCTGCCATGCCATTCTTCATCCAACTAGTTGCTACCTCTTGAGCTTGCGTTGGTTTTCCCCTTGAAGAGGAAAGGGTGATGCAGCAAAGTAGTGTAAGTATTTCCCTCAATTTTGAGAACCAAGGTATCAATCCAGTAGGAAACAACGCGACAAGCCACCGAATACCTGCACAAACAAACACCAACTTGCAAACAACGCGACAAAGGGGTTGTGAATCCCTTCACGGTTATTCGCAAAGTGAGATCTGATAGAGATGGATAAACGGTAAAGTAATATTTTTGGTATTTTTGGTTTATGGAACGGGAAGTAAAAGATTGCAAAAGAAAGTAAATAGGAAACTAGAATTGTAGATCAAAAACTTATATGATGGAAAATAGACCCCGGGGCCATAGGTTTCACTAGAGGCTTCTCTCAAGAAAGGAATTATTACGGTAGGTGAACAAACTACTACCGAGCAATTGATAGAAAAGCGCAAAGTTATGATGATATCTAAGGCAATGATCATGAATATAGGCATCACGTCCATGTCAAGTAGACTGAAATGATTCTGCATCTACTACTATTACTCCACACATCGACTGACTCCTGCCTGCATCTAGAGTATTAAGTTCATAAGAACAAAGCAACACATTAAGTAAGATGACATGATGTAGCAGGATTAACTCAAGCAATATGATGAAAACCCCATCTTGTTATCCTTGATGGCAACAATACAATACGTGTCGGTTCCCCTTTTGTCACTAGGATCGAGCACCGCAAGATTGAACGCAAAGCTAAACACTTCTCCCATTGCAAGAAAAACCAATCTAGTTGGCCAAACCAAATCGATAGTTCGAAGAGACTTGCAAAGATATCTCCTGTCAATAACCAATAGCGGAACCTGGATGTTCATATTGGCTCCCACATATTGTACGAAGATCTTTATCGGTCAAACTGCATAACAATATGCGTTGTTCCCTTTATCATTGGTATGTTACTTTCCTGAGATTTGATCGTCGGTATCTCAATACCTAGTTCAATCTCGTTACCAGCAAGTCTTTTTACTCGTTTCGTAATGCATCATCCCGCAACTAACTCATTAGTCACATTGCTGGCAAGGCTTACATTGATGTGCATTACCGAGAGGGCCCAGAGATACCTCTCCGACAATCGGAGTGACAAATCCTAATCTCGATCTATGCCAACTCAACAAACACCATCGGAGACACCTGTAGAGCACCTTTATAACCACCCAGTTACATTGTGACGTTTGGTAGCACATAAAGTGTTCCTCCGGTATTCGGAAGTTGCATGATCTCATAGTCATAGGAAGATGTATAAGTTATGGAGAAAGCAATAGCAACAAACTAAACGATCATCGTGCTAAGCCAACAGAATGGGTCAAGTCAATCACATCATTCTGTAATGATGTGATCCCATTAATCAAATGACAACTCATGTCTATGGCTAGGAAACTTAACCATCTTTGATTCAACGAGCTAGTCAAGTAGAGGCATACTAGTGACATTCTGTTTGTCTATGTATTCACACATGTACTAAGTTTCCGGTTAATAAAATTCTAGCATGAATAATAAACATTTATCATGATATAAGGAAATATAAATAACAACTTTATTATTGCCTCTAGGGCATATTTCCTTCAGTCTCCCACTTGCACTAGAGTCAATAATCTAGACTACACAGTAATGATTCTAACACCCATGGAGTCTTGGTGTTGATCATGTTTTTCTCGTGAGAGAGGCTTAGTCAACGGGTATGCAACATTCAGATCCGTATGTATCTTGCAAATCTCTATGTCTCCCTCCTTGACTTGATCACAGATGGAATTGAAGCGTCTCTTGATGTGCTTGGTTCTCTTGTGAAATCTGGATTCTTTTGCCAAGGCAATTGCGCCAGTATTGTCACAAAAGATTTTCATTGGACCCGATGCACTAGGTATGACACCTAGATCGGATATGAACTCCTTCATCCAGACTCCTTCGTTTGCTGCTTCCGAAGCAACTATGTACTCCGCTTCACACGTGGATCCCACCACGATGCATTGTTTAGAACTGCACCAACTGACAGCTCCACCGTTTAATATAAATACGTATCCGGTTTGTGACTTAAAGTCATCCGGATCAGTGTCAAAGCTTGCATCGACGTAACCATTTACGACGAGCTCTTTGTCACCTCCATAAACGAGAAACATATCCTTAGTCCTTTTCAGGTACTTCAGGATGTTCTTGACCGCTGTCTAGTGATCCACTCCTAGATTACTTTGGTACCTCCCTGCTAAACTGATAGCAGGGTACACATCAGGTCTGGTACACATCATTGCATACATGATAGAGCCTATGGCTGAAGCATAGGGAACACCTTTCATTTTCTCTCTATCTTCTGCAGTGGTCGGGCATTGAGTCTAACTCAACTTCACACCTTGTAACACATGCAAGAACCCTGTCTTTGCTTGATCCATTTTGAACTTCTTCAAAAATTTATCAAGGTATGTGCTTTGTGAAAGTCCAATTAAGCGTATTGTTATATCTCTATAGATCTTGATGCCCAATATATAAGCAGCTTCATCGAGGTCTTTTTCATTGAAAAATTCTTATTCAAGTGTCCTTTTATGCTATTCAGAAATTCAGTATCATTTCCGATCAACAATATGTCATCTACATATAATATCAGAAATGCTACAGATCTCCCACTCACTTTCTTGTAAATACAGACTTCTCCAAAAGTCTGTATAAAACCATATGCTTTGATCACACTATCAAAGCATATATTCCAACTCCGAGAGGCTTGCACCAGTCCATAAATGGATCACAGGAGCTTGCACACTTTGTTAGCACCTTTTGGATCGACAAAACCTTCTGGTTGCATCATATACAACTCTTCTTTAAGATATCCATTAAGGAATGCAGTTTTGACATCGATTTGCCAAATTTCATAATCATAAAATGCGGCAATTGCTAACATGATTCGGACGGACTTAAGCATCGCTACGGGTGTGAAAGTCTCATCGTAGTCAACTCCTTGAACTTGTCGAAAACCTTTTGCAACAAGTCGAGCTTTGTAGATAGTAATATTACCGTCAGCGTCAGTCTTGTTCTTGAAGATCCATTTATTCTCTATGGCCCGTCGATCATCGGGAAAGTCAACCAAAGTCCACACTTTGTTCTCATACATGGATCCCATCTTAGATTTCATGGCCTCTAGCCATTTTGCGGAATCTGGGCTCATCATCGCTTCCTCATAGTTCGTAGGTTCGTTATGGTCAAGTAACATGACTTCCAGAACAGGATTACCGTACCACTCTGGTGCGGATCTTACTCTGGTTGACCTACGAGGTTCGGTAGTAACTTGATCAGAAGTTTCATGATCATCATGATTAGCTTCCTCACTTACTTGCGTAGGAATCATTGGAACTGATGTCTGTGATGAACTATTTTCCAATAAGGGAGCAGGTACAGTCACCTCATCAAGTTCTACTTTCCTCCCACTCACTTCTTTCGAGAGAAACTCCTTCTCTAGAAAGAATCCATTCTGAGCAATGATTATCTTGCCTTCGGATCTATGATAGAAAGTGTACCCAACAGTCTCCTTTGGGTATCCTATGAAGACACATTTCTCTGATTTGGGTTCGAGCTTATCAGGTTGAAGCTTCTTCACATAAGCATCGTAGCCCCAAACTTTAAGAAACAGCAACTTGGGTTTCTTGCCAAACCACAGTTCATAAGGTGTCGTCTCAATGGATTTAGATGGTGCCCTATTTAACGTGAATGCAGCCGTCTATAAAGCATAGCCCCAAAACGATAGCGGTAAATCAGTGAGAGACATCATAGATCACACCATATCTAATAAAGTGCGGTTACGATGTTTGGACACACCATTATGTTGTGGTGTTCCTGGTGGCGTGAGTTGCGAAACTATTCCGCATTATTTCAAATGAAGTCCAAACTCACAACTCAAATATTCACCTCCACGATCAGATCGCAAAAACTTGATTTTCTTGTTACGATGATTTTCCACTTCACTCTGAAATTCTTTGAACTTTTCAAATGTCTCAGACTTATGTTTCATTAAGTAGATATACCCATATCTGCTCAAATCAACTATGAAGGTGAGAAAATAACGATATCCGCCATGAGCTTCAATGTTCATTGGACCACATACATCAGTATGTATGATTTCCAATAACTCTGTTGCTTGCTCCATTGTTCCGGAGAACGGAGTTTTAGTCATCTTGACCATGAGGCATGGTTCACAAGTACCAAGTGATTCATAATCAAGTGATTCCAGAAGTCCATTAGAATGGAGTTTCTTCATGCGCTTTACACCAATATGACCTAAACGGCAGTGCCACAAATAAGTTGCACTATCATTATCAACTCTGCATCTTTTGGCTTCAATACTATGAACATGTGTATCACTACTATCAAGATTTAGTAAAAATAGACCACTCATCAAGGGTGCATGACCATAAAAGATATTACTCATATAAATAGAACAACCATTATTCTTTGATTTAAATGAATAACCGTCTCGCATCAAACAAGACCCAGATATAATGTTCATGCTCAACGCTGGCACCAAATAACAATTATTTAGGTCTAAAACTAATCCCAAAGGTAGATGTAGACGTAGCGTGCGGACCCTACGGGTTCGAGAACTATGTAGACATGACCGAGACTCATCTCCGGTCAATAACCAATAGCGGAACCTAGATGCTCATATAGGTTCCTACAAATTCTACGAAGATCTTTATCGGTCAAACCGCATAACAACATACGTTGTTCCCTTTGTCATCGGTATGTAACTTGCCCGAGATTCGGTCGTCGGTATCTCAATACCTAGTTCAATATCGTTACCAGCAAGTCTCTTTACTCGTTTCGTAATGCTACATCCCGTAACTAATTCATTAGTTACATTGCTTGCAAGGCTTATAGTGATGTGCATTACCGAGAGGGCCCAGAGATACCTCTCCAATACTCAGAGTGACAAATCCTAATCTCGATCTATTCCAACTCAACAAACACCATCGGAGACACCTGTAGAGCACCTTTATAATCACCCAATTATGTTGTGACGTTTGGTAGCACACTAAGTGTTCCTCCGGTATTCGGGAGTTGCATAATCTCATAGTCATAGGAACATGTATAAGTCATGAAGAAAGCAATAGCAGTAAACTAAACGATCATCGCACTAAACTAACGGATGGGTCAAGTCAATCACATCATTCTCTAATGATGTGATCCCGTTCATCAACTGACAACTCTTTGTCCATGGCTAGGAAACTTAACCATCTTTGATTAATGAGCTAGTCAAGTAGAGGCATACTAGTGACACTCTGTTTGTCTATGTATTCACACATGTACTAAGATTTCAGTTAGTACAATTCTAGCATGAATAATAAACATTTATCACGATATAAGGAAATATAAATAACAAATTTATTATTGCCTCTAGGGCATATTTCCTACAACATGACCTCTAGAACAGGATTACCGTACCACTCTCGTGCGGATCGTACTCTGGTTGACCTACGAGGTTCGGTAGTAACTTGATTCGAAGTTTCATGATCATCATCATTAGCTTCCTCACTAATTGGTGTAGGAATCACTGGAACTAATTTCTGTGATGAACTACTTTACAATTCAGGAGAAGGTACAATTACATCATCAAGTTCCACTTTCCTCCCACTCACTTCTTTCGAGAGAAACTCCTTCTCTAGAAAGGATCCATTCTTAGCAACAAATATCTTACCTTCGGATCTGTGATAGAAGGTGTACCCAAAAGTCTCCTTTGGGTATCCTATGAAGACTCATTTCTCCGATTTGGGTTCGAGCTTATCAGGTTGAAGCTTTTTCACATAAGCATCGCAGCCCCAAACTTTAAGAAACTATAGCTTGGGTTTCTTGCCAAACCACAGTTCATATGGTGTCATCTCAACGGATTTAGATGGTGCCCTATTTAACGTGAATGCAACCGTCTCTAAAGCATAACCCCAAAATGATAGCGCTAAATCAGTAGGAGACATCATAGATCACACCATATCCAATAAAGAACGATTATGACGTTCGGACACACCATTACGCTGTGGTGTTCCAGGTGGCGTGAGTTGCGAAACTATTCCACATTGTTTCAAGTGAAGACCAAACTCATAACTCAAATATTCACCTCGATGATCAGATCATAGAAAGTTTATTTTCTTGTTACGATGGTTTTCCACTTCACTCTAAAATTCTTTGAACTTTGCAAATGTTTCAGACTTATGTTTCATGAAGTAGACATACCCATATCTGCTCAAATCATCTATGAAGGTTAGAAAATAACGATACCTGCCGCGAGCCTCAACACTCATCAGACCACGTACATCAGTATGTATTGTTTCCAATAAGTCAGTTGCTCGCTCCATTGTTTCGGAGAACGGAGCCTTAGTCATCTTGCCCATGAGGCATGGTTCGCAAGCGTCAAGTGATTCATAATTAAGTGATTCCAAAAGCCCATCGGCGTGGAGTTTCTTCATGTGCTTTACACCAATATGACCTAAATGGCAGTGCCACAAATAAGTTGCACTATCATTATTAACTTTGCATCTTTTGGCTTCAATATTATGAATATGTGTATCGCTACAATTGAGATTCAACAAAAATAGACCATTCATCAAGGGTGCATGACCATAAAAGATATTACTCATATAAATAGAACAACCACTAATCTCTAATTTAAATGAATAACCGTCTCGCATTAAACAAGATCTAGATATAATGTTCATGCTCAACGCTGACACCAAATAGCAATTATTTAGGTCTAAAACTAATCCCAATGGTAGATGTAGAGGTAGCGTTCCGACGATGGTCACATCGACTTTGGAACCATTTCCGACGTGCATCGTCACCTCGTCCTTAGCCAATCTTCACTTAATTCGTAGCCCTTGTTTTGAGTTGCAAATATGAGCAACGGAACCAGTATCAAATACCCAGGCGCTACTACGAGCATTAGTAAGGTACACATCAATAACATGTATATCAAATATACCTTTCACTTTGCCATCCTTCGTATCTACAAAATACTTGGGGCAGTTCCTCTTCCAGTGACCAGTCCATTTGCAGTAGAAGCACTCAGTCTCAGGCTTAGGTCTAGACTTGGATTTCTTCCCTTGAGCAGCAACTAGCTTGCTGTTCTTCTTGAAGTTCCCCTTATTCCCTTTGCCATTTTCTTGAAACTAGTGGTCTTGTTCACCATCAACACTTGATGATCCTTCTTGATTTCTACCTTTGCAGCCTTTAGCATCGCGAAGAGCTTGGGAATTGTCTTTTCCATCCCTTGCATATTATAGTTCATCACAAAGCATTTATAGCTTGGTGGCAGTGATTGAAGAACTCTGTCAATGACACTATCATCAGGAAGATTAACTCCTAGCTGAGTCAAGTGGTTGTGGTACCCAGACATTCTGAGTATATGTTCACTGAGAACTATTCTCCTCCATTTTGTAGTTGTAGAACTTATTGGAGACTTCATATCTCTCAATCCGGGCATTTGCTTGAAATATTAACTCCAACCCCTAGAACATCTCATATGCTCCATGGCGTTCAAAACATTGTTGAAGTCCCGATTCTAAGCCGTAAAGCATGGCACATTGAACTATCAAGTAGTCATCAGCTTTGCTCTGCCAGGTGTTCATAACATCTGGCGTTGCTCCTGCAGCGGGTTTGTCACCTAGCGGTGCTTCTAGGACGTAATTCTTCTGTGCAGCAATGAGGATAATCCTCAAGTTATGGACCCACTCCGTGTAGTTTCTACCATCATCTTTCAACTTAGCTTTCTCTAGGAATACATTAAAATTCGACGGAACAACAACACGGGCCATCTATCTATAACAACATAGACATGCAAAATACTATCAGGTACTAAGTTCATGATAAATTAAAGTTCAATTAATCAAATTACTTAAGAACTCCCACTTAGATAGATATCTCTCTAATCATCTAAGTGATCACGTGATCCATATCAACTAAACCATGTCCGATCATCACATGAGATGGAGTAGTTTTCAATGGTGAACATCACTATGTTGATCATATCTACTATATGATTCATGCTCGACCTTTCGGTCTCAGTGTTCCGAGGCCATATCTATATATGCTAGGCTCTTCAAGTTTAACCCGAGTATTTTGCGTGTGCAAAACTGGCTTGCACCCGTTGTATGTGAACGTAGAGCTTATCACACCCGATCATCACGTGGTGTCTCAACACGGCGAACTATAGCAACGGTGCATACTCAGGGAGAACACTTATACCTTGAAATTTAGTGAGAGATCGTCTTATAATGCCACCACCGAACTAAGCAAAATAAGATGCATAAAGGATAAACATCACATGCAATCAATATAAGTGATATGATATGGCCATCATCATCTTGTGCCTTTGATCTCCATCTCCAAAGCACCGTCATGATTACCATCATCACCGGCTTGACACTTTGATCTCCATCGAAGCATCATTGTTGTCACACCAACTATTTCTTCTACGACTACCGCTACCGCTTAGAGATAAAGTAAAGCAATTACATGGAGATTGCATTTCATACAATAAAGCGACAACCATTTGGCTCCCGCTAGTTGCCGATAACTCCGTTAAAAAACATGATCATCTCATACAATAAAATTTGGCATCATGTCTTGACCATATCACATCACAACATGCCCTGCAAAAATAAGTTAGACGCCCTCTACTTTGTTGTTGGAAGTTTTACGTGGTTGATACGGGCTGACCAAGAACCGTTCTTACCTACGCATCAAAAACCACAACACGATATAGTGATTGCTTTTTGATCTTCAGAAAGAACCCTATTCATTGAATCCGATTCAACTAAAGCTGGAGAAACAGACAACCACTAGCCACCTATGTGCGAAGCACGTCGGTGGAACCAGTCTCGTGTAAGCATACGCGTAATGTCGGTCTGGGCCGCTTCATCTAACAATACCGCCGAATCAAGAATCAACTAGTGACGGCAAGAAATATGTATATACCCACGCCCACAACTCCTTTGTGTTCTACTCGTGCACATAACATCTACGCATAAACCTGGCTCGGATGCCACTGTTGGGGAACGCAGTAATGCCAAAAATTTCCTACGCACACGCAAGATCATGGTGATGCACAACAGCGAGAGGGTGGAGTGTTATCTACATACCCTCGTGGACCATAAGCGGAAGCGTTATGACAACACGGTTGATGTAGTCGTACGTCTTCACGATAGACCGATCCTATTACCGAAAGTACGGCACCTCCGCGATCTGCACATGTTCAGCTCGGTGACGTCCCATGAACTCATGGTCCAGCAGATTGTCAAGGGAGAGCTTCATCAGCACGACAGCGTGATGACGGTGATGATGATGCTACCGGAACAGGGCTTCGCCTAAGCACCACTATGATATGACCGAGGTGGATTATGGTGGAGGGTGGCACCGCACATGGCTAGAAACAATCAACTTGTGTGTTCTAGGGTGCCCCTGCCCCTGTATATAAAGGAACAAGGGGGGAGGCTAGCCGGCCTTGGGCGCGCCAAGGAGAGGGAGCAGTCCTCCTCCTAGTAGGAGTACGACACCCCCTTTCCTAGTCCAACTAGCTAGGAAGAAGGAGGGGGAAGGAAAGAGAGGGAGAGAGGGAGGGAAAGAGGGGGCACCGCCCCCTCCTTGTCCAATTCGGACTCCCAAGGGGGGGGCGAACAGCCCTATGGCCCATCCTCTCTCTCTCACAAGGCCCATGTTGGCCCATTAGTTCCCCCGGGGGTTCCGATAACCCCCCGACACTCCGATAATTATCCGGTGACCCCCGGAACTCATCCGGTGTCCGAATATAGTCATCCAATATATCAATCTTTATGTCGCGACCATTTCGAGACTCCTCGTCATGTCCGTGATCACATCCGGGACTCCGAACTACCATAGGTACATCAAAACACATAAACTCATAATACCGATCGTCATTGAACGTTAAGCGTGCGGACCCTACGGGTTCGAGAACTATGTAGACATGACCGAGACACGTCTCCGGTCAATAACCAATAGCGGAACCTGGATGTTCATATTGGCTCCCACATATTCTATGAAGATCTTTATCGGTTAAACCGCATAACCATATACGTTGTTCCCTTTGTCATTGGTATGCTACTTGCCCGAGATTCAATCGTCGGTATCTCAATACCTAGTTCAATCTTGTTACCAGCAAGTCTCTTTACTCGTTCCGTAATGCGTCATCCCGCAACTAACTCATTAGTCACATTGCTTGCAAGGTTTATATCGATGTGCATTACCAAGAGGGCCCACAGATACCTCTCCGACAATTGGAGTGAAAAATCCTAATCTCGATCTATGCCAACTCAACAAACACCATCGGAGACACATGTAGAGCACCTTTATAATCACCCAGTTACGTTGTGAAGTTTGGTAGCACACAAAGTGTTCCTCCAGTATTCGGGAGTTGCATGATCTCATAGTCATAGGAGCATGTATACGTTATGGAGAAAGCAATAGCAACAAACTAAACGAACATCTTGCTAAGCTAACGGAATGGGTCAAGTCAATCACATCATTCTCTAATGATGTGATCCCATTAATCAAATGACAACTCATGTCTATGGCTAGGAAACTTAACCATCTTTGATTCAACGAGCTAGTCAAGTAGAGGCATACTAGTGACACTCTGTTTGTCTATATATTCATACATGTACTAAGTTTCCGGTTAATACAATTCTAGCATGAATAATAAACATTTATCATGATATAAGGAAATATAAATAACAACTTTATTATTGCCTCTAGGGCATATTTCCTTCATTTGGTCCAAGAAAAATCATCGCAAAAGTTTTATTCCGTTTGGTATTCCTTTTCTGCAAACATCTAAAACAAGGAAAAAGCAGAAACTGGCACTAGGCTCTAGGTTAATAGGTTAGTCCCAAAAATCATATAAGATAGCATATTAATGCATATAAAACATCCAAAATAGATAATATAATAGCATGGAACAGTAAAAATTTATAGATACGCTGGAGACGTATCAAGCATCCCCAAGCTTAATTCCTGCTCATCCCCGAGTAGGTAAATGATAAAAATGGAATTTTTGATGTGGAATGCTACCTAACATATTTATCCATGTAATTCTATTTATTGTGGCATGAATGTTCAGATCTGTAAGGTTCAAAACAAAAGTTTAATATTGACATAAAAACAATAATACTTCAAGCATACTAACAAATAATTATGTCTTCTCGAAATAAGATGGCCAAAGAAAGCTTATCCCTACAAAATTATATAGTCCGGCTATGCTCCATCTTCATCACACAAAATATTTAAACCATGCACAACCCCGATGACAAGCGAAGCAATTGTTTCATACTTTTGACGTTCTCAAACTTTTTCAACTTTCACGCAATACATGAGCATGAGCCATGGACATAGCACTAGGTGGAATAGACGGTGGTTGCGGAGAAGACAAAAATAAGGAGATAGTCTCACATCAACTAGGCGTATCAACGGGCTATGGAGATGCCCATTAATAGATATCAATGTGAGTGAGTAGGGATTGCCATGCAACAGATGCACTAGAGCTATAAGTTTATGAAAGCTCAAAAAAGAAAACTAAGTGGGTGTGCATCCAACTCGCTTGCTCACGAAGACCTAGGGCATTTTGAGGAAGCCCATCATTGGAATATACAAGCCAAGTTCTATAATGAAAGTTCCCACTAGTATATGAAAGTGATATCATAGAAGACTCCCTATCATGAAGATCATGGTGCTACTTTGAAGCACAAGTGTGGTAAAAGGATAGTAACATTGCCCCTTCTCTCTTTTCTCTCATTTTTTTATTTGGGCCTTCTCTCATTTTTTTGGCCTCTTTTTTTCGTATGGAGTCTCATTCGACTTGTGGGGGAATCATAGTCTCCATGACCCTTTCCTCACATGGGACAATGTTCTAATAATGAAGATCATCACACTTTTATTTACTTACAACTCAAAGAGTACAACTCGATACTTAGAACAAAATATGACTCTATGTGAATGCCTCCGGCGGTGTACTGGGATGTGGAATGAATCAAGAGTGACATGTATGAAAAATGATGAACGGTGGCTTTGCCACAAATACGATGTCAACTACATGATCATGCAAAGCAATATGACAATGATGGAGCTTGTCATAATAAACGAAATGGTGGAAAGTTGCATGACAATATATCTTGGAATGGCAATGGAAATGCCATAATAGGTAGGTATGGTGGCTGTTTTGAGGAAGGTATATGGTGGGTTTATGGTACCGGTGAAAGTTGCGCGGTACTAGAGAGGCTAGCAATGGCGAAAAGGTGAGAGTGCGTATAATCCGTGGACTCAACATTAGTCATAAAGAACTCACATACTTATTGCAAAAATCTATTAGTCATCGAAACAAGTCCTACGCGCATGCTCCTAGGGGGATATATTGGTAGGAAAAGACCATCGCTCATCCCCGACCGCCACTCATAAGGAAGACAATCAATAAATAAATCATGATCCGACTTCATCACATAATAGTTCACCATACGTGCATGCTATGGGACTCACAAATTTTAACACAAGTATTTCTAAAATTCACAACTACTTACTAACATGACTCTAATATCACCATCTCCATATCTCAAAACAATCATAAGGAATCAAACTTCTCATAGTATTCAATGCACTTTATATGAAAGTTTTTATTATATCCCTCTTGGATGCCTATCATATTAGGACTAATTTTATAACCAAACCAAATTACCATGCTGTTATAAATACTCTCAAAATAATATAAGTGAAGTACGAGAGTTCAACAATTTCTATAAAATAAAACCACCGCTGTGCTCTAAAAAGATATAAGTGAAGCACTAGAGCAAAATTGCCTAGCTCAAAAGATATAAGTGAAGTACATAGAGTATTCTAATAAATCATGATTCATGCGTGTCTCTCCCAAAATGTGTGTACAACAAGGATGATTGTGGGAAACTAAAAAGAAAATACTCAAATCAAACAAGACGCTCCAAGCAAAACAAATCTCATGTGGTGAATAAAAATATAGCCTCAAGTAAAGTTACCGATAAACGAAGACGAAAGAGGGGATGCCTTCCCGGGGCATCCCCAAGCTTAGGCTTTTTGACATCCTTGAATATTACCTTGGGGTGCCTTGGGAATCCCCAATCATAGGATATTGCAACTCCTTATTCCATAGTCCATCAAATCCTTACCCAAAACTTGAAAACTTCACAACACAAAACTCCAACAGAAAATCTCATAGCTCCGTTAGTATAAGAAAATAAATCACCACTTTTGGTACTGTTGTGAACTCATTATTTATTTATACTTGTGTAATATATAATGTATTCCAACTTTTCCATGGTTCATACCCCCCGATACTAGCCATAGATGCATCAAAATAAGCAAACAACACGCAAAAAACAGAATCTGTCAAAAACAGAACAGTCTGTAGCAATCTAGATATTTCCAATACTTGTGTAACTCCAAAAGTCCTAAGAAATTAGGAAGTCCTAGAAAATTTGTATACTAATCCTCTGCAAAAAGAATCATTATTTTATTGCGCTTATGTTAAAAATGAAAACTAATCTCCTGGCGCAAAAGTTTCTGTTTTTCAGCAGGACCAAATCAACTATCATCGTAAGCTATCCCAAAGGTCTTACTTGGCACAAACACTAAATAAAACATAAAACCACATCTAATGAGAGGCTAGAAGAAATATTTATTGCAAAACAGGACCTAAAAATCAAGAACAAAAATAAAATCGGGTTGCGTCCCAACAAGCACTATTTTTTAACGCCCCTAGCTAGGCATAAAAATACGAATTGATCTAAGTATTGTTATCTTTGGCATGCAATTCATAAGTGGCTATCATAATTGATTCATAAGGCAATTTAATTTTATTTCTAGGGAAGTGTTCCATGCCTTTCCTTAACGGAAATTGAAATCTAACGTTTCCTTCTTTCATATCAATAATTACACCAATCGTTCTAAGGAAAGGTCTACCAAAAATAATAGGATGTCGGAGTAAATGACCACGGGTAGCCTCATCAGCTCCCCATGGTATTTCAAGACATCGGGGCCAACTGCACCCCTCACACTTCCCGGACGAACAACTACTTTCTTGAGCTGCTGGACCAAGCGGCCGGCTGCTAGAAGGCGGCAGAAACCCAGAAGGCGGCTACGGGGCGGCCGGATTCCAGCAGGCGGCTCCTCGTGCCCTCAAAGTTTGCACCCACATAACTACGACGAGACGGGGCGTGGCTACAGAGCAACCTGCCACCCCCGAATCCCGAGCTGAGCATGGCTACAGTACGGGCGTACCCGGCGGACGCCCCCACCCGGCAGGATACTGTAGCCACGCTGCCCATGACATCACCTACTACCTAGGGAGCTATGCTCCCACGATGGCCTGTCGGTACGGCCCGCAGGGGGCGGGCCCTACCTATCAGCGAGCCCCAGAAGGCGGCAAAACCCCAATAGGCGGCAACGGGGGCGGGCCGCCTCCCAGCAGGCGGCCCCCTCCCCCCTCAAAGTCTGTGCGTCATTAACGAGAGGAGACGGGGAATGGCTACAGTGAACGCCCACCAGGCGGCGATACTGTAGCCATGCTTCCCCCGATAAAGCATCCATCAACAGTAGTAAGGCTACAATGCGGAGTGATCAATTAGACCCGCAAGCGGCGGGCACGGCCTGTCGGCCGAGTACACGACAACCGGCGGGACCCACCAAGCGGCGAGCCCCAGCAGCCGGCGGAGAAGTCGGCGTCTAGAGAGACTGACGGCCAGGTCCTACACTCGACCGGATTACCATTGTACCCCTGGGGGGTAGGCTTATATAAACCCCCCAGGCCACCCATGCAAAGGGACCTTAGTAGACACACACATAGAGAGGGGAAGTAGGGCTAGCGTTGTTCTTCTTCCTGCTCTAGCTAAACAGCTCAAGGAGCAATCTTGTAGCTACCATTGTTGAGATAGTGATCATGCGAAGGCCCCACAGAGCAGGACTAGAGGTGTTATCTCCTAGGAGAGCCCTGAACCCGGGTAAGATTCATAGGCATATGCGATCTCGCTCACTCCCGCTTCTAGAGCCCGGCGACGTACTCTTGTCCCTCTCCATGATTAGCCATCCCTTGGCATATGTCGCTCCACAACCCCGACATTTGGCGCCCACTGTGGAGCAAGGTGCACTGTCGTCCGGAAAGACGTTCTGGACGTGAATCCTTTTCCTTCCCAGCAAACGCAGCCAACTCGGCACACTGGATGGCGTCTGCGTCGACACGCTATGCGGCATAGAAGCCGCTTGCACCGCGAGCACTCGCCGACCTTGTTGGCGGGATCCATCTCTCCGATGAGCCTGCGCCCAACGTGGGAGAAGCCTGCTCTAAAAGTTGCCTCGTCGACCTCCTTGGCAAGATTGACATCGCCAACGAGCCCGCCTTCGACATAGAGTCCGTTGGCTCCACCGACCTGATGCTCGTCAACTTCGACGTGGCATCTCCCGATTCCTTCCCTGCCAACGTGGTGATCATCGATGACCCGCTCCCTCCTGCGATCAGAGACGCCAGCAATAGCACCAGCACCATCATGGAGGTGCTGGCCATCAGCCACGATGGAGCCTCCGATGGGGCTGCTCGCGACCCGCTACAGGCGGCAGTGCGGGGCTTATCCGCACCCGTTGTGAAGAACACAGACGGAGCGATGTTGGAGGCTTTCCACGTCTCGCTCCTCGAAAGAGCCCAGAAGCTGGCGGCCATGAGGCGCCTCAGCGAAGCCTACCAACGCGAGATCGACCGTGCCGTCTGCGGCATGCCGGCTACTGGCGAGCCAAGCCGGCTGGGCACCGTTCGGCAGCGTGGCACGGCCGTCTCCAGCATGCTGGGAGCCGACCGCCCCATGTACGCCGCGCCTTTGGAGATTCTGCGTGCTGCCCAGGCGGCAGCAGGCGAACTGGACCACCTAGAGGGTGACGAGCGATGCTGCATGACGGAGCACGTCCAGCAGCTCCGCGACGCGGCTGCACAACAAGAAGCTGGCCGCCGCATGGCGGAACCTGGCCTGCACACCGAGACCCCCCCGCCGCAAACACAATACGACATCCCGGATGCCAACAGGCGGCACCCGCGACCGAAGAGACCCAGAGCCGGCTGTCAGCCGCAGTCGGACACGCATCACCATCGAGCGTGGCCAAGACAGCCGCCCTCGAGCAGTCGAACAGCGGGGCGATCATCCGCCTCCCCCACGCAGGGAGAGGTACGTCTCCCCACCGGCTATTGAGCACCCGACTCTCAGAGACCGGCTAGGCCCCCGTGAAGGAGTCAGAGAAAATGATGCCTGCCATCGTATCGACCGACTAGCTCGATCCCTGGCGGTAGAAGAAGAAGACGCGATCGGCCCGCCTTGTTTTGGCCCCCGCATTCGCGACGAGCCCTTTCCCAAAGGGTTCTCGCTCCCCCGAGATACGCCCAAGTACAACGGCTCTGTGAAGCCGGAGGATTGGCTGGTTGACTACTCCACTGCCGTCAACATAGCAAACGGCAATAAGCGCGTTGCCGTGAAGTACGTTCCGGTCATGCTCCAGGGCACGACCTGGATGTGGCTGAATAACCTCAAGCCCTATAGCATCAACAGCTGGCTGGACTTCACTGAAGTCTTCATTCGCAACTTCACCAGCACCTACAAGCGGCCGCCCAAGCCTCGCCAGCTCTCTCTGTGCGTCCAAGGCCCGACCGAGTCCACCCGCGAGTACCTGACGCGGTGGGACGAACTGCACAACTCCCACGAAGGGGTGCACGAGGTGCAAGCCATAGAATACTTCATTGCCAGGTGCCGAGAGGGCACCCTACCCAAGCATCGATTCCTTTGCGATGAGCCGGCTACACTCGATGAATTGCTGATCATAGCAGACAAGTATGCCACTGCCGACTCCTCCATGAAGTCGGAGCTCCGAGTGGACGCATCTGGGAAAGTGCTCCTTCTGGCTCCTCAAACGCCGGCTGGTGATAACAGTCGGCGACAACAATAGAATGACAACAAGCACAAGGCCCCTACTCCGGCTTCCACCAGCCGGCAAGTGGCAACAGTTGAAGACCAGCAGTCGGAGGGTCAACCCGGCCCCAAGCATCAGAAGGGCGACAAGCATGCTTGGTTGCCCACCTTCTCCTATGAGCAAACCATCGATGCTCCTTGCAAGTTCCATAGTTGCGCGAAGCCATCCAACCACACCACCCAGAAGTGCCACTGGCTCACCCGAATTGCCAAGGGTGAAGGACTACCGCCTCCACCTGCCGGCCAGCCGGCCCCGCCTCCTCCGCAGCCGATGGCCCGCCCTGTTGCCGCCATCCAAGATGAGTTCCTAAGAACATGGAGCCTACGTCGTCTTCACCAGTGTGGCCAACGACATGCACATCCGGCGTCAACATCACCGAGAGGTGAATGCTGTCACTTCTGAAGACCCGGGGTTCGTGTACTGGTCTGAGAAGCCCATCAGCTGGAGCCGTGCAGACCACCCGGAGGTGATGCCTTCTCCTAGTTCCTATCCCTTGGTGCTGGATGCCACCTTTTCAATAGATAAGCGAGCTGCTCATTTCTCCCAAGTTCTGATAGACGACGGTAGCAGCATCAACATCCTCTACCGCGACACCATGGAGAAACTGCACATCAAAGAGAGACAACTCCAGCCCAGTCGGTCTATCTTCCATGGCATTGTACCTGGCCTTTCCTGCTCACTAATCAGCAAGATCAAGATAGATGTCCTCTTTGGAGACAAAGATCACTTCCGCCGCAAGCCAATTTGGTTTGAGGCGGTCGACCTGGAGATCCCTTACCACGCGCTCCTAGGCCGACCAGCTCTAGCCAAGTTCATGGCGGTGCCGCACTATGCCTACCTCAAGATGAAGATGCCGGGTACCAAGGGCATTATCACTATAGCCGGTGACTACAAGAAGTCGGCCGCCTGTGCTACTGCTAGCAGCCGGCTGGCCGAGTCCCTCGTGATTGCTGCCAAGAAGAAGCTCCTTGACTGGGTTGTGGACATGGCCAGCAAGCAGTCGGACTTGTCACTAGAAACAAAGAAGATCCCCTTGGACCCCGACCACCTAGAGAGGCACGCTATCGTGGGGACTGTCGGATGTGGGGTTCCAGAAAACCCTTAAGGTCCGAACACTGGGGTGCACGCGGAGTCTTTCCCTCCTACCAATCTACGCCCTAGCTCACTACACTATGAAAAAAATACACTTTCGTGATGATACGTGTTTGTCACAGTAGGTCACTTTTTTTGTCATGCATGTACATCCATGACAAATTTATGACAGAATCAAGATAGTCATACCTGTGCTGTCGTAGAAGTGTTCCATGACATTACCAAAATTATCATCACGGAAGTGTCCACTTCCATGACGATAAATCGCGCGTCACAGAAGTGCTTTCGTCAAGGGTGACCGACACGTGGCATCCACCATAACGGAACGCCGTTAAGCTATCGGGTCGGGTTTTGGATCCGATAACCCATTAACAGCCTCGACCAATGGGGATTTTCCATGTGTAAAATCATCATTGGCTGGAGCAAACACGTGTCGGCTCATCGTTGGGACAGATGTCAACCACTCATTGGACGGAAGGCGCCTATGATACGTCAACACATGGCACGGCCCAACAGAGGCCCATTTCTGTGAAAAGGCCGGCCCATTTGACTTGGTCAAAAGCTGGCAGGACGGCCCATGGAAAGCCTGTTAATGGCCTGTTCGAATATAGCCCATTTACAGCCCGCTAACCCAAGGCCCGTTACGCCCTATCCGAATTAGGGCCAGTAGCGTCATCTGGGCCATCCAATATGATTCCAGCCCGTTTTCACTTCTGGCCCATGACGTCTTTCGGCCCATATGAGGCCCTATGTAACTCTTGGCCTACTAACGGCCCGTGGTGAAACTGGCCCGTAATGAACAGTGTATCACTTTACACCCATTAATGGCCCGTGGTGAAACTTGCCCGTAATGAAAAGTGTATCACTTTATACCCATTAATGGCCCGTTATTCCGTTGGGCCGTTTCCAGCCCATGTTATCTTTCGGCCTTCTCAGAGCCCATTTATTCTTGGGTTCATTTCCAACATTCGTTTACTTACGGCCCGTTACTGTAATTTTCTGCTTGTGGGCCAAATTCAGCCCGTGGTTACAGTCGGCCCGTTAATTCGTTGGGCCGTTTTCATAGCGTCATCAAATACGGCCTATTAACGATGGCCCGTTATGGTCGGCACATGAACGGGCGATTCCAACTCTAGCCCGTTTATGGCCATAATGAGGCCTGTTATTGGCCCATGTTTGGCCAATCGATCATACAGCCCGTATAAGGCCCATTGATGATACGGCCCGTAGAAGGCTCATTGTTTCTATGGCCCGTAAAAGGCCTACTGTTTCTACAGCCCGTAGAAGGCCCACTATTTCTACGGCCCGTAGGAGGCCCAGTGTCACTACAGTAAATATTAGCCCATGGTTATTGTGGCCTAGTTTTAAAAAATAGGTTATTGCAGCCACTAGCAAACCGCGGAAAAAGAACTGCACTGACTACAAGCAAACAAATAAACAAAACAAGGAAATAAATAAGCGAGCAACTTATGCTAGGCTATCACGGCTATTACACATATTACATCCACTGGGCATCAAAGTTCGTCACCAGTGCAAATATAGGGAACCCAGCATATAAACGCCGCAGCAAAACAAGTCCAGAACTGAAACCACTTCAGAAGAGCTCAAGAAACAATATCCCGGGTACCCATAATGCTGGCAAGATGCTTAGCAAGCTTATTAACTTTCTCTTATTTGGCGCTTAAATCCTCCAGCGCTTGCTGTTGCACAAGAAAGTACGCATCTGAATTCTGCAGGGACTTCCTCAGTCCTTCGGCTTCTTACCGCAGCACAACTGACTGATGCCTTTCAGCTTGTAGATGAGACTGAAGAAGCCGAAGTGATTCAGGCAGCGATTTGGAAGAGCTTGTGCCAACGGTACTGGCCAGTAACTCGAATACTACATCAATGCGGGACTGTGGGGTTTTCTCACTGTCTACAAGATCGTTTTTATCACCTTTCTTGGAGACTAACAGGGTTGTCTCACTATCTTGAACCTTATCTGCATTACTTTCTCTACCATTGCATAGTGGGGTGCTCTTCTCCAATATTTTGTTTGCATACTACAAGAGAAACAAGTAGACACATCACATGTTTAGCTTGTAGTATATGAAACTCATTTTGGTAAACCGGTTCAGTAGTAAGGTGGACATGATAACAACATGAAACAAACATATATCTATGTACTATGGTCACTGTATTGTCCATATCATTCTAGTTTATGTTCCCTAATCAAGATAGAGACACAGTTCAACTCATATATTTTTAAGACACAACAACATAGACAGAATATAAGTGTGAGAAACTACATAGCATTGGCAGCACTTGTAATGTGCATCACATGAGAACATAACTGTTTATGCAACTTAAACTGAAATCAACATAGAGCAAGTTAGAACAGCAATCTAGTTAAAGAAATAGGTTTAAAACATACCTGTTGCGCCATTGGAGTTTCAATTGGATCCTTCAAATTCGAAAGTAGTTGGTATGAGTAAATACAGTGATGCAACATCAAAGGAGTATGGACCATAGCTACTTAATCTGACCTAAGAACAGTTGCTCTTCTGCTTTAAACGTGGAGTTTGGTTAGCTGTGGTGGTCTTCATGCTTTGGGCACTGGAGTAGCTTTACAAACTGCTCGTGTGGGGGTACTCTGTGGTGGACATGGTGCTTTGTCAACTATAAGTGGGTTACTATCCGCCGGGGTTGCGGTTAGATGGGTTGTAGCTGGTTCTTTGCCCAACGGTGTAAGTGTGCAATCTGGAAGAGTCTCGATTATGTGTGGTGGGGCTAGTTTGTGGGCCAGTACAACCATGGTTCTATCTGCATCAACGGGTAGCACTGTCTTTTGTGAAGAACGGGTTTTGCTCCCTTAGATACTGCCATCACCCCCTCCAATTCAAATGGCTGATAAACAAGAAAAGAAATTGAACGTACATACATTGTATGATAGACAGATGTGGTAATTCACATGTATGTTGTCTAACTAAACAGGATAGCATGACACAATTTCACATATATGATGCCTAACTAAACAGGATAGCATGACACAGTTTCAGATATATGATGGATAACTTAACAGGATATAATGGCATAATTCAACATATGATGAGTACCTAAACAGGATGACATGACAAAACTATATGATGTCTTTCTAAAATAGGTTGGGATGAAATAATTCACATACATGTTGTCTAAGTATACATGATGGCATGATATAATTGACATAATTGATTCATATACTAAGCAACTGGCACTCGCTTGTATGATCTCTAAACTAAGCAGATAGAATTCAATAGTGTGCATATGATGTCTAAACTAAGCAATGCAAGACACCATATGCATCATATGAGAAATATAAATATTGCAACTTAGAGCATGCACCTTAGGTGGGATATAGGACTGGTCATCTATCTCTGAATCCTCCTCTGAGGAGCTCCTTGTAACCATCGAGATATATGCTTCAACAGGTACCATTGCCTGCTCTGAAGACCTTGTTTTCACTCTAGATTTTTCCATAACCGGCTCAAATGGCTGATACACATGAAGAGTAGTTCAATATACACATATTGTCGACAAATGGAATACGTAATGAAAAAAAGATGGCATGCGATAATTCACATATATGATGCCTGGCTCCATGGCGGTGCATAATTCACATATATGATAACTGGCTGAAAAACATGGCATTGCATAATTCACATATCTGATATAGAAAGCAAACATGAGGCATTCACACAAAGCATGTCTAATCTAAGCAGATGGCATGGCAATGCAAGATATGCAAGATATGAGCAATATAACCCAGCCAAGTTAGAGCATGCACCTCGGGGGAAGGGGAATACGACTGGTCATCTCTCTTTGAATCCTCCTCTGAGGAGCTATCTGTAACCAACAAGAAATCTGCATCGACAGGTAGCACTGACTGCTCAGAAGACCTTGTTTTCACTCCAGATTTTCCAATGACCGACTCAAATGGCTGATGCACAGGAAGAGTAGATGAATGTATAAACATTGTTGACAAATGGAATACATTATGGGAAAAAATATGGCACGATACAATTCACATATACGATGATTGGCTAAACAGGATGGCATTGCATGATTCACGTATATGATGCCTGGCTAAAGAAGATGGCATTGCATAATTCCCATATACTCCCTCCGTTCCTAAATAATTGTCTTTTTAGAGATTTCAAATGGACTACCACATACGAATGTATAAAGACATATTTTAGAGTGTAGATTCACTCATTTTGTTCCATATGTAGTCACTTGTTGAAATCTCTAAAAAGACAAATATTTAGGAATGGTGGGAGTATGATATAGAAACCAAACAGGTGGCATTCACACAAAGCAAATCTAAACTAAGCTGATGACATATAAGATGTATAATGTAAGCAATGCAAGGCGCCATATGCATGATATGACCAACATCAGCATGCCAGGTTAGAGCAAACACCTCAGGTGGTAAACAGGCATGGTTGGCTCCTTCTGAATCTCCATCTGAATAGTTATCTTCCTCAAGAATACAATCTGGAAATGCAGGAGGGGGTGCACTTCGCCCACCATGGAGCGGCGTCTGCATGGCATTATATTCGCACACAACAGTCTTCTCTTTTTCTCTACATGTTCAGTACGATTGTGTACAATATCTGACATGCATAATAAAAAAAATAGTTAGATTTTGTAAGGCCTAAGGAGTGCATGCAAAAATCAAGACTGATGGTAGCAAGCGAGTGGATGGATCCGAAACTAATGATACCAGGTAGATTATAGCTTCAGTTTAAAAAGATAGACAATGGATCATCTATTGTTGGTTTCCCACCCAACATGAACCACATAGAAGACCCCAGATGAACCAGATAGTAGACAGATACTATTCGTTGCTGGCTCGATATGAGACCCATGGGCAATTCAAAACTCAAGATTGAATGATAAAGTAGCAGGTAATAATAACCGATGTATAACATAAGCAAACACGAAAGACTGCGACCTCTCTTCCGGAACTGTGTAGTCCTCAGGTTCATCTGTTCAGTCGGTGATGGTAATGCGGTTGGCGTGGCTGCCGGCAACGGGGAAGATGATCTGAGGCGGCGAAAGGAAGTCTGCAGGGGGGATCTCTGCTGCAGTGAATGCTTCTGTCGATGGTGCACCTCAGGTGGGGTGGATGACGGCACGACAGGAGCAGGACATAACACATAGAGTTTTCTTTGACGCCTATTTGAAAATGAAGTAAATCTGTAAGGGCTCCTTAGAATTGGAGGATTCTATAAATGCAGAGACAGGAAAAACACAGGAATATGATAGGAATGCATGTGCAAAACAGAGCATTTGGAAACATAGGATTTCAGTCAACCTGTGTGTTTGGCTCACATGAATTGGAAGAACAGAGGAATGGAGAAACAAAGTGATGCGATGAGTGTACAACCTCTTTGGCATAGCCTTGTGGACCTCAGCATCATTGGGTTGGACGTGGAGGATGGTGATGATGCTGGTGTGACTGTCGGAGGCGGGGAAGAAGATCCGAGGCCTCTGGAAATAGCGCCGAGGGTACTACTCCGCTGTGATGGACGGTTCCGTCGTTGGAGCAGCTCCGCTAAGGTGTACGGCGATGAGGCTGAAGCATGACAAGATAGACAACGTTAATCTGAAGTGGGACCCTAATATCATCTGCAATAGATGATGTAAAATACATCACCAAAAAGTGCTAGATGTAAAACAAATCAGCCGCGCCACGGCCGCTCCGACAGATGCTGTAAGTACTGTTCACTCTGAACTTAATTGAGGAAAATGAACTTCACAGTCGAAACTGAATTTTACTGTCGAAACTGATTGAACTAGTAACAGAGCATTGCAGTAGATGTTTAGGGCATTCAAGCACTAGTAGCAGAGAAGTAGTGATCTAAATCAGCAGATGCTCGAGCAGGGAACACACTAGCAGAGAGCAAGTGGTGCAGTAGCACCGCGAGCGAGTGCTAAAGCAGCAACTCCTACAGCTGCCGGAGGTCGTGTAGCAGCAGTAGCAGCGCAAGCGAGAGCAAGAGCAGAGCGGCGGCACGAACGAAAGCAGGAGCAGTGCAGCAGCGCGACCTACAACAAGAACAGAGCCGCAGCGCGAGCAAGAGCCGGAGCAGCTACAGCTAGTGCCGTTGTGGAAGTCGCCGCCGAGGAAGCAACGACATGGGGAAGAGGCGCCGTGGATGATGTGGCCGGCGATGGCGCCGTCGATGGAGACACGCCATGTCTGCTCGGTATCGAGCACCGGCAGCCCCATGAGATTGAATAAAAGATAAAATGCAGCGGTGAGTGCAGAACCTCCTTGGTTGCGCCGAGTTGGCCTCGACTTCATCGGAGGAATTGGTGAGGGTGCTGCGGTTCTGGTGCGGCAGGTCAAGACGGCGCTGTGGGGATTGAGGTGGCGCGATAGACGAGGCGAACATCGGGGCAGCTCCTTGGAGGTGGAGGACGGGGCGGCTGATCCGGCGGGACGACGAGATCGACAACGGATCCTCGTTCGGTGTGGTGGATGAGGGATGGCGAGCTATTGCGGTGGACGATGTAGTCGGGGAAGAGTCTCCGGCTGGGCAGCGGTCGGGAGGCCGACGGAGGAGCGTGGGGTTTCGCAGGTTTTGGCGGCCTCGGTGTACGAATGGGGGGGGGAGGGGGAGGGGGGAGCCAAGCTTAGGGATGCGCTTGCAAGGTTGTCAGAATTGTGATTTTGAATCGGATCGGAGCTTCGATGGTAGGATCGCAAATCGTAGAATCTTCACTATCAGAATCGTAGAAACGTACATTCTAAGAACTAAAATCGTAGAATCATAGGGGTTAGTTTGGATCATAAAGTCGTAGAATCGTATAACAGAATCACGATTCTGACAACCTTGCGCGCTTGTCCGAAATGTAGGGTAAGTTACAAGCGTACCCGCACCGGTTTTGACACCATGACGTGGAGCTTCATTTCCAGCTGAGGGGTAGAAGGGGGATTTCACATGTCTGCGCTGTGGGAGCGATTTCGGATGAGGAGGGAGTTCTCACGCGCGTCCAAATTTCGGGATAACAAGGCGCGACACGGGTTGAAGAAGGAGGAGTTTCAAAGTAGGTGAGACAAAAGATACTCGAGCTTGAAAATTTCGGGATAACAAGGTGCGGATTCCTTGTTCGGCAGAACAAACTTAACGTGTAAAAAAACAATTCATACAAGACACAAGAGAGTCATGTCCCCTTTTACTATATTGCTATAGATGCCATTGAGAAAACTATAAGAAAAATGTAAAAAAAATCGGGAGAACAAGATTACCCTGCACAGTACCAAATCGATTCGCACTTCCCTCAACAAGAACAAAAGCAAATCAATTCCCACCAAAGAAAGAGTAATGTCCCTTTTTATATGATTACAGATGCCATGATCTCGAATTTCAATTTTTGAATCCACGTTATGTTGAATTCAAATATGTCGTTACGTGACCTTGCGGTTTATAATTGATGTAGTCGTACATTTTGATCTTCCATCATATATGAACATTTTACTCCACCATGTGAACATATATATTGTCGTCTACCATATGGACTAAATTTGAATCAATTTTCCTTATTTGAATACGATTGTTGTCAAGTTATACAATAATTTAAATATTATCTTGATAACAAAAACATTCATATAGCAGTAATCATATTTCACTATGAACTACATGTACCATACGCTCTCCAATTAAAATATTTGTATCCATTTTATGTTGAATTCAAATCATAGTACATTATTGGTCTAGGTAGCGAGATGTTTGGGATAATCTAAACCCTGTTTTCATACGTATAATTTTTGGCTGAATTGGGACAAGTTTTCGTATAAGCCTCTTGGAAAACCGAAGATTCTCTCAACAAGCCTCGCGGTTCCGAGAGGGAACGTGTCACCTTTGTGTGCGAAATGATATACGCTGCCTCCCCCCTGATTTTATTTACAGAGGCAACATAGAACTATATGAGTGCCCTGTTAAATTTTGGAATTATTTCGGGTTCATTTGGCCTTTTTATACATTAATTGAGTTTCTGGAATTTTAATGTGCATAATCTAAATATAAATTGCATGCACATGCTCCGGTGCACCAAAGTGGGTTGAAAAATCACATGTGTGTCCTTGGTTGAATTTCTAGGTCCCATGGAAGAAATGAGAATGAAATTCAAACATCTGCGCATCATGACTCGGCCGAGAACATCGAGAAACTTTGATTTTAAATTCATGTAAATCTGGAAATCATGAAACTTGGCATGGTGTCATGTCATGGCACTAACATGTTGTGGTAAAAAATTGGGCCGATTTGGAAGCTCGTGGTTCTAAGAGGGAACGTGCCACCTTTGAGTGTGAAACGATATACGCTGCCCCCCTTTGAGTTTAACAAAGGCAACATAGAACTACATTAGTGCCCTGTTAAATTTTGGAATTATTCCGGGTTCGTTTGTCGTTTTTATACATTAATTGAGTTTCTGGTCATTTAATGTGCATAAGTCAAATTTGAACTACAAGCACATGCTCTCGTGTACCAAAGTTGGTTGAAAAATCACATTTGTGTCCTCGGGTGAATTTCTAGGTCGCATGCAAGAAATTAGAATCAAATTCAAACATCTAGGCATCGTGGCTCGGCCGAGAACATTGAGAAACTTGGTTTTAAAATTCTTGTAAATCCAAATCACGTCTGAAAATCATGAAACTTGGCGTGGATGTCATGTCATGGTACTACCATGTTGTGGTAAAAAAATTGGCCAAATAGGAACATATTTTGGTATAAGCTTCTTGCAAACCCAAGCTTCTCTTAAGAAGGCTCGTGGTTCTGAGAGGGAACATGCCACCTTTGAGTGCGAAACGATATACGTTGTCCCCCTTGAGTTTATTTACCCTGTTAAATTTTGGAATTATTCCGGCTTCATTTGGCCTTATTTACACATTAATTGAGTTTTGGTCATTTAATGTGCATAATTCAAATTCGAACTACAAGCACATGCTCCCGTGCACCAGAGTTGGTTGAAAAATCACATTTGTGTCCTCGGGTGAATTTCTAGGTCCCATGCAAAAAATGAGAATCAAATTCAAACATCTGGGCATCGTGGCTCAGTCGAGAACATTGAGAAACTTGGTTTTAAAATCATGAAACTTGGCATGGTGTCATGTGATGGTAGTACCATGCCGTGGTAAAAAAAATTGGCCGAATAGGAACAAATTTTGGTATAAGCTTCTTGCAAATCGGAGCTTCTCTCAAGAAGGCTCGTGGTTCTGGGAGGGAACGTGTCACCTTTGTGTGCATAATTCAAATTTGAAATACAAGCACATGTTCCAGTGCACCAAAGTTGGTTGAAAAATTACATGTGTGTCCTCGGGTAAATTTCTAGGTTACATGCAAGAAATGGGAATGAAATTCAAAATTCTGGGCGTCGTGGCTGGGTTGGAAACATTGATAAACTTAGTTTTTTAATTCCTGTAAATCCAAAACACGCATGATAGTAATGAAACTTGGCTTGGTGCCATGACATGGCACCAACATGCTGTGGTAAATTTGTAGTCCAATTTGCGAAGGCGCACACATTAACAATCAACAAATTCATTTTGGAACAAGTGCTGTCGCGTTACAATCGGAAACACAAGTATTGTTGAAACCATGGGCGTTCTACTTACTAGTACCATTTAGGTGCCGCCACGCGTCCCCATTTTTTATTAGCTAGGAGGCGCCGTGCAGGGTAGCTATTTGAGTAGTATGAGAGGCGTGCGATCAGACCCCTGTGTGTGCTTATCGAGAGGAGAGCCCTTTGACCTCCATCTGCCGTCCACCTCTCTCCCAAGGTCTCCATTAATGGTGCCTGAGCCTCTGTTTAATGGCGTGGCTATGTCTCACTCGACTGAGATTTAAGAGAGAAAAAAGAAAATATGAAAGCACGGATCTTGATGTAAGATCCGACGGACCTATATAGCATCTACTGCGACTTATAGCAAGACTGATGAATATATAAGGACGATTAATTTTTTTTGATCAAAGAAGGGCTTGTACCTTCCGATTTTCATTACTGAAAACCACCAGAATTCACAAGAAGTTCAGCAGAACTCCAGCCTAACACGAAGGACTAAAAGCTACCAGATTGAAATCGCAACATCCCAAGAGGCCAACAAAGGCCAAACATCTGCGCTAGAACCCAACATTACAACCGACTACACAATCCACATCCTAAACCGATTATTACATCAAAAGAAACCAGGAAACTGAAGGAAGCCCAACAGCAACTAGAAGAACAGCAACGCCAGGGTCGCCACAGCAAGAGTTTTCTTCATCCCAGCCTAGCAACATTGATCTTCCACAGAAAGATAAGGACGTTAATTGTCTTACATAATTAGAAAGATAATTAAAAAAGCCACATGCGGCTACGCCCGAAATACACAAGGGCAAAAGAAGAAGGAAGACAAGGATCTGGCTCGTTGATCTCTACTTTCTTGATGGGTTGCTGCAGGCCGCGGGAACTAGTCTCCGCGGCGAGCGGCGATGAGCTCTTTCGTGTCCTCAAGACGCTGCTTGGGAACATCCACGGATTCCTCCACCAGCCTTGGGCGCTCGTTGCGGAGCATGTCATTCTCGTCCATAAGTTTCTTGATGATGACGCTGGTCCTCTTCAACAAGGCACTGGTCTTCTCCTGCTGGTCTGCACTTCGGACGATCTTCTCCCTCAGCAGGTCGCGCTCGGCCCGGAGCCTCTCATTGCCCTCCCTTAGTGCGCCGATAGCCTGTTCAAACGAGGCTTTCATGTCGTGCTGCAACCTCACAAAACGGGAGATCTGATCCATCTCGCCATGGACGATCGCATGCATGCGCCTGTAACAATCGTCGCCTGCACGCGAGAAATTTTCCCAGGCCGCCGCGGTGCGGCGGGACATCTCCGTCGCATTCATGGCGTGGCGGGACATCTCTACTGCTTCCGCGATGCGGCCAAACTAGTCCGTTGCATCGACGGTGCGGCGGGACCTCCGTGCTGCTTCAGCAGCGCGGTGGGACCTCTGTGCTGCTACTTCCGCGCGGCGGGACATGTCGGCTGCTCTCGCAGCGAGGCGGGACATCTCTCGTGCTTTCGCTTCCATGCTCGCCTCTCCCTGGTGGCAATCTCTCGACCCAGAACTCACGCTGGCCATGGCAGACACAAGGGAAGGATGCTGAATGGCTTGTTTGTTTTTGTGGATGAGGAGTTGAGGAGGAATGCGCAGTCATCTTGGCATACTAGTATTTATAACCGAGTACTAATACACTCCTAAGTGGGAAACCGTTTAGGTTGTGATCGGTGTGAATAGGTTTGCAATTCAATATAGCATGGAGTAATTTGGAATGTGACGAGACACAAGCTCAAAATTTATTGACGGTTCAAGTTTCGAAGTGCGGCACTATTCCCGAATGGAGTACTTCTTTTTCTACTCTCTCCTTTCCGGTTTTATAGGGCTTATCTCAAAATTTTAGTTTTTCCATTTTATAAGGCTCAATTTGGTTGTTCCCGAACACATGTTCAGACTCCAAGGTGCATTAAATCATTGCATGCAAGTATTAAGAGAAAATTGACCAATGCATGTACTTTATGCATGCATGCATTAAAATTAATGCATTGATAAACATAAATTTTTATCGCCACCAAAACCCACCATTTCTTAAGCTAAAGTAGACCAAGGTAATCCCTATATTAGCATATTACTAAGATAAACAGAAGGCACTGTAGAAACATTTAGGACATGAGCTTGTCAATCTGAATGTGGAGGACACAAGCTTAGCCCCGACCAGCAGCTTGGGCGGAACTGTCAAGAAGGTCAGCTCCTGCACGTCGACGTCGCCGGGATCCTTGCTGCTTGTCACCTCTATTTCCACCTTGACGGTGTCGGTCGTGCCTTTGGGCTCCCCCGGCGGGCCGTTCGCCCACAGCTTGGCCACGTAGTGCGGCAGTGGGGACGCCCCCGCTCTGATGCAGACGACCGACACGATGATAGGCGCGCCAATGTCAAGCACGCCGCCGACCAAGAAAAACGTGCGGCGGTCCTCCTCCGTGAACAACAAGAGCCGTGGCTCCGACAGTGGCACTTGCAGCTGGAGCACCTTGCTATACTGGATCCTGTGCATGGGCATGGGATGCGCAGTGCTGATGTGGTGGTAGAGCGCCAGCGGCGGGCCTTCGTAGCCGCAGACGGGCATGGGGCATTTGTAGGGCGCGAGCGGACACACGCTCTGGTGATCGGCGAGCTTGTGGTAAGTGACGTATCGGTGATCTCGCCCTCCTCGTGCACAACCATCTCTCGACTTGGGCCGGGGTATTACAAAGCTTTACCGTCACATATTTTATACTACTTCAAGGTGCATTAAATCAACACATGCAAGTATCAAAAGGAGAGTCATGGCATGCATGCATGCATGCATTGTAATTAATGCATCGGTAAACGCAAATTATTGAAATATATCGAGTGCAGTGCTTTGATGTGTCGCGTCAACTCATACATCAACGAGAAGTTTGATTATCCTCTCCCTCCCTGACTTAACTGCACCTGCCTTTGGCTGTATGAAAGGTTGGCCACACACCTGTTGGGCCCACCTGTCATACACGCAAAGGCAGGAGCGTCCCTCCCTCGCCCATGAGCGTGGTGGCTAGCAAGACTAGGAGGAGCTTTCGCTACATGCTCTCCCTCCCGCACGCGGTGGACATGCAGCAGTTCAATCGGTGTCAGATGGCCAGAAGCGTACTGTAGTACTCCTCCAGTGCAGTAGTACTCCATCATTGTTCGACTTCCCGAAGAGGCGAAGAGCCAAGCACAGCCCGAACGCTTGTGTATATACCGCATCATTCTTTGCTCCTTCTTACTACTCCGACATGTGGGAGAGCCAGCATCCGGGTCGACGTGTCATGCACCAGATTAGAGCGCGGAACGGAAGGGGGGCATCACCCCGGTCGGAGCGCCAGTAATTCATGACTATAGTGAGTGGTCATATCACAAGTCTTTCCAGCAGTAACGTGCCATCAAATCGCACAGCCCCACTCGCTCAACCTCCTCGCCTCTCTGTCAAACCGCCTACCCGAAAACTGCCGCGCATACTGCCCGGGAAAAGCCCCGCCCTCAACTTTTAACTACGCGAAAATAGTTCGAGCTTGTTCATTCTATATAAATATAGTAAGTACTGTATGTTTATTCACCCGTGGGGTTGTTCAATGAATGGAGGGGCGGGGAGCACAAGTGAACAATACTGTAGTACTACTAGTAGTAGTAAGTAGGAGTCGTATAGTAGTCACCTTAAATAGAGAGTTTCTTTTCTTTAATGCCACGTACACAAATTGAAACGCTTGTTGTGGAGAGAAAAAAGAAAATCACTCCACTATATATGGACGCAGGGGCCTGAGCGCTTGCTTTACTAGGGTTGCTCTCTTCATTCTCTCATCCTCTCCAGATATAAACAAGACAGCGGTAGCGACATTTTCTCTCTGCTCACCGCTGGTCACAGATCCGGCCGGATCCCTTCGGCCGGTGTGTGTAGAGGACTAAAAGGTGCATCGTTCACGCGGTCATCCCGCCGAGGGAGGAAACCCACAGCTGCCGGAGGGGCCCGATCCTCTGCCCGTGCCGTTCTCTCCGACACAGTGCCGGCTCGGGAGGTCCTCTGACCCTTCTTCCTCCCTGCTGTATTGTCCGCAGATCCAACCTGCCGCCGCCGACATCCCTGCGACCCTCAGGTATAAGTTCTTCGAAAGCGGCCTTGCTCTAGTGCCCCAGCTCCCCACGTGTCTGCATGTGCATCTTTTTCTACTCCCATCAGCTCTTCCAAAGCCACCTAAATTTTTAGTATTATTAGAGGTAAAGCTACTTCATGCATTCGAATCTAGGGCTTTTTTCAAACAACGAAGAAAGGGGGGAAAGTTGTAGCATGAATCTAGGACTTGATTCAAAGAGGAAATAATATGGTGAAAGTAGTAGAGACCGGATACCCAACCGGTCTCTTGGCTGAAAAGGGAAATAATGGGAAAACGTAGTACAAACTGGATAAGGAACATATCTATTATTGGTTGAAAAAAGGATAGGAAGTGGCGGCTGGTGGACAAGTCAACAGAGTATGTCCAGGATTAGATTTGCTGCCATCACATAGTAAAAGGTCTCCAGGATTAGATTTGCTACCCTCACATAGTAAAAGGTCTCAGGATTAGATTTGCTGCCCTCACATAGTAAAAGGTCTCAGGATTAGATTTGCTGCCCTCACATAGTAAAAGGTCTCCAGGATTAGATTTGCTGCCCTCACATAGTAAAAGGTCTCCAGGATTAGATTTGCTGCCCTCACATAGTACTAGGTCTCCAGGATTAGGTTTGCTGCCCTCACATAGCATGAACAAACTCGGCATCACCACTTTATGCCTCCTTGTAGGTACATTGTGCTGATGTGTCCACTGTCGCATGTCCTTATACCAACCTTTTGCTGTTGTTAATGTAAGGGCTTCATGTAGAATGAAGCGATCACACTGTTACCTTAGGGACATGTCTAACCAGTGTTATTGTTAATCTAATGCCTCCAGTGATAAGATGTAATTAAACTGTGTTACAAATGGCACTCCTGCTGTTTTCCCCAGTATGATAAGTAAGTTGCTCCTTTACGCTGCTGAGTGTCCTGGTGTCCGCATGGTCCCATGCCCTTAAACCAACTCTTTAGCTGCTGTTGATTTACTATGTCTGGTAAACAAGCAATGCCACCATTAAAGTAATCCCATATTTGAGGAATCTCATTGTTGATCGTAATGCTTCTAGTAACATGAAGCATTGTTGACGTTTTAAAATTTCTACTGTCCTTGCGTGATTGCCATGAACATAATTAAGATGCTTCTTTTCATTTTGTATATGTTTCGTATATTCTTATTGACTAGCAACTGTTTACTTTCTATCTTTTTGTGCAGATAGGGATATCCATTTCACCTTGTTGCTATTGTGACCTTTTGGTGAACTGCACAAAACACTTTTTTTTGGAATGAGTGTCTTGTGCAGTTCAACTAAAATGTCACGTGGGCGACATCTCTCAATTTTGGTGGAACTACACAAAATGATGATTGGAGTTTCCAAAATCTCCGTCTAGTTCTGCTGGTAATCTCGTGCAACATTTTATTAGCCTTTGCAAGATGATACGTCACTGTCACCACAATGGCACTTTATTTTAGTGGAACTGCACAAAAGGATAACAAAATTATAGTTGCACCTTACATGAGCCGGACAGCCAACCTTAATGTTCCTCAATTTTAGTGCAACTACTAAAGAAGAACCTGCCAGCTCACAAGAGCAAGTACTTCTTGCTAGCTGAATGATGCAATCTTTGCTTCATTTAAGGTGAACTGCAGAAAAAGGCGCATAAATTGAATCATGGAAGTCCAGGCAGGCTTCATCCGAGTGGAGCTGCAGGTTGAGTAAAGGAGGCCACTATTAAAGTGAAATCATGCTCTCCTGGTTTGTGCTATGCAAACAGGAATACTCAACTACAGATGTTGTGACGGTCAAGAGCATTCACCAAGTTCTTCAATTGTATGACATGGCTAGCGAAGATGGATTTAATCCCGATATTCACTTTATCAAAAGGCTCTAATGGGTTGGTTCTGAATCTTGCAAGCTGGGAATCAGTGAGACGTGTAGGCATCTTTGTTGTACTTATTATTTGAATCTTATTTGTTGGTTCTGAATCTTGCAAGCTAGGAATCAATGAGATGTGTAGGCATCTTTGTTGTACTTATTATTTGGATCTTATTTGTTGGTTCTGAATCTTGCAAGCTGGGAATCAATGAGATGTGTAGGCATCTTTGTTGTACTTATTATTTGGATCTTATTTGTTGGTTCTGAATCTTGCAAGCTGGGAAACACGGCATGATGATGCAGAGGACAACAACCATAACAAACAGTTCAAACTTGGTAGTATTATCTTTGTGAAAGTGCGACAAATGTGTTGATCGTGTGCGTCCTGAGAATAATAATTCTAATTGTTGTGCATGTTGATCCTGTGGCACTGATAGAACGAGCGAATGCATTGCTTGTTTTAAGTACAAATTTCTATTAGAGCTAATTAAATTTAAGTAAAGTGACCACTAACTCCTGTTATTACAGTACCAATACAGACCCGCTCGTGAACCGACGTGTGGCCGAGGGTGCATCTTCTGCCGGGCGTGCAGCGGACGAGGGAGGGGTAGTAACTGTTGTCGCCTGTACACACTCAGCTTACTGTTGAATCCAGTTCCCTAGGAGCTGAAAAACGAACTGCTACTGCCGCCGCCTACACACTCGTTCACTCGAAGAGACTTCAATGGCGATCCGAGGGGTGAGCCTGCTGGATATGGACTTTAGCAAGGAGTTCCCCTTTGAGTTCGCCATTCAGTCCTATGGCTGCACCAGGTTCTAGAGCATTCGCCCGTTTCATCGGCAGCGCCGACTGCACCTTCGCTACGGTGGAGAGAAGGAAGAACGCGACAATTCGGCCATCTGGTGCAACAAGCTTGTCGACATCCAGAAGCAATACAAGATCATCAGCAACAGGCAGGAGAAGGACTCCGTGGTTGACCTCGCTGAGACCATCATCGACCCCTGATACGCCAACATGAAAGAAGACGACCTGAACACGTGGGAGGTACCTCTGAATCTAGCCTACATAACCTACGCGGCCAAGGACGCATACACATGCTACGACATGTACAGGCAGATCTTGGACACGAGGGCGTGTCTGCTTCCCGTAACCGACGAGTACACGGACAGCCGCAGCGTCATGATCAAGCGTGCCAGGAAGGTCTAGATGTTGTACTTTATCTGTTTATAAGCACCTTTATCATCTGAGTGTTTCATGCATTAGCCTATGTGTCGTAATTATCTGTTTTGTCCGAAATATTTCTTTTACGAACCCATTAACCTGATTGCTTTTTTAGTGGCTATTTGCTTATGTATGTAAACTAGTTCACTTGTCCGTAAAAAAAACTAGTTCACTCAGCTGCCGTGCTTTGAATCTCCTTCCTCCCAACATATTCCCCTCCTCAGGTGGACCCAACAGGTCTTTGAATTTTCTCCCACTTTCTTTTTCGATGTAAACTGAGTTTTCTCCCAGTACTTTCCCCTAGAACCAACTCAACTGTCCCACGTCTAGCCTAAAAAATAATAATACCCCACGTACTATTAATTCATCAAATTAAAATGATATTTTATTTCGTAAGTTGAAAGTTCTTACAAAATAATAATAATAATTGTTTATATATAACTTGGCAAGTTAACTCCTAGTGATTGCGTACATAAGCTTGCAAAGATTTTACTGACGTGCAATCATGTGTTTATGTTTTTATAACATTTCTCCGTCTAGCCCAACATGATATTTTCACCCAGCCCAGCAAGTCCGCAAATTTCAAGAAAAATTCAAATGGGATTTAAACGGGCTGCATAGATGCTACATCATTGTTTCACCCAGCCCACCAAATTGACTAAAACACGTTCCCCCCGCTGACAGGTCGGACCCACCAGCTATATCTTCGCACGCAAGTGCCTCCTTATTACGCGCAAAATAACGATGTCCATCCAACGGCCGTAGTGCTTCTTCAACCTCTGGTCTTCTTGCTCCATCCGCCCAAAGCAGCGCCGGTCGTGCCGCATGCTCCTGCCTCCCGTGGCCGGCTGTGCTGCCACGGAGGCCTCACCGCCCCTACTATTCCCACCGCTGGCCAGGCCCTGCGGCGACGGCAGCCTCACACCATAGCCGAACCAGTGAACCCTCGTACTCCTCTCCGCGCGGGCTTCCACTGCCGCATCGTCCCCTTCCTAGACCTCGTCATCGTCCACTGCCGTGGTGCTCTCCGCGCGGCGTGGTCAACGTGGTCAAGGAATGACTTCCATCAGAAGAGTACTGTACGTGGAGAGGCTGACAGCTGGGTCCACGGCCACACCCCAGTTTTTTTTGTGATTTGCCAAGCAAGTTGCTTTGTCAGGCCTGTGGGGCTGCAAATCTTTCCAGACGAGGAGAGCTTTCATTCGGCTGGCCGAGAAAATGGCCCATCAGTAATGAGAAATGGGCTGTACATTTTTAAAACACATAAAACCGGCAATTAGTTTCAAATATCTTTTTTTTTCATTTCAAGATTTTAAATTACATTAATTTTTATGCGTGGAGAATTTTTTGGATTTTATATTGATATACATTTATTTTTAAAATCAGTTTGAATGTGAGTCGAAATTTCGGCATCAAAAACAGTTCGGACCGCACCGAAATATGCAAAATTTCGTATAATTTTTTAACCGTGGACACAATTTGGGCTGTAATGCTAACAAAAAGAATATGGGCTCCAAAAAAACCTTAAGAATTAGCAAATGGGCTAAAAATTATTAGAAATAATGGTAGATGGGCTGTATGCTGTTTTCCACAGATTTGAGGCTTTCCTAAAAAAAGGTTGACGCACAAGCAGTGACTGTTGGATGTCCATCCAACGGCCGTCGTGCTTCTTCAATCTCTGCTCTTCCTACTCCAGCCGCTCAAACAAGCGCCAGCGGGACTGCTTGCTCCCTCCTCCCCATGGCCGACTGTGCTACCGCGCAGGCCTCACTGCCCCACCGTACTCCCATCGCTGGCCTAGCCATCCCTTTACTCACCCACACCTGCTGTTATTCTCCGGCGACGGCAGACGAACCAGTAAACCCTCGTACAGTCGTACTCCCCTCCGCGTGGGAAACAAAAATAACGGTCGAGTCTTCCCTGCCTCCGTGTCGTTCCCTTCCTAGGCCTCGCCGTCGTCCACCGCCCTGGTGCTCTCGGCGTGGCATGGTCAGCGTGGTCAACGACCGACATGCATATGAAGTGGACTGTACATGCAGAGGTTGACAGCTGGGTCCACGGCCGCACGCAAGGAAATGCCTCCTTATTACACGCAAAATAATGATTCCTCCACCTGACATATGGGACCCACCGAAACGGCCTCTGTATTTCATGAAAAAAACGTTACCGCCGCTGATAGCTCGGACCCACCACCTATATCTTCGCACGCAAGGAAGTGCCTCCTTATTACGCACAAAAAATGAATACTCCCCCTGCTAGCTGGGACCCAGTATAGTGGGCCTACTAAGTTGATGGGGACGAAGGGCTTTGTCAACTTAGTCAATATGCACGATTCTAGCTCGACTGACCGTACGGTGTCCATCCAACGGCCGTAGTGCTTTTTCAACCTCTGGTCTTCTTGCTCCAGCCGCCCAAAGCAGCGCCGGTCGTGCCGCCTGCTCCTGCCTCTCGTGGCCGGCTGTGCTGCCGCGGAGGCCTCACCGCCCTCATACTACTCCCACCGCTGGCCAGGCCATCCCTCCACTCCACTCACCCACACCCCCTGTTATTCTGCGGCGATGGCAGCGCAGCCGAACCAGTGAACCCTCGTACTCCTCTCCGCGTGGGCATCCACTACCGCGTCTTCCCCGGCTCCGGGTCGTCCCCTTCCTAGGCCTCACCGTCATCCACCGCCGTGGTGCTGTCGGCACGGCGTGGTCAATGTGGTCAACGACCAAATTCCATTGGAAGAATACTGTACGTGGAGAGGCTGACAGCTGGGTCCACGGCAGCCGCAAGGAAGTGCCTCCTTATTACGTAGAAAATAATTATCCCTCCACCTGACAGCAGGGACCCACCGGACGCCCACCAGTATATTGCAAAAAAAACGTTTGCCCCTGACTGCTGGGACCTACCCGACGGGCCACCGCATTTCGCGAAAAAACGTTCCCCCTGCTGTCAGCTTGGACCCACCGGAAGTGCCTCCTTATTACGCACAAAAAAATGAATACCCCCTGCTAGCTGGGACCCACCTTGGTGGGAGGCTGACTTGTGGGCCTACTAAGTTGACGGGGACGGAGGGCTTTGTCAACCTAGTCAATATGCACGATTCTAGCTCCAGTGACCGTACGATGTCCATCCAACGGCCGTAGTGCTTCTTCAACCTCTGGTCTTCTTGCTCCAGCCGCCCAAAGCAGCGCTGGTCGTGCCGCCTGCTCCTGCCTCCCGTGGCCGGCTGTGCTGCCGCGGAGGCCTCACCGCCCCTACTATTCCCACCGCTGGCCAGGCCCTGCGGCGACACCAGCCTCACACGGCAGCCGAACGAGTGAACCCTCATACTCCTCTCCGTGTGGGCATCCACTACCGCATCTTCACCGGCTCCACGTCATCCCCTTCCTAGGCCTCGCCGTCGTCCACCGCCCTGGTGCTCTCGGCGCGGCGTGGTCAACGTGGTCAAGGAACGACTTCCATCGGACGTGGATTGTACGTGGAGAGGCTGACAACTGGGTCCACGGCGGCAGCAAGGAAGTGCCTCCTTATTATGCGGAAAATAATGATTCCTCCACCTGACAGCAGGGACCCACCGGACGGGCCACCATATTTCACGAAAAAAACGTTTCCCCCCTGACTGCTGGGACCCATCAGCTACACCTTCGCACGCAAGGAAGTGCCTGGCAGTTGGGACCCACCTGGTCGAAGCGTATGTAGCGTTGTCATTCTGGTCGCGAACGTGTACGTACATATATAATGGTGGATGTAGAGGCGCGCATCTGACGCCCCAAGACCGAAGCTTCAGATGCCTTCCAGGGTTTCCGGGTTTCGTTGTGTGATTTGTTTCGTCTGTTGCTTTCTTCTTTGCGTCGTGTGCATTGCATCATGTCATTTCTTTTCTTAACTCAACTAAATAAATTGCATGGATCTTCGGTCCATTTAAATCGAGGGAATTCACATGGTGATTCTCTTTATAACATATCCTCCCGTTATTAGGGAGCTATATTAAATATTCCATTTTCAGAATCACCCATGAACACATTTGCAAATAATCTCATGCCTTTTCTCGCTTCAAGTTTGGTCCCCAAACTTTGCTTTTTATCCTTTCTCCATTTTCCGGAGCTCCAGCAAAAATCCGAACATTTTTGGACCTTCCTAACCCTCACTTCCTATTCAAACCATTTGATTTTAAATCAAATGAGTTTGAATTTAAAACTTTCAAAAATGCCCACTCCATTTTTCTTGGAACATGCGCATTTTTGCGAGTCAGTGAAAATTATCCCCATGCCCAGATTCCATCCCTAACTTCTCTTTCTTTTCTTTCTCTTTTTCTGTTTTGTTTTTAATGGAAAAAGAGATTTTAGAGAAAGAGAGAGAGAGGGAGAGTAAACCAGCAGGCCCGCAACATTCTAAGGCCCAGACGGTGCCCTCCCCACTGGGCCGACCTCCAGGCCCATCTAATCCTAACCCTAACACTAGGTGGGGCCTCCCACTCGATCCCCTGGCCCGATCTCTCATGAATCCCTCTCCCTCCGCCGCCAGAACCATCTCCTCGATCCCCATCTTTCATCTCTCCCTCCTCTCGCTCTCCTCGCATCGCACCAGAGGAGGAGACCCGCAGCCTGATCCCCATCCCTCGACCTCACCACTCGGCGGTGACCAAAGCCAGGGCGCCACCCACCTCCCTCCATCGTCAAGCTCCAGCACCACGTCGACGCTCCGCCTCCTGCCGACTGGCCCCGGCCACCAGTGCGCCACGACAAGCCCCGCCGCCATGTCCGGTCGCTGACGGTGACCACGACCAGTGCCTGCGCCTCCCTGCTGCCGAAGCCTCGCCGCCGTTCACCTTCGCCTCGAGCTCCCGGAGAGCGCCGTCGCGCCTACTCCACGGCCTCCTCCTCGTCCAGGAGAGCCGACGCCCTGTTCGGCAGCCATGGCACCGCCGCGGGTCTCTCTCTCGATGTCATGCCATGCTACATCCCGTGAACCTGCCTGCCTCCTTGACCTCCAGGCCACCCAGTCGCGCCCTCCTTCTCTTGGGCTGAGGCCGCCGCCGGCGCCCGAAGCGCCCAGCGCCCGCTTCTGCCATGGACTTTCTCCTCCCGTGCCTATAGCCACTCCGTCCTACTACTGCTCTTCCCGTGATGCACCGCACCGTCGTCGACCTCTTATTTTTTGCGGGACCACCGCCTCGCTGCCTCGTGCGCCTCTATCTCTGTTGCCTCCGTTTGGGGCTGTTTTGTTTTGGGCTTCATGGAAACGTCCTCTCCGACAAGTGTACGAGTATACAGTGTCGCGTCTAGTACCTTTGCCGGCATCTCCGGAACCGCCAAGGCTTGCAAGTCCACCAAGACCTCGACCTCAGTACATGTACGACTACAACGTGAACGAGTACCACGATGACCCTCGAAGAGCTCGGACCCGTCAAGTTCGACTACAACATGTGTACAACTACGCGGACTCGCCAAATACCACTTGGAACGTCAAGTACCGTCGAACGGCGAAGACTCCGTGGTCGTCAAGATCCTCGCCGTGACCTCGAACATCTACGGAATGTGCACAACTACAAAAATGGGTTCCACTACCGGTGCCGAAGACCCGTGTAACGGTATCGCCAAGTCCGACTACCGTCGCGTGAACAACTACTTCCACTACCCCCGTCGCGAGAACGCCTACCTCCCTCTACGAACTTGATCCGTTCCGATAAGGCACGCTTCTAAAGGTATAACCATCGACACGACCGTCCGTGGACCGAATGCATGTTATGTGAATCGAGATGAATCCCGTGTTTGCAACGTGTCTGTTTGTTACGTGCACGACCCTCGGTTGCCATGCCGCCGACACATGGGACACCCGGTATCCGGGAGCGCCCCACCTTCTTTTGCTCGCTCCCGCCACTTCCTTTTGCACCAGTATCTCCATGAGCTACCGGAACCGATATGTTGCCGTGGCATCACTTTCGGATTCGTTGTCGTGGCACCCCTTCCGTTTCCGCCACGATGACAAATGCTTCATATAATGCTCTTATCAACATTTTCATAAAACTTGCATAAAACTTGTTCATGTCATCCACATCATGATAACAACAACTAAAATGTTTAAATTGTTGTTGCAATATATTACTAATGCATATGGGGATTTACCGGATTCGTTATTTGTTATACCCGGCCCCATTTAAATTGTTTAGATGGTGTAGCTTTGTTATGTATCATCTCTTGACATGCTTAACAACATTTAATATTGTTGAGTACCTAAACGAGAGAGAACTAAATAATTGATGAGGTGTTTCGTCAATATGCAACTCGTTGCATATTGAGCTCCACTTAATTTGTAGAATTGTTTGTTGCATATTGCCATGCCTATTTAAACCGGACATGCATCATACTTGTTTGCGCATCGTGCCATGCTTTTGTGAAGATTGTTTACTATGTTGTATGCTTCTTTTCCGGTGTTGCTTCTTCGGGTTGGTTCCGATAACGTCGTGTTGTGAGGATTTGTTCGTCTACGCCCGTTTGTCTTCTTCATGGACTCGTTCTTCTTCCTTGCGGGATTTCAGGCAAGATGACTATACCCTCGAAATCACTTCTATCTTTGCTTTGCTAGTTGCTCGCTCTTTTGGTATGCCTATGCTGCGACACCTACCACTTGCTTATCATGCCACCCATATTGTTGAACCAAGCCTCTAACCCACCTTGTCCCAGCAAACCGTTGATTGGCAATGTTACCGCTTTGCTCAGCCCCTCTGTTGGAAATATGCCCTAGAGGCAATAATAAATTGATTATTATTATATTTCCTTGTTCATGATAGTCGTTTATTATCCATGCTAGAATTGTATTGATAGGAAACTCAGATACATGTGTGGATACATAGACAACACCATGTCCCTAGTAAGCCTCTAGTTGACTAGCTCGTTAATCAATAGATGGTTACGGTTTCCTGACCATGGACATTGGATGTCGTTGATAACGGGATCACATCATTAGGAGAATGATGTGATGGACAAGACCCAATCCTAAGCCTAGCACAAGATCATGTAGTTCGTATGCTAAAGCTTTTCTAATGTCAAGTATCATTTCCTTAGACCATGAGATTGTGCAACTCCCGGATACCGTAGGAGTGCTTTGGGTGTGCCAAACGTCACAACGTAACTGGGTGGCTATAAAGGTACACTACGGGTATCTCTGAAAGTGTCTGTTGGGTTGGCACGAATCGAGATTGGGATTTTGTCACTCCGTGTAAATGGAGAGGTATCTCTGGGCCCACTCGGTAGGACATCATCATAATGTGCACAATGTGACCAAGGGGTTGATCACGGGATGATGTGTTACGGAACGAGTAAAGAGACTTGCCAGTAACGAGATTGAACAAGGTATCGGTATACCGACGATCGAATCTCGGGCAAGTAAAATACCGCTAGACAAAGGGAATTGTATACGGGATTGATTGAGTCCTTGACATCGTGGTTCATCCGATGAGATCATCGTGGAACATGTGGGAGCCAACATGGGTATCCAGATCCCGCTATTGGTTATTGATCGGAGAACATCTCAGTCATGTCTGCATGTCTCCCGAACCCGTAGGGTCTACACACTTAAGGTTCGATGACGCTAGGGTTATAAAGGAAGCTTGTATGTGGTTACCGAATGTTGTTCGGAGTCCCGGATGAGATCCCGGACGTCACGAGGAGTTCCGGAATGGTCCGGAGGTAAAGATTTATATATAGGAAGTCCTGTTTCGGCCATCGGGACAAGTTTCGGGGTCATCGGTATTGTACCGGGACCACCGGAAGGGTCCCGGGGGCCCACCGGGTGGGGACACCTGCCCCGGGGGGCCACATGGGCTGTAGGGGGTGCGCCTTGGCCTACATGGGCCAAGGGCACCAGCCCCTAGAGGCCCATGCGCCAAGATATAGGAAAAAGGGGAGAGTCCTAAAGGGGGAAGGCACCTCCGAGGTGCCTTGGGGAGGATGGACTCCTCCCCCCCTCTTAGCCGCACCCCTTCCTTGGAGGAAGGGGCAAGGCTGCGCCTCCCCCCTCTCCCCTGCCCCTATATATAGTGGAGGGGAGGGAGGGCATCCATACCTGAGCCCTTGGCGCCTCCCTCCCTCCCGTGACACCTCCTCCTCTCCCGTAGGTGCTTGGCGAAGCCCTGCAGGATTGCCACGCTCCTCCATCACCACCACGCCATTGTGCTGCTGCTGGATGGAGTCTTCCTCAACCTCTCCCTCTCTCCTTGCTGGATCAAGGCGTGGGAGACATCGTCGAGCTGTACGTGTGTTGAACGCGGAGGTGCCGTCCGTTCGGCACTAGGATCATCGGTGATCTGAATCACGACGAGTACGACTCCATCAACCTTGTTCACTTGAACGCTTCCGCTTAGCGATCTACAAGGGTATGTAGATGCACTCTCCTTCCCCTCGTTGCTAGTCTCTCCATAGATAGATCTTGGTGACACGTAGGAATTTTTTTGAATTTCTGCTACGTTCCCCAACAGTGGTATCAGAGCTAGATCTATTGCGTAGATTCTTTGCACGAGTAGAACACAAAGTAGTTGTGGGCGTCGATATTGTTCAATATGCTTGCCATTACTAGTCTTATCTTGATTCGGCGGCATCGTGGGATGAAGCGGCCCGGACCAACCTTACACGTACGCTTACGTGAGACCGGTTCCACCGACAAACATGCACTAGTTGCATAAGGTGGCTGGCGGGTGTCTGTCTCTCCCACTTTAGTCGGATCGGATTCGATGAAAAGGGTCCTTATGAAGGGTAAATAGCAATTGGCATATCACGTTGTGGTTCATGCGTAGGTAAGAAACGTGCTTGCTAGAAACCCATAGCAGCCACGTAAAACATGCAAACAACAATTAGAGGACGTCTAACTTGTTTTTGCAGGGTATGCTATGTGATGTGATATGGCCAAAAAGGATGTGATGAATGATATATGTGATGTATGAGATTGATCATGTTCTTGTAATAGGAATCACGACTTGCATGTCGATGAGTATGACAACCGGCAGGAGCCATAGGAGTTGTCTTTATTTATTTGTGACCTGCGTGTCAACTGAAACGTCATGTAATTACTTTACTTTATTGCTAACCGTTAGCCATAGTAGTAGAAGTAATAGTTGGCGAGGCAACTTCATGAAGACACGATGATGGAGATCATGATGATGGAGATCATGGTGTCATGCCGGTGACGATGATGATCATGGAGCCCCGAAGATCGAGATCAAAAGGAGCAAAGTGATGATGGCCATATCATGTCACTATTTGATTGCATGTGATGTTTATCATGTTTATACATCTTATTTGCTTAGAACGATGGTAGTAAATAAGATGATCCCTTACAACAATTTCAAGAAGTGTTCTCCCCTAACTGTGCACCGTTGCGACAATTCGTGTTTCGAAGCACCACGTGATGATCGGGTGTTAGATTCTAATGTTCACATACAACGGGTGTAAGACAGATTTACACACGCGAAACACTTAGGGTTAACTTGACGAGCCTAGCATGTACAGACATGGCCTCGGAACACGGAGACCGAAAGGTCGAACATGAGTCGTATAGAAGATACGATCAATATGAAGATGTTCACCGATGATGACTAGTCCATCTCACGTGATGATCGGACACGGCCTAGTTTGACTCGGATCATGTAATCACTTAGATGACTAGAGGGATGTCAATCTGAGTGGGAGTTCATAAGATGAACTTAATTATCCTGAACATAGTCAAAAGGTTTTTGCAAATTATGTCGTAGCTCACGCTATAGTTCTACTGTTTAGATATGTTCCTAGAGAAAAAAAATTAGTTGAAAGTTGATAGTAGCAATTATGCGGACTAGGTCCGTAAACTGAGGATTGTCCTCATTGCTTCATAGAAGGCTTATGTCCTTAATGCACCGCTCAGTGTGCTGAACCTCGAACGTTGTCTGTGGTTGTTGCGAACATCTGACATACACGTTTTGATAACTACGTGATAGTTCAGTTAAACGGTTTAGAGTTGAGGCACCAAAGACGTTTTTGAAACATCGCGAAACATATGAGATGTTTTGAGGGCTGAAATTGGGATTTCAGGCTCGTGACCATGTCAAGAGGTATAAGACCTCCGATGACTTTCTTAACCTGCAAACTAAGGAGAAAAGCTCAATTGTTGAGCTTGTGCTCAGATTGTCTGAGTACAACAATCATTTGAATCGAGTGGGAGTTGATCTTCCAGATAAGACAGTGATGGTTCTCCAAAGTCATTGCCACCAAGCTGTTAGAGCTTCGTGATGAACTATAACATATCAGGGATAGATATGATGATCCTTGAGGTATTCGCGATGTTTGACACCACGAAAGTAGAAATCAAGAAGGAGCATCAATTGTTGATGGTTGGTGAAACCACTAGTTTCAAGAAGGGCAAGGGCAAGAAGGGATACTTCATGAAACGGCAAATCAGCTGTTGCTCTAGTGAAGAAACCCAAGGTAAAACCCAAACCCGAGACTAAGTGCTTCTGTAATAAGGGGAACAACCACTAGAGCAGAATTACCCTAGATACTTGGTAGATAAGAAGGCTGGCAAGGTCGATAGAAGTATATTGGATATACATTGTGTTAATGTGTACTTTGCTAGTACTCCTAGTAGCACCAGGGTATTAGATACCGGTTCGGTTGCTAAGTGTTAGTAACTCGAAATAAAAGCTACGGAATAAACGGAGACTAGCTAAAGGTGAGCTGACGATATGTGTTGGAAGTTTTTCCAAGCTTGATATGATCAAGCATCGCACGCTCCCTCTACCAAAGAGATTGGTGTTAAACCTAAATAATTGTTATTTGGTGTTTGCGTTGAGCATAGACATGATTGGATTACGTCTATCGCAATACGGTTATTCATTTAAGGAGAATAATGGTTACTCTGTTTATTTGAATAATACCTTCAATGGTCTTACACCTAAAATGAATGGTTTATTAAATCTCGATCGTAGTGATACACATGTTCATACCAAAAGATAGTAATGATAGCACCACCTACTTGTGGCACTGCCACGTAAGTCATATCGGTATAAAACGCATGAAGAAGCTCCATATTGATGGATCTTTGGGCTCACTCGTTTTTGAAAAGTTTGAGACATGCGAACCATGTCTATTGGTGTATATGCATGAAGAAACTCCATGCAAATGGACCGTTTTGACTCACTTGATTTTGAATCACTTGGGACATGCAAATCATACCACATGGGCAAGATGACTGAAAAGCCTCGTTTTCAGTAAGATGGAACAAGATAGCAACTTGTTGGAAGTAACACATTTTGATGTGTGCAGTCCAATGAGTGCTAAGGCATGCAGTGAATATCGTTATGTTCTTACTTCACAGATGATTCGAGTAGATGTTGAGTATATTTACTTGATGAATCACGAGTCTGAATTATTGAAAGGTTCAAGTAATTTCAGTGTGAAGTTGAAAGATCGTCGTGACAAGAGGATAAAAGATCTATGATATGATCATAGAGATGAATATCTGAGTTACGAGTTTTGGCACACAATTAAGACATTGTGGAAATTGTTTCGCAATTAATACCGCCTGGAACACCATAGTGTGATGGTGTGTCCGAACATCATAGTTGCACCCTATTGGATATGGTGCGTACCATGATGTCTCTTATCGAATTACCACTATCGTTCATGGGTTAAGCATTAGAGACAACCACATTCACTTTAAATAGGGCACCACGTAATTCCGTTGAGATGACACCATATGAATTATGGTTTAGAGAAACCTAAGTTGTCGTTTCTTAAAGGTTTGGGGCTGCGACGCTTATGTGAAAAAAATTCAGGATTGATAAGCTCGAACCCAAAGCGGATGAAATGCATCTTCATAGGACACCCAAAACAGTTGGGTATACCTCCTGTCTCAGATCCGAAAGCAATAAGGGATTGTTTCTAGAATCAGGTCCTTTCTCGAGGAAAAGTTTCTCTCGAAAGAATTGAGTGGGAGGATGGTGGAAACTTGATGAGGTTATTGAACCGTCTCTTCAACTAGTGTGTGGCAGGGCACAGGAAGTTGTTCCTGTGGCACGTACACCAACTGAAGTGGAAGCTTATGATAGTGATCATGAAACTTCGGATCGAGTCACTACCAAACCTCGTGGGATGACAAGGATGCGTACTACTTCAGAGTGGTACGTAATCCTGTCTTGGAAGTCATGTTGCTGGACAACAATGAACCTACGAGCTATGGAGAAGCGATGGTGGGCCCGGATTCCGATAAATGGCTCAAGGCCATAAAATCCGAGATAGGATCCATGTATGAAAACAAAGTGTAGACTTTGGCAGAACAACTCGATGGTCGTAAGGCTATTGAGTGCAGATGGATTTTAAAAGGAAGACAGACAATGATGGTAAGTGTCACCATTGAGAAAGCTCGACTTGTCGTTAAGATGTTTTTCGACAAGTTCAAGGAGTTGACTGCGATGAGACTTTCTCACTCGTAGTGATGCTAAGAGTCTGTTGGAATTATATTAGCAATTACTGCATTATTTATGAAATCTTGCAGATAAGATGTCAAAACATTGTTTCCTCGATGATTCTTGAGGAAAGGTTGTATGTGATACAACCGGAAGGTTTTGTCTATCCTGAAATATGCTAATAAGTATGCAAAGCTCCAGCAATCCTTCTGAGGACTGGAGTGAGCATCTCGGAGTTGGAATGTATGCTTTGATGATGATCAAAGATTTTGGGTGTATACAAAGTTTATGAGAAACTTGTATTTCCAAAGAAGTGAGTGGGAGCACTATAGAATTTCTGATGAGTATATGTTGTTGACATATTAATGATCAGAAATGACGTAGAATTTCTGGAAAGCATATAGGGTTATTTGGAAAGTGTTTTCAATGGAAAACCTGGATTAAGCTACTTGAACATTGAGCATCAAGATCTATAAGGATAGATCAAAACGCTTAATAGTACTTTCAAATGAGCACATGCCTTGACGCGATATTGAAGGTGTTCAAGATGGATCAGTCAAAGAAGGAGTTCTTGCCTGAGTTGTAAGGTATGAAGTTAAGACTTAAAGCTCGACCATGGCAGAATAGAGAGAAAGGAACGAAGGTCGTCCCCTATGCTTAAGACATAGGCTCTACAGTATGCTATGCTGTGTACCGCACCTGAAGTGTGCTTTACCATGAGTCAGTCAAGGGGTACAAGAGTGATCCAAGAATGGATCACAGGACAGCGGTCAAAGTTATCCTTAGTAACTAGTGGACTAAGGAATTTTCTCAATTATGGAGGTGGTAAAAGAGTTCGTCGTAAAGGGTTACGTCGATGCAAGCTTAACACCTATCCGGATAGCTCTGAGTAGAGATACCGGATACGTATGATGGAGCAACAATTTAGAATAGCTCCAAGTAGAACAGTTATTTGGAATAGCTCCAAATAGAACGTGGTAGCCGCATCTAGGAGATGACATAGAGATTTGTAAAGCACACACGGATCTGAAAGGTTCAGACCCATTGACTATAACCTCTCTCACAAGCATAACATGATCAAACCCAGAACTCATCGAGTGTTAATCACATGGTAAATGTGAACTAGATTATTGACTCTAGTAAACTCTTTGGGTGTTAGTCACATGGGGATGTGACCTTGAGTGTTAATCACATATCGATGTGAACTAGATTATTGACTCTAGTGCAAGTGGGAGACTGTTGGAAATATGCCCTAGAGGCAATAATAAATTGATTATTATTATATTTCCTTGTTCATGATAATCGTTTATTATCCATGCTAGAATTGTATTGATAGGAAACTCAGATACATGTGTGGATACATAGACAACACCATGTCCCTAGTAAGCCTCTAGTTGACTAGCTCGTTAATCAATAGATGGTTACGGTTTCCTTACCATGGACATTGGATGTCGTTGATAACGGGATCACATCATTAGGAGAATGATGTGATGGACAAGACCCAATCCTAAGCCTAGCACAAGATCATGTAGTTCGTATGCTAAAGCTTTTCTAATGTCAAGTATCATTTCCTTAGACCATGAGATTGTGCAACTCCCGGATACCGTAGGAGTGCTTTGGGTGTGCCAAACGTCACAACGTAACTGGGTGGCTATAAAGGTACACTACGAGTATCTCTGAAAGTGTCTGTTGGGTTGGCACGAATCGAGATTGGGATTTTGTCACTCCGTGTAAACGGAGAGGTATCTCTGGGCCCACTCGGTAGGACATCATCATAATGTGCACAATGTGACCAAGGGGTTGATCACGGGATGATGTGTTACGGAACGAGTAAAGAGACTTGCCGGTAACGAGATTGAACAAGGTATCGGTATACCGACGATCGAATCTCGGGCAAGTAAAATACCGCTAGACAAAGGGAATTGTATACGGGATTGATTGAGTCCTTGACATCGTGGTTCATCCGATGAGATCATCGTGGAACATGTGGGAGCCAACATGGGTATCCAGATCCCGCTATTGGTTATTGATCGGAGAACATCTCAGTCATGTCTGCATGTCTCCCGAACCCGTAGGGTCTACACACTTAAGGTTCGATGACGCTAGGGTTATAAAGGAAGCTTGTATGTGGTTACCGAATGTTGTTCGGAGTCCCGGATGAGATCCCGGACGTCACGAGGAGTTCCGGAATGGTCCGGAGGTAAAGATTTATATATAGGAAGTCCTGTTTCGGCCATCGGGACAAGTTTCGGGGTCATCGGTATTGTACCGGGACCACCAGAAGGGTCCCGGGGGCCCACCGGGTGGGGCCACCTGCCCCGGGGGGCCACATGGGCTGTAGGGGGTGCGCCTTGGCCTACATGGGCCAAGGGAACCAGCCCCTAGAGGCCCATGCGCCAAGATATAGGAAAAAGGGGAGAGTCCTAAAGGGGGAAGGCACCTCCGAGGTGCCTTGGGGAGGATGGACTCCTCCCCCCCTCTTAGCCGCACCCCTTCCTTGGAGGAAGGGGCAAGGCTGCGCCTCCCCCCTCTCCCCTGCCCCTATATATAGTGGAGGGGAGGGAGGGCATCCATACCTGAGCCCTTGGCGCCTCCCTCCCTCCCGTGACACCTCCTCCTCTCCCGTAGGTGCTTGGCGAAGCCCTGCAGGATTGCCACGCTCCTCCATCACCACCACGCCGTTGTGCTGCTGCTGGATGGAGTCTTCCTCAACCTCTCCCTCTCTCCTTGCTGGATCAAGGCGTGGGAGACATCGTCGAGCTGTACGTGTGTTGAACGCGGAGGTGCCGTCCATTCGGCACTAGGATCATCGGTGATCTGAATCACGACGAGTACGACTCCATCAACCTCGTTCACTTGAACGCTTCCGCTTAGCGATCTACAAGGGTATGTAGATGCACTCTCCTTCCCCTCGTTGCTAGTCTCTCCATAGATAGATCTTGGTGACACGTAGGAAATTTTTTGAATTTCTGCTACGTTCCCCAACAGTGGTATCAGAGCTAGGTCTATTGCGTAGATTCTTTGCACGAGTAGAACACAAAGTAGTTGCGGGCGTCGATATTGTTCAATATGCTTGCCGTTACTAGTCTTATCTTGATTCGGCGGCATCATGGGATGAAGCGGCCCGGACCAACCTTACACGTACGCTTACGTGAGACCGGTTCCACCGACAAACATGCACTAGTTGCATAAGGTGGCTGGCGGGTGTCTGTCTCTCCCACTTTAGTCGGATCGGATTCGATGAAAAGGGTCCTTATGAAGGGTAAATAGCAATTGGCATATCACGTTGTGGTTCATGCGTAGGTAAGAAACGTGCTTGCTAGAAACCCATAGCAGCCACGTAAAACATGCAAACAACAATTAGAGGACGTCTAACTTGTTTTTGCAGGGTATGCTATGTGATGTGATATGGCCAAAAAGGATGTGATGAATGATATATGTGATGTACGAGATTGATCATGTTCTTGTAATAGGAATCACGACTTGCATGTCGATGAGTATGACAACCGGCAGGAGCCATAGGAGTTGTCTTTATTTATTTGTGACCTGCGTGTCAACTGAAACGTCATGTAATTACTTTACTTTATTGCTAACCGTTAGCCATAGTAGTAGAAGTAATAGTTGGCGAGGCAACTTCATGAAGACACGATGATGGAGATCATGATGATGGAGATCATGGTGTCATGCCGGTGACGATGATGATCATGGAGCCCCGAAGATGGAGATCAAAAGGAGCAAAGTGATGATGGCCATATCATGTCACTATTTGATTGCATGTGATGTTTATCATGTTTATACATCTTATTTGCTTAGAACGATGGTAGTAAATAAGATGATCCCTTACAACAATTTCAAGAAGTGTTCTCCCCTAACTGTGCACCGTTGCGACAGTTCGTGTTTCGAAGCACCACGTGATGATCGGGTGTTAGATTCTAATGTTCACATACAACGGGTGTAAGACAGATTTACACACGCGAAACACTTAGGGTTAACTTGACGAGCGTAGCATGTACAGACATGGCCTCGGAACACGGAGACCGAAAGGTCGAACATGAGTCGTATAGAAGATACGATCAATATGAAGATGTTCACCGATGATGACTAGTCCATCTCACGTGATGATCGGACACGGCCTAGTTTGACTCGGATCATGTAATCACTTAGATGACTAGAGGGATGTCAATCTGAGTGGGAGTTCATAAGATGAACTTAATTATCCTGAACATAGTCAAAAGGTTTTTGCAAATTATGTCGTAGCTCACGCTATAGTTCTACTGTTTAGATATGTTCCTAGAGAAAAAAAAATTAGTTGAAAGTTGATAGTAGCAATTATGCGGACTAGGTCCGTAAACTGAGGATTGTCCTCATTGCTTCATAGAAGGCTTATGTCCTTAATGCACCGCTCAGTGTGCTGAACCTCAAACGTTGTCTGTGGTTGTTGCGAACATCTGACATACACGTTTTGATAACTACGTGATAGTTCAGTTAAACGGTTTAGAGTTGAGGCACCAAAGACGTTTTGAAACATCGCGAAACATATGAGATGTTTTGAGGGCTGAAATTGGGATTTCAGGCTCGTGCCCATGTCAAGAGGTATAAGACCTCCGATGACTTTCTTAACCTGCAAACTAAGGAGAAAAGCTCAATTGTTGAGCTTGTGCTCAGATTGTCTGAGTACAACAATCATTTGAATCGAGTGGGAGTTGATCTTCCAGATAAGACAGTGATGGTTCTCCAAAGTCATTGCCACCAAGCTGTTAGAGCTTCGTGATGAACTATAACATATCAGGGATAGATATGATGATCCTTGAGGTATTCGCGATGTTTGACACCACGAAAGTAGAAATCAAGAAGGAGCATCAATTGTTGATGGTTGGTGAAACCACTAGTTTCAAGAAGGGCAAGGGCAAGAAGGGATACTTCATGAAACGGCAAATCAGCTGTTGCTCTAGTGAAGAAACCCAAGGTAAAACCCAAACCCGAGACTAAGTGCTTCTGTAATAAGGGGAACAACCACTAGAGCAGAATTACCCTAGATACTTGGTAGATAAGAAGGCTGGCAAGGTCGATAGAAGTATATTGGATATACATTGTGTTAATGTGTACTTTGCTAGTACTCCTAGTAGCACCAGGGTATTAGATACCGGTTCGGTTGCTAAGTGTTAGTAACTCGAAACAAAAGGCTACGGAATAAACGGAGACTAGCTAAAGGTGAGCTGACGATATGTGTTGGAAGTTTTTCCAAGCTTGATATGATCAAGCATCGCACGCTCCCTCTACCAAAGAGATTGGTGTTAAACCTAAATAATTGTTATTTGGTGTTTGCGTTGAGCATAGACATGACTGGATTACGTCTATCGCAATACGGTTATTCATTTAAGGAGAATAATGGTTACTCTGTTTATTTGAATAATACCTTCAATGGTCTTACACCTAAAATGAATGGTTTATTAAATCTCAATCGTAGTGATACACATGTTCATGCCAAAAGATAGTAATGATAGTACCACCTACTTGTGGCACTGCCACGTAAGTCATATCGGTATAAAACGCATGAAGAAGCTCCATATTGATGGATCTTTGGGCTCACTCGTTTTTGAAAAGTTTGAGACATGCGAACCATGTCTATTGGTGTATATGCATGAAGAAACTCCATGCAAATGGACCGTTTTGACTCACTTGATTTTGAATCACTTGGGACATGCAAATCATACCACATGGGCAAGATGACTGAAAAGCCTCGTTTTCAGTAAGATGGAACAAGATAGCAACTTGTTGGAAGTAACACATTTTGATGTGTGCAGTCCAATGAGTGCTAAGGCATGCAGTGAATATCGTTATGTTCTTACTTCACAGATGATTCGAGTAGATGTTGAGTATATTTACTTGATGAATCACGAGTCTGAATTATTGAAAGGTTCAAGTAATTTCAGTGTGAAGTTGAAAGATCGTCGTGACAAGAGGATAAAAGATCTATGATATGATCATAGAGATGAATATCTGAGTTACGAGTTTTGGCACACAATTAAGACATTGTGGAAATTGTTTCGCAATTAATACCGCCTGGAACACCATAGTGTGATGGTGTGTCCGAACATCATAGTTGCACCCTATTGGATATGGTGCGTACCATGATGTCTCTTATCGAATTACCACTATCGTTCATGGGTTAAGCATTAGAGACAACCACATTCACTTTAAATAGGGCACCACGTAATTCCGTTGAGATGACACCGTATGAATTATGGTTTAGAGAAACCTAAGTTGTCGTTTCTTAAAGGTTTGGGGCTGCGACGCTTATGTGAAAAAATTTCAGGATTGATAAGCTCGAACCCAAAGCGGATGAAATGCATCTTCATAGGACACCCAAAACAGTTGGGTATACCTCCTGTCTCAGATCCGAAAGCAATAAGGGATTGTTTCTAGAATCAGGTCCTTTCTCGAGGAAAAGTTTCTCTCGAAAGAATTGAGTGGGAGGATGGTGGAAACTTGATGAGGTTATTGAACCGTCTCTTCAACTAGTGTGTGGCAGGGCACAGGAAGTTGTTCCTGTGGCACGTACACCAACTGAAGTGGAAGCTTATGATAGTGATCATGAAACTTCGGATCGAGTCACTACCAAACCTCGTGGGATGACAAGGATGCGTACTACTTCAGAGTGGTACGTAATCCTGTCTTGGAAGTCATGTTGCTGGACAACAATGAACCTACGAGCTATGGAGAAGCGATGGTGGGCCCGGATTCCGATAAATGGCTCAAGGCCATAAAATCCGAGATAGGATCCATGTATGAAAACAAAGTGTAGACTTTGGCAGAACAACTCGATGGTCATAAGGCTATTGAGTGCAGATGGATTTTAAAAGGAAGACAGACAATGATGGTAAGTGTCACCATTGAGAAAGCTCGACTTGTCGTTAAGATGTTTTTCGACAAGTTCAAGGAGTTGACTGCGATGAGACTTTCTCACTCGTAGCGATGCTAAGAGTCTGTTGGAATTATATTAGCAATTACTGCATTATTTATGAAATCTTGCAGATAAGATGTCAAAACATTGTTTCCTCGATGATTCTTGAGGAAAGGTTGTATGTGATACAACCGGAAGGTTTTGTCTATCCTGAAATATGCTAATAAGTATGCAAAGCTCCAGCAATCCTTCTGAGGACTGGAGTGAGCATCTCGGAGTTGGAATGTATGCTTTGATGATGATCAAAGATTTTGGGTGTATACAAAGTTTATGAGAAACTTGTATTTCCAAAGAAGTGAGTGGGAGCACTATAGAATTTCTGATGAGTATATGTTGTTGACATATTAATGATCAGAAATGACGTAGAATTTCTGGAAAGCATATAGGGTTATTTGGAAAGTGTTTTCAATGGAAAACCTGGATTAAGCTACTTGAACATTGAGCATCAAGATCTATAAGGATAGATCAAAACGCTTAATAGTACTTTCAAATGAGCACATGCCTTGACGTGATATTGAAGGTGTTCAAGATGGATCAGTCAAAGAAGGAGTTCTTGCCTGAGTTGTAAGGTATGAAGTTAAGACTTAAAGCTCGACCATGGCAGAATAGAGAGAAAGGAACGAAGGTCGTCCCCTATGCTTAAGACATAGGCTCTACAGTATGCTATG